>NW_027509164.1:1487500-2087500 GCF_051911475.1 Siphateles boraxobius
CTAAGCACTACTTGATATAATTTTAGCTAATCAATTGCATATTGAATCAAAATGTATTCTTATCAATTAAAATTAAAATTTAATATTTGTTAATACTTGCTTTAATTTCAACTGTAGCCTTAAATTAATTAAGTATACCCTTGTATTGACAAGTTACATCTGAGTACCCTTTAAGATTTATTTTAAAGTTATTTTTAGTTCTAATTTTTTCCTTCATGAATTGTCTTAATTCCCATTATGCTATATTAATTGTTAACATTATTTTAGTTTCTTTTCTTAATTAGTCATTATCATTGTTTTCTATGTTGTTTTATGGTGGGGTTATTATTAAGTTGCTACTGAATCTATTCAAGGGCTGAACATTCAATCATAGGAAAGTTGGTTGATGTTGACTATTGTTTGAGCTTGTACTCATCTCTGTTGATTCTCTTTTCTTTGCACAGTTCCTCTCATTACTGTGTTTCTGGTTAAGTTTGTCTTTTCTTCCATTCATGATTTGATCATTCTGTTAACCTTGTCATCAATCATTACATCTTTCACCAGGGTGTCTCCAGTGAGTCGTTCGTTGCAATGGACTCTTTCTCTCATTGTCAGCATGTCCTTGATCCTTCACTTCAGTTGTGGTGGGTTGCTGAAGTCAGTTGGTGTATTTTAAGTTGAGAGGCATGGACTCAAATGTCACTCTGTTGATCACTTCTTCTGAAATTACAAAGCACAGTTACTGATTCTTTTTGTTAGACTTGTTCCAGAATCCTTCCTGGAATTGAGCTGCTGCTATCTGTAAATTAAAGCTTAATTATTTTTGTTAGTGAAAACAACATGTGATTTCAATCATCTGCTCATCTGTCCCATTGTCCTTCTCGATGTTACCTGTAGAAAGGTCATGTGGGCTGAGTGGTGTCCTTTCTGCTTTCATTAACAGCAGGACTTTAATCCATATATTCCTATTTGTTTTTCATAAATTTGACTTTTTATCATTATTTGCTACTTTTTGCATTTTTCTTACAATAAATTTCAATGTACTCTTATAATTAGTCAATTCAACTCAGTTATCTCTTTGTCTTGAGTTCCACTATCAACCCACTATTTATTAGGCATCTTGGACAATACTCAACCCACTTTGACAAAAGTTACAAGACAATATTTCATACTTTTGACAAAGATCAGCTCCATCACGATATGCTGCAAAGAAAGTCAGATATGTTATGCACTGCGCAAATGTGGCACTGTTTTTTCTCTTTTTATTTTTCTCTTTTCATTCTTTGTTTTTTCATGTTGTTACTTCAGTTCCTGACCAGGAAATTTAACCAAATCCATCCATGGTCATTATTTTATTGGGCAGAATTTGCCCTGTGGGCCCACATGTTAAATTTTAAATACAGCTGTATTGGCAAAATAATTGATTTGCCTTAGTGTCTCTTCAGACACAATCTCTCACTCATTCACACTCAGTGTCTCTCTCACACACACTGGCCAGCATACACTCTTACAGGTTGTGCTCTAAATGTGGCATCCTATAATTTTAGCCATAAGGTCTGATCAGGTCAACACAGCTATGTCAAACACTACTGAGAAGTGTCAATGATCATAAGGTTTAATTTAACACCGTTGTTATAATCCTTTTTTTATTTTTACAAATTCTAATAGACTAAGTATTTTAGAATAATAAGCCTGCCAATTGTAATTTTTCAAATACATTTTGTCATTTGTTTTTCCTATTCTTTTTTAGTTTTTTTCTCATGAGCTGCTTTAAGAAATTGGAGATCTCTGCATAATCTTGGATCCATGGCCAACAACATTTCCATCTCATTATCTCAGTTCTGACAGCATTTTTTGCGATTTCATAAGCTTGGACTTTTGGAGTAATTTTTTCTCCAATCTATATCTCTAAAAACTTATCAAAACAAAATGGAGTGACCAGTATCATTGTTTTGTAAACAATAATATTATTTGACATTTTGCGTCTATCTTTTTCTTTTCTACATGTAGCAGGGTGAAGTGTATCAGTGTTGGTTATTGGCCAGTGTCAGGTAAGAACATTGAACCTATCGGCAGTTAGATGTCAGGGTATAAAATGGGGAGGGTTGTTGTCATTTGGGATGCGTTGTCACCTGTACCGCCCCTTTCCGGAAGTTGCTACTTCTGAATGAGATCGTATCTGGAGTGCCGTCTCTGCGTTGTGCTGCTGTGCATGGGCTGTCCCTGGCTTTGAGGTTGGTGCGTTTACGATGAGGATTTTCTTGTTAATGGGATGGTTGCTTATTATCTCGAGTTTTTGTGTAGCTCATCAACGAACAAACTGCATGCTATGGTCAACGACCACGTATAGTACCACGTTGTCAACATTCGGTACGTACAAGAGGCATTTGCGCGGTTTGTTTCTTTTATTTTTTGTTTGTTAGTAATTCTGTTTTATGTTCGACAGGTTGAGTAACAATCAAGGGTTTCATCTGATTTACGGGACGAGATGCGTGTCTTTCTGTAACGCACTGCTGTCTTGCCTGGGCTGATTTGCGTCTTTTTGGTTGGAGCGAACTTGAACTCTCATAACAGCGAGTCGGGACGATTGCTCGCTGAGGCGTGAGCATTTATGTGGAAGCTTGTCCTCTCGCTGGTTTGCTCTGCTCTTTGAGTGTACGGCCGATTGAGGCCTGTTTGTTTCATTTTGATTTATTTCTTGTTTTGCTCCGAATTGTAATTTATATATTTTTTTGTTATTTGTCTTGTGCTCATTTCTGCGTATTTTGCGATATCATTTATTTTTCTTTTGTTTAGGCTTAAGTTTGGTTGAGTTACAAAACGAGACTGAAATTAATATATTGTTTTGTTTCTTATTTTTATTTTGTTTGTGAACTGAAGATTTCTTTTTTTTGGCGCTGGCTTTTGCCAGTTAATTAATGTTTATTGTTGGAGACTTTTCTTTTTTTTATAAACAGCGTGACGAAGAAAGTTTATATAGAGGAGGGGTTTAGCCGCTGTTTAACGGGGTTCACATTGAGTGCTGTGCATTGAGTGACCTGACTTCACCAGAGTGGGTGTGTAGATCTTAATTGTGTTGCATGAATTGAGGGTTACAGCAGGCCATCTCCCTTCCAATTAAACTTTCTTGTGTAATTGTTTTTTTTTTGTATTTATTTATTTATTCCGAAGTTTTGTGAAGTATTGTTTGTTTTCTTCCTTCTTTTTGACATGTGAATATTGAGCCATTGATGTTAATCTAAGTGTTGATTTTAACTTTTGTATTTGAATAAAGCTGCTTCATATTTGATACTCCCTGGCCTATGTCTCTCTGCTCACCCATTTCTTTTGGTTACGAACCTGTGTGCTCCCTGTTTCAGGGTGAAGTTCCCGGTATATACCGGGTGGCGTAGTCAACAATTATCTAATTGTTTCATACATTTCCCTCAAGTACCTGATGCAACTGGCCACATTTGGCGTAGTCGGCAGGGTCTCCATATTTTGGGTGAGCTTGTATTTTGAGACGTAGGTCTTGGAGTGTCTTTTTTGTTAGTATTGTATGTTGGGTATTGTATGTTTGATTGTATGTTGAAAGTAGTAATTTTTTTTTCTCTCTTTTTTTTCTAAAGGCAAGGCAGCAGTGTGTTATTTGTGAGTAAATCTCCTCTTGTTGAGTTTCCTTCGCAAGTGGTAAGTAGCGTAGCGATGGAAGGGGAGTTGCAAGAATTGAGGGAATTGGTGGCACAGCTAAAGGCTGATAATGAGAAATTGCGCCAAGAACGTGTATCTGCTCCATTGTTGTCAAATAATGCTTTTTCTAGTGTTGCAGGCGCTCCTGCTGCAGTGTCCCAGCCCATGAGTGCTGATGTCACCTCGGCTGAGAGGTTTGTGTTTGTACCTCGTGATCGGCGATGTCCAAAATTTAATGGCCGGACTGGCATCAGCATTGATGAATGGGTTGAGGAAGTACAGGCGTGTATGCGGGTGCGCCATCTTTCTATTGCCAATCAAGCATTTTTTTTATTTGACCATTTGGAGGGGGAAGCACGGGAGGAGATTAAGCATCGCCCTAGTGTTGAACGGGGGGATTGCGCTAAAATGATTTCAGCGTTGAGGGAATTATATGGCTGCTCTCAGTCATATGTGGCTCTGCAAGAGGCATTTTTTTCTCGTAAACAGCGTGAGGGGGAGACCCTATTAGAGTTTTCATTAGCTTTGATGGGCCTTTGGAAGTGGATATGCTCAACATATGATGGATAGCTCTTTACGCCGTGAGTTGAAACAATTGGTGCGTCGCTCGCCCTCCTCCAGTTTGCTGGAGGTCCGTAGTGAGGCTTTTAGATGGGAGAGGGAGGGGTTGCCCGGGGGCGATCGCCGTCGAAGTCAGTCGGTTCCGTTGGTTCCTGTCATGCAGTATGGGGTACAGGGCGGATCATCGTTAGATACTCGCGGTGCCTCAACGTTTGAGTTAAGTGAGTTAAGGGATCTGTTGAAGTCGCAGCAAGCCCAGTTAAATCAGCTCTCTAAAAGTGTGACTCAGCTTCAGATGGTAGCTGAGTGTAGTCAAGCACCTCGTGCACGTAGTCATTCTCCACACCCGCGGAATCACTCTTCTCGTGGCAATAGCATCATTTGTCGAAGATGTCAGCGACCTGGCCATTTTGCCAGGGAGTGTGACGGGGAACGTGTTCCTCCTCATCCTCCATCTTCTCGTATGGTCCCTCCTGTGGCTGGAGTTGGGCAACCTTTTGCACAGCAGTTGTCGGAAAACTAGCACCCGCCGGGCTGCAGAGTCACAGCTCGGTTGGGGTAGATGGCGGCTCAAATATTCTTCAGGGTTCTCGTTCAGTATCGTCTTTGATGTCATCGTGCCCCCATTTGGTAGTTTGTGTTGGTGGGGTTCAGGTGCCCTGCCTTATAGATACTGGCTCCATGGTCTCTACAATCACAGAGAGTTGCTTCTTACAAAATTTTGAACCATGGGGTCAAGATCGTCTTCGGTCATGCCAATGGTTGCAACTTCGTGCTGCCAATGGGTTGGACATCCCCTACATTGGGTATATGGAGTTGGATGTCGAACTCTGCGGCAGGTTAGTGCCGAAGTGTGGGGTGCTGGTTGTCCGAGATCCTCCTGGGGGCTTGTGTTCCCAGGCACCGGGAGTTCTGGGAATGAATGTTCTCAGCCGGTGCTACCAGGAGCTCTTTGGACAGCATGGCTCTTCTCTTTTTGAATCTCCCTCGTTAGTTCAGGTGCCCAGTATTGTAACAAAGGCATTTCAATATTGTCATGAGGTATGTTCCCAGCCTCATTCCATTCCCGTAGGTTCAGTTAAGGTACGCGGTCGTAGGGTACAGCGCATCCCAGGTGGCATGTTACAATTAGTTACGGCAACTTGTTCAAAGCAGTTCTTGCATGACACTGTGCTTTTTGAGCCCCCGGAATCTGGCCTTCCAGCTGGGTTGTTGGCTTCGCCATCGTTGGTGCAGGTAAATCAAGGTATTGTGTCAGTGCCAGTGGTGAACGTGGGAACCACTGACATCGTGCTTTACCCACGCACCCATTTAGGCACTCTAACTAGTGTTTATGTTGTCAGTTTACCATCAGGGGTCACAGAGGTTAAAACTGTTGCGGCTACCGTTAACATGCAGGTCTCCCAGGAGTTACCTACGGTTGAAGAACAGATAAGGACTACTGATTTGTCTGTGTTGTCACTTGATGATCAAGAACGTGTTCGGGCTCTGCTCTGGCAGTACCAGTCGGTGTTTTCTGCACATGAAGGGGATTTGGGGTGTACTACCCTGTTGTCACACGAAATCCCACTGTTGGATGATACCCCAGTTCGGCAGCGGTACCGTCGAATACCCCCGTCAGAGTATGAGGTGGTAAAAGCTCATATCAATATGTTGTTGGAGGCAAAGGTGATACGTGAGAGTTGTAGCCCTTATGCATCCCCTGGACGTCTTGTCAAGAAAAAGGACGGTGGTCTGCGCATGTGCGTAGACTACCGTCAGTTGAATGCTAGAACTAGGAAGGATGCGTTTCCTCTTCCTCGTATTGAGGAGTCATTAGATTCACTGACAGGGGCCCGTTGGTTTTCCACTATGGATTTGGCTAGCGGATACAATCAGGTCCCTGTCAGTGAGCAAGACCGGCCTAAGACCGCATTTTGTACACCATTTGGCTTATTCGAATGGAATCGCATGCCTTTTGGCCTTTGCAATGCACCTAGTACGTTTCAGCGTTTAATGCAGCGTTTATACGGTGATCAGCAGTGTCAGTCATTATTACTCTATCTTGATGATATTGTAATTTTTTCATCCTCAGTCGTACAACATCTGGAACGACTGGAGCTTGTTTTGAGTAGGTTGCAGTGTGAAGGTCTTAAGGCAAAATTGGAGAAATGCGCTTTCTTTCGTTCGGAAGTCACATATTTGGGACATGTGATTTCAGCCGATGGTGTTTCCACAGACCCCAAGAAGATTGAGGCGGTGGCCCAGTGGCCACAACCTACTAGTGTGTCAGAGCTTCGTTCTTTCTTGGGCTTTGCGAGTTATTACCGCCGTTTTGTGGAGGGGTTTGCTAAGTTGGCAGCCCCTCTACATCGGCTGGTTGCAGAGTTTGGGGGTACAAAGTCGCGTAAGAGAGCAGAGCCGGCTTTTGCCAGTGGCTGGACTACCCACTGTCAGAGAAGTTTTGAGAGTTTGAAAGGTAAGCTCGTTTCTGCCCCAGTGCTCAGTTATGCAAATTTTTCCCTTCCTTTTATTTTGGAGGTGGATGCTAGCCTGGGTAGGTTAGGTGCT
The DNA here is from genome assembly GCF_051911475.1 of Siphateles boraxobius. Taxonomy (NCBI): domain Eukaryota; kingdom Metazoa; phylum Chordata; class Actinopteri; order Cypriniformes; family Leuciscidae; genus Siphateles; species Siphateles boraxobius. The sequence goes on from NW_027509164.1 coordinate 1,494,260, forward strand.
GTCCTTTCGCAGGAGCAGGGTGGCAAAGTAAGACCTGTGGCGTATGCAAGTCGTGGCCTAAGACCCACGGAACGTAATATGTCAAACTATAGTTCTATGAAACTAGAGTTCTTGGCATTAAAGTGGGCAATGGCCGAGAAATTTAGGGAATATTTATTAGGCCATAGATGCGTGGTGTACACTGATACCAACCCCCTCAGTCACCTGACCTCGGCTAAATTGGGGGCGACAGAGCAGCGCTGGGCATCACAGTTAGCTTGCTTCGATTTTGAAGTTAAGTATCGACCGGGGAGGTGTAATAAGAATGCAGACGCCTTGTCTCGCCAGAATCCACCCGTGCTGGAAGTGGCAGGCAGCCTAGTTCCTGGTACAGTTGTTCCCGCTTCAGTACAGCAGGCTGTTGCTATACCATCGGCCCCTCTTGCAATTCAGGCTGTTGTGACTGCCTTACCGGGTCATTCAGTGGATCATATCAGGGCCCTACAAGCGGCTGACCCAGTAATTGGCGAGATTTTGGGGTTTTGGAGGAAGCAAGAGCTCCCTGGCTCTTGCTTGGAGGAAGCAAGAGCTTTACCGTCGCATTTTCCGTCCTGATGGTGGAGATGAGATTTTGCAAGTAGTTCTGCCTTCTGTGCTGCGGCGTGACGTTTTGCAGGGGTTGCATCAAGAACACGGGCACCAGGGCATTGAGCGCACTACGGAGTTAGTGCGCCAGCGGTGTTATTGGCCCAGTATGACAGCCGAGGTGGCACGATGGGTCCAGGAGTGCGAACGATGCCAAATGGCCAAGGACACTGAACCGGCTGCCCGTAGTTTTATGGGACACTTGTTAGCGTCCCGGCCAAATGAAATCTTGGCCATAGATTTCACGTTGCTGGAAGCCTCCCGTTCGGGCCTGGAGATCGTTCTTGTAATGACGGATGTGTTTACGAAGTTCACGCTTGCCGTCCCTACTAGGGATCAACGGGCCGAGACTGTAGCACAGGTGCTGGTGAGTGAGTGGTTCTACAAGTTTGGGGTCCCGGTACGACTTCATTCTGACCAGGGCCGCAACTTTGAGTCCTTTCTGATCCAGCAACTGTGTAAGCTTTATGGGGTTGAGAAGTCTCGCACTACACCATACCACCCGGCTGGTAATGGTCAGTGCGAGCGCTTCAATAGAACCTTACATAACTTATTGCGTACCTTGCCAGTTTCAAAGAAAAGAGATTGGGTGTCATGCCTCCCTCAGGTGCTCTTTTCATATAATACCACACCACACCAGGCCACAGGTGAATCCCCGCACTTCCTGATGTTTGGGCAGGAACCACGGCTCCCCATTGATTTCCTGTTGGGCAGAGTGTCTGAGCCAGTGGCAGGTGAGGTGCATGAGTGGATTATGGAACACCAGACACGGTTACAAGTAGCCTTTGATGGGGCGAGAGACCATTTAAAAGCAGCTGCCGATCGTCGGAAAACATCGTTTGATCTGCGGGTCCGTGACGCACCACTTGAGCAAGGGCAGCTGGTTTATCTCCGGGAATGTGGCAGGCAGGGACGACATAAGATTCAGGACTTTTGGAGCTCTGTGGTGTATAGGGTGATGGAAGCGCCTAGGGTAGGTGGCTCAGTGTATACTATTGCACCGGTGGACAATGTGGATAAGATCAAGCGGGTTCATCGGTCATTGTTAAAAGCCCAGGTTCAAGGTAGCCCTGTTCACATACCTTTTGTTGCTCCTGTAGTTGAACCAGAACTGAGTTTACAGGATAGTTACGATGAGGTGGACTTGTGGGTAGCAGTGCCAGAGTCGCCCCAGGCGACTGGATTCTCTGTCCCTTTGGAAAAGTCAGTTGTGGGTGAGAGATCGGGGGCTATGGATGGGCCAGGTTCTCCTTGCGAGGTGGGAATAAGTCAAGGGTTATCATCAGACTCGTCATCTCTGGATCAGCCGCGAGAGGCTGGGAATTTGCCTCGTAAGTCACGGCGGCCAACAGCTGGCCAACATTCAAATGTTTATCATTTGCCCAGGGCCGTGGGAGAAGTCACAGAACGCGTTAGGACGCCCTCTGGAGCAACGTCTAATGTAGTATTAGCCATTTTTAGGCCATGGGATTGATTCTTGGGGTCTGTGGACTAATCGTCGGGGCGACGATTTATACTGCGGGGGTGGAATGTAGCAGGGTGAAGTGTATCAGTGTTGGTTATTGGCCAGTGTCAGGTAAGAACATTGAACCTATCGGCAGTTAGATGTCAGGGTATAAAATGGGGAGGGTTGTTGTCATTTGGGATGCGTTGTCACCTGTACCGCCCCTTTCCGGAAGTTGCTACTTCTGAATGAGATCGTATCTGGAGTGCCGTCTCTGCGTTGTGCTGCTGTGCATGGGCTGTCCCTGGCTTTGAGGTTGGTGCGTTTACGATGAGGATTTTCTTGTTAATGGGATGGTTGCTTATTATCTCGAGTTTTTGTGTAGCTCATCAACGAACAAACTGCATGCTATGGTCAACGACCACGTATAGTACCACGTTGTCAACATTCGGTACGTACAAGAGGCATTTGCGCGGTTTGTTTCTTTTATTTTTTGTTTGTTAGTAATTCTGTTTTATGTTCGACAGGTTGAGTAACAATCAAGGGTTTCATCTGATTTACGGGACGAGATGCGTGTCTTTCTGTAACGCACTGCTGTCTTGCCTGGGCTGATTTGCGTCTTTTTGGTTGGAGCGAACTTGAACTCTCATAACAGCGAGTCGGGACGATTGCTCGCTGAGGCGTGAGCATTTATGTGGAAGCTTGTCCTCTCGCTGGTTTGCTCTGCTCTTTGAGTGTACGGCCGATTGAGGCCTGTTTGTTTCATTTTGATTTATTTCTTGTTTTGCTCCGAATTGTAATTTATATATTTTTTTGTTATTTGTCTTGTGCTCATTTCTGCGTATTTTGCGATATCATTTATTTTTCTTTTGTTTAGGCTTAAGTTTGGTTGAGTTACAAAACGAGACTGAAATTAATATATTGTTTTGTTTCTTATTTTTATTTTGTTTGTGAACTGAAGATTTCTTTTTTTTGGCGCTGGCTTTTGCCAGTTAATTAATGTTTATTGTTGGAGACTTTTCTTTTTTTTATAAACAGCGTGACGAAGAAAGTTTATATAGAGGAGGGGTTTAGCCGCTGTTTAACGGGGTTCACATTGAGTGCTGTGCATTGAGTGACCTGACTTCACCAGAGTGGGTGTGTAGATCTTAATTGTGTTGCATGAATTGAGGGTTACAGCAGGCCATCTCCCTTCCAATTAAACTTTCTTGTGTAATTGTTTTTTTTTTGTATTTATTTATTTATTCCGAAGTTTTGTGAAGTATTGTTTGTTTTCTTCCTTCTTTTTGACATGTGAATATTGAGCCATTGATGTTAATCTAAGTGTTGATTTTAACTTTTGTATTTGAATAAAGCTGCTTCATATTTGATACTCCCTGGCCTATGTCTCTCTGCTCACCCATTTCTTTTGGTTACGAACCTGTGTGCTCCCTGTTTCAGGGTGAAGTTCCCGGTATATACCGGGTGGCGTAGTCGACAATTATCTAATTGTTTCATACATTTCCCTCAAGTACCTGATGCAACTGGCCACATACAGAATAATTTGTCTCATGCTTTTAAGCCCTATAATTGTTTCATATAATAGCCCTCACTATAACAAATCCAGCCTCAGTTTGAACTATTTGGTGAGTTGAGCACCCACTTCTCTCTTTCAGTGTATTCTCTTTCTTTTTTATATGGCTGGACTTGAACCTACTGGAAAAGCAGAGAGGGTTAGTTTAGCAGAGAATATAAAGAATTGCTTATGAGACCAGTGAATAATCAGAATGAATAAAGTTAATATAATAACTAAATTTGAAGCAGTCTCTAGAGTGATCATCGGAGTTGCCACACCTGTGTTGCCCGTAAGGGAAGGGTTTCGGTCAGTTCTTCTGTTTTTAGATTATCAGTCTGTTGAAGCTTCTTGGCTGTCGCTCTGCATGTGTCGTCAGCCTAGCTGTCACTCAAGGCTTGGTGTAGTAGACTGTATATTGGCTCTGTTGTTTCTCTGCCCCTTCTCAGTTTGGGCTTTTGATAGATTTTGACACAGTTCTGCATCTCAGGATTTTCCTCTCGTCCTCAGGAAAAAGTCTCCAGTGAAATAGTGAAAGTTTCACCTTTTCCAGCATTAAACAGTCTTTCTCCATGCTGAGTTTTCCAGAGAGTGGTCATCTTCAGAAGGGGAGCTGAAAGCCCCTCACCCTCTCTTCTTCTTCTCTCTGCAGTCGTCTTTGACCTTTCACCTCTTCCATTCGACACTGAAGCCATCTGAAACTTGAACACTTAGAGAGCTGCATAGATCAAATTAGTCTTTATAAATATTTGTTCCTGAGCTATTAGCTCTTTATCTAAATTCCACTTTTAACCATCTTTTTCCTAGTTCTTTTTTACTATATAATAATCACTGGTTGACAACAGCAGTTCTCCCATTCTGTTTTTAGTAAAGCAAGTTCTTCGTTGCAGGAAAAAGCAAGCTATTTCTTCTTTGCAATATCATCAAAAATCTAACTTTGATTTTCTGAGTATAATACAATTAAATAATTTTCCCTATCATAAAATCAGCCTTCAATCGTTCTTCTGTATTTGCATGCTGTGCTCAAAATAATCTAACATGGTGAATAAACTTTTCCTCACCCATTCCCAACAATTCCCATTTACTACAATTCTAAGATTGCTGTAAATTATTTATGACTGTTGAAACTTGGTCACCCAATCTTGTTCACTTTTAGCACACTGCACAAGTTATTTTTTCCTTAGCACAAACTTAATTATCTACAATGGAATCATTTTTCTCACTTTGTCTTCAGGGATAATGAGATACAAATTTTAGACGTCTTCAGATATAAGATATAATATATTAAGCACGTGCATTTTTATTTATTTATCCATTAATATATATCAGTCCATTTATTAATTAAATATATATTTTATAACTTTAACTTATTTCATACTACAATAATCTGCAAGATTATTATCTTGAAACAATTGTTTTCTTTTACTATTTCCTTTACTTTTAATACTCATTTATACATTACTTGTCTCTGAAGCACATTCACACATTCCTTGTCACCTATTTTTAACCACAGTCACAGTCAAGCAGACACACAGGACAGGATCCTACATACACACACAGAGCTATATTCTACTCACAGTGTTTCTCACTGTTTTTACAAACAATACTTCACTGAATAACTTTAAACTATCACAGACCTCTGCGATTCAATTTAGCTTACCCGAGCAGTCCATTGTCATTCCTATAACAATGCGGTAACCATAAGCTAAACTTCTAATTCCCCTATTCCATAGGATTTAACTTAACCCGAGCAGTCCCTCGCTAGTCGAGGCGGTAACTGTTAAGCCAAACATAACTTCCCCGAGCAGACTTTTGCTAAATCTTTAACAAAACGGTAACCGGAAGTTAACCTTGATCTGTACGCATGCTATACTTGTATCCGTCCAGGCCCACTTACAAGTAAACACAGATCAACACTGATATCTTATCAGTACTTATAATCCTCTGTGTACATGCTATCTTATTATCCGTCGAGGCCCTCTTAATAAGAAACACAGAGTTCTGGTAACCTTTACCAGTATACTTAATGATACCCAATACCATTAAAATCTACAATAAGTTGGTAACCTTTACCAGTATACTTAATGATACCCAATACCATTAAAATCTACAATAAGTTGGTAACCTTTACCAATAAACTCAAACTCTTGCTAATCATCCATCCAGGCCCTCTTGATTTAGCAAACACAGATTCTTACATACGTACGACAAAACCTTTAGCGGCACATCAGCATCCTACCAATATTCATACAATCTGCATCAGATTATATAAACACTGGCAAACACTAACGGGAGCTCCGCCGCGCTTTAACACAGTACTTGACATCATCAACAACAATAGACACTTATTTCTATAATCAAAGATCCTCTTTTCAATTTTTTAGTTCTTTAAACTTGGAGAAGCATTTTAAAGGGTCTTACCACTCTTGCTCACTGGTGACAACACATACTTTTTCAAAAGCAAAAATTGCTCACCTCAAATTACAGTGGCCACTGTTGTCTGTGTCGGTCACCAGTGTTGCCTTTCGTGGTTCCTTCAGCTTCAACCCAAGTCCTGCCGGGGTCGCCAAATGTTGTGGTTTTCAATCTTTCTGAAAAATAACTTCGCAGAGATCTTTGATGCCAGAAATAATTAGACTTTATTTTCGAACGCCGTCCCGTTCCATAGAACGACGCTCTAACGCTCTCTGGCCCTCTGGCCTTCCAGTGCGCTCCCGAGTATCTTTTGGTTCAGAGTTATATACATACATCTTCTTCCAAAGAAGGTAACACACCCTATAGATAGTTTTGGGTAAAGGTCTTTTACCATGTGACTTCTCAGAATAGAATTTTCTGCAGCAAACAACATTCCATTCAAGGTCTTTCACATACACAGAGGAAATCCAAAGTCACAGACAGAAGAAATAATTGTGTCCAAATATATAGCAAAATTACTTGTTTTCTAAATAATAAAATCTTCTACATTTCCCGGTCAACTATAAATCAATGACTTTTCAACACATTCAGCGATCGCCCGGTAAACCAAATATCAATGCTTAATCAATCATAAAGATAACTATAGATCAATGTTCTTCCAATATCGTTGCCATCAACATTAATAACATCAGGTTTTCATCGATAAATGGTGATTCAACATTTATTTTGCATTGAAATTTCAACATCAACCATAATGATGATTCAGATGGAAAAACAATGTTTATTCAATGTTGGATTTGCTGTCTGGGGGATTTCTCTTGGTTTGAAACAACATTCCACACGACGATAGATGGACGTGACGTCATCTGATATCGTCCCCACCAGGGATACACGTTTTAATTGTTAAACTACATTCAGAAGCAAAAATAAAATCGTTTTCACTCAGATAACACTCCAATAGGATCTTGACTACACATTCAGGCCAATTATATACATTTATACCAAAAGGGTAAATTTTAAATCACCATTTTCCCTCGTGAGGAACTTCCATCGGAAAACAGCTTTCCACACGACGAACGATGATCGTGACGTCATCCGATGTCGTCGCCATGAGGATAGTACATATTAAATTCAAAACAGCACTTAAAAGTAAAATACACTCTTTTCCACATAAATTACAGTAATAAGTAAATTTATCATTATTTCAGTCATAACCAATAATCGATTTTATTTTACAAATTTCCCTCGTGTGATCCCTGGTGGAAAAACCAGCTAGGCCAGTTCAAGCTGGTCAAGCTGGTCAACCAGCTTGACCAGTTCAAGCTGTGTTTTGGAACATGGTTGCTGGTTAGACCACCCAATACCAGCTTATGCTGGTTAGACCACCCAATACCAGCTTATGCTGGTAGCGTATTTTTGGGGTATTTTCTTTGCTGAGAATTGTAACCAGTTTTGGGTTTGAAGCTGTTTTATGTTGCTGGTCACTGATTTAATTTAGCTGCTAGTTACAACACCTACCCTAGGCTTATGATAAAACCAAACCTATGCTTTAAGAATGGAGCACACAGACACAAATATACACATTCAAGAGGAGAATTACATTTATTTATGTGAATTTCATTCTAACATCTTTATTAAATTAAACAATACAAAGATGTGGGTTTTTTTTTTGTATGAATTTGTATGAAATTATTAATTATTTGTAAGCTTAAATCAATACAACATTTCATTGTAACTACTTAAGAGAAAAATAAATGTAGTTTATGAATTGAAGCAAGCAATTTACTTATTTGGCTTTTTTGACTTTTTTGTTGATGTCTTGAATTTTTTCTGTCAAGTAGTGCCCAAGCTTCACTGTTCTGGCCTTCAGCTCTGCTTCCTCCAAATTTTTGCCCTCCAGCCACTTTTGAAAGCAACCTAGGAAAAAAAATACATATACAAGAGAAATCCTTTAAGCCTTGACTACCACAAATATCTATAGATGCTGTTCTTGAATAAGGCTAAATTTGACAGTCTGAGCATTATTACCGTTGATTGTTAGCACAGGCGAAGCTAACAGATATCTCTGTGCCCAAGTAGCAGTGCTTCGCCTGTGCTTCCCCCCAATATAGTCCCATGTCAATATCTGCCTAGGAAATCACCTAGTCTTAATCTGCATTGCTATTTGTACTCGTGTGAATACGCAGGCCACAAGAAGTAATTAGGTTAGTTTTTTTTGGGGGGTTCACTTTTATTCTCGACATGCTATCTGGCAACATAGGATTCCATTCACTATGCTAAGCTACGCTAGCGGCAGCACTGCCAGACTAAGTTAATGCATGCACTGAGACAAAAATGCTTTTGCCCACCTTAATAAATCTAGGGGAGACGGTGAATAACCCCTATTTCAAAAAACGTTGGCATGTTCCTTTAAATGCTTTATAAGCAGGGCTTGACATTAACACCCGCCAAAATGCGGGTGGATTTTGCTCGTGGTGGGTAACATAGTCACTCCAACTAGCCACTTTGGCGGGTTGAATAATTGTAGTCTTTTCAAAAGGCATCTGAAATAAGTGTGACACTACGACACTACAACTCCCATAGGGCTGTCAACGAATATTCTAAATTCGAATATATATTCGAAGAATTTCGAAGGTGAAAATGAATATTCGAATGTGGAAAAACGCCCACGGTAGCAGAGGCACGGCTGTCTGCTTTGCGAGTGGGCGCGCTGCCTGAGGGGTCAGGGAAAGGTAACAGGAAGAAGCGTTAACGTTAAACAGAAACATTACTAAAGTGTAGGCTCCTGTATTGACTGAATAGATATTGCATGAATAAGGTAGGTTAGATACAGCAGTTTCATGCACTACAGGCTTCCAATGGTTTGATTATTTACCGTTTCAGGTCAAGGAAAAGTTCCATGTTTACCACAGCACAGCTCGCTCGGAGCGTTCAATGTCGGTTCTATATAGGCTAATGTAAAACTTCAATTATTGTTAATAATATTTGTTTCAATCACTGAATGAAGCCTGCTATATAAGAGTCGCGACCTTAAATTGCCTGCACAAAACTCTTGATCAGCACTCAACATTTGCTTGTTGTTGTTCATTAAACCGTTATGGACAGAGAGCGTGACGCCTCATTCGCGCCGCAAGCAGTGTTGATTTCGTTAACGAAAACTATGACGAAAAATGTTCGTTGACGACCTTTTTTCCCCTGACTAAGACAAGACGATGAGAGACGACACCCACGTCATTAAACGATAACTGTGACTATCAACACATGCAATATCGTTGACGAAAAAAGACGAGACTGATCGGTTAAAACAAAAACAAGACTTTACCAAAACCACTTGTTTTTGTCGAATAAAGGAGAAGACAACACATTACAGACTGTGTTTGCAAGCGTTCATGCTTACGGTTGCCATATTTCAATAATTTAATCCCCAGTTAAAATTTTCTGTTTAAATAACACGTTTTCTACCCGGTCTTTTCAATAGTATCTGGCAACCATGCGCGCGTTCAGCGATCTTCATTTGAGATTTTCTACTTAAATTAAAGTTTCATTCAGTCTGTCTTTTTTCTGTCACTAGCCGCTTGCGCTGTTTGTGAGACTAAATCTGCGGTCAAAATTCAGGCTGATATCCAGCAGTGTTTTTAATGTTGATCATATTAGCCCTATACGAGCAAGAATGCAATGTTTCCCGAATATCCACACGATTTCAAATGTGACATTGATTTTATACAACAGTTCAACAAACAAAAGGGTAACATTAAGCGATGTAGGCCTACTACATTTAAAACTGTATTGTCAGTAGGCTATTATTGCTCTATTTTGCAACAAACGCCACAGCAGAACTGCAGCAAACGGCGGTGATTCGTGAACGAATCTGTGTCTTTGAACGAATCGTGAGATTCAATGATCCGTTCATAAGTACAGCAACTTGCTTCGTTACTGAATGAATGAATGGCTCGATGACTCACTCATAAACTATAGACAGACTTACCGCCACCTAGTGGCCATTTTAATTTAATATTTAAAAGTATAACTTTGTTTTTACCATCATTGCATATTTATTGAACATTGTTTTATTTAAATCATTATTTATTTTATAAAGGTATTTATAAAGGTAAAAAATAAACTGGAAAAATCGATTAAAGAGGGCAAATATTGTCCCTTAATGGAAAAGGTGTGACAGCAGTCTAAGTGGAAGAGGGGTTACGGCACTCTAAAAAATTGAAGAATCACTGAACTAAGGAAAATGGATATGTAGGATTGCACAAGTGCTACTGCTAGAGTGCAATGTCAATACAGCCTGTTACCTTGATTCAAATTTCTCATAAGCTTAAAGAACTGGCCTAGAGAGAAAAATTGTTATGACATTTTATGTCTAAAGACTACATATGCCAAAATTCGGTAACTGCAATTTGACTAAAAGTAATGACAAAGTTGACAAAAAATGCAATGACTTTTCGTCAACTAAAACTAGACTAAAACTATGAGAGACAAAATGACTAAAATGTGACTAAGACCAATAAGCATTTTCGTCTGAAGATGAAAACTAAGACTAAATCAAAAATTGCTGCCAAAATTAACACTGGCCGCAAGACCTAAACGCGTCTTTACACTCGCGCCAGACGCTCTATTCGCGTTTGGCGTGAACGCAGCATGAGGGTGAGGGTGAGAGAGAGAAAGAGTGCCTGCGAGTGCAAGTGAGCGAGAGTGAGGTCTGCGGTCTTGGCCATTAGTTGATTTACTTGTTTTTGTGTAGGTAATACGTTGTCAAATATGTTTAAACTTAAATAAACTACCTATACAAGTAGTTATGTCTCTTTGTATTAATTTGCCCTGTTATTGACGTAATGCGTGTCATTGACAAAATGCGCAACCATGTTCGAGTAGTTCGAATATAGGCTATGTGTTTTTTTTAGAGGGAATATTCGAACGTCATTTCTGAGCAATTTTGACAGCCCTAATGAGTATTACATGCACACAGTGTATGCCGGTGGAGCTATGTGGCGACATATAATACATAATACATGGTTTTATTTAAAAAAGGAGCTTTAAACACAACCTTATCAGAGCTAATGATAATGACCTGTATTGTGTAGTCTTGATTTGGGTGTGTACAGTGGTTTTACATTTAAAAGGGTTGTAAATTTAGTTCAAGTAAATTTTAGCATGCCACAGTCAACTTTTAAAAGGTAATTTCACAAAAACAAAAATGTGGCTAGTAAAAATGCTGTGTGGCTAGTAACTTTGGAAAACCACTAGCCACATTGACTAGTGAGCAAAAAAGTTAATGTCAAGCCCTGTTTATAAGGCATAAATAGTCCTCACTTTAGATGAAAGTTATTATAGATAAGCTTATAAATCAAGAATAAAGCATTTATAGCTGTATTTATAAACAACGTATTAATGTTTATTAATGCTTTATAAATGATGAATTAATTGTTTGCTAATGCTTTACTAATTACTAATAGCATGCAGTTATTATAAAGTGTTAACCCTTCATATGTCGAGCCCTGAACATAATTCTCTAAAGTTGACATCACTTACTTTTTAGTGTTCTGACTTTGTGAGGTGTCAGAGGTGGCCTAGGATCTGATTTTGTGGTGGGGCAACTTTTTCCTTCCAGGCTTCGGTTGGCCAGTGTGCTTGTTCCCCAAATGCACACTGCCAGCTCTTTCACAAACAAGCTGTCCTTTACATTGAGCTGTATCTTCATCCATTTTTCACGGTGTATAACTACACCTTCGCCGATATTTACCTATAAGAAATAAATTTTTAAAATTAAACATTTATCAAGAAACATAACACTACTGTAGTCTCCATTCTTATAAATTTGTAATCAACATTTCTCTTTTTTTGTAGGCTTTGAGGTACTATGTACCTAATGCAAAAATGTAAACCAGCTTAAACCAACTAATATAAACATTGGAGTAAGTAACAAGCAGCCCCAGCCTCTCCTAAATATTGTGTTTAATTAAAATCGTACCTCATTGTTATCTGAAGTTTGTTCAGAGTTTTGATCAACAGCAGAATTCATCTCTGTGGGAAGGGAGTGTGTAGTTTAGGGAGGTTAAGTTTTCATAACAATTACAGTGGGACCAGATTAACCATGTATGGATACAGGTAGTAATCCATCCATATGGCTAAACTGGCCCTATCATACAGTATAACATACATAACAACAATTATAGTAATGGTAATAATATGATTGATATAACAGGGAAAAAAATCTGCAAAGATCACCAATACTTACCAATTGCTGTTTGAGGGTGTTTTAAAGGGGCCCATACGGAAATGTAATATATGTACATATATGAAATATGCATATATTAAATATATGCACATAGACAGTGAAAACATATATGTACATATATATCTGCCCATATATAAAACGTATTCGAAAATGGAACAATTTCATATATTGACATATAAAACTAGCCCATATATTTTATGTATGTATAATAGTATCTATATATATATGTCACATATATACAATATACATGACATATATTTCTTTGTATGTATGTTCAATATACAAACTACACATATATGCATAGCATATTGCTTACATATATGTGACATATATATATGCCCCTCATATGTTTTTATATAGTCTTAGTATATATTTTTCATATAATTTGAAATATATATATATATAATATATTTTTGATACATGTATGTGGAATATATAAAAACATTGTGTGAGCACATATATTTTGAATATATGTTATGTTCTTATATTATCTATATTAATTGCAAAATATTTTAATGCATGATGTAAACTAAACAAATGTAAAAAAAATTTGCTTTCATTAACTTCATACATTATTTTTAAATATAGGTTATGGACGTGTACTTGTACTTACACACTTGTAATGAACATGACATGCCTAGCCTTAAATGTTAAATGGTGCAGTTAGCAAAAAATAAGTAATACAGTAAAACAGCTCAAACATTACAATTTTATTCAAAAACAGTTTTAATTCAAAAATAAAAATTAAGCTGTGCAAAATTTGAAAACTTCTGAACACTCAACACACAACTTTATCAATATTTCTCCAAAACATAAAACAAGACAAGAACAAGAATATCCACCAACAGGTACGATACAGACTGTTATTTATTTAAGTTTGGGTCTTCTTGGATGTCCGCAGCTCAGTGACCTTCTGATTGATAGCCACCCCTAGTTGGCCCCTGGTGGTTCCAGGAAATTTCTGGATCACTGCATCTGTATAAAAGACAATGAAAAGCATTTTAGTTTTATAACATTTATCTAAAGACAGGCAAATTATAATCACCTCAAACACTAAATTAACACAGGACATACAGGTGAAACGCGAAAATTTTTAAAATCATGCAAAACTTAATGTATTTCAGTAATTCAAATTAAAAGGTGAAACTAATATATTTAGTATATATAACTATATACATATGCATGATTATATCTTCAGAGGGACGACATTTCTGTATTTAAAATCCTTTTTTTTTATTGATTTCATGTAATATTCTAATTTTCTGAGATTTTGAATTTGGGGTTTTCATAAGCTGTGAGCCATAATCATCAAAATTATAACTTTTGCACAATATTTTAATTTTTATAAGTTTCACCTGCACATTGTTTGGTAGATAACAAACTTAATGTTCCTGAAATTCAAGCATTATTCAGAACCCAGTGTAAGTGTCATCACACTGAAACACCAAGCTGAAACTGATCAATTCTGATGGTTATACTGACACATTTGGTTTTAAACAATTCAAGCCCAATTCACCAAGTAATATACATACTCATTATTGCATCAATTTTTATTCTGTCCAATGGCTCTTTTGATTCCCCAGGGCTTGCATTTTTGGACTTGCCACCTAAGAAAGAGCAACATAATAGAGATTAGAACGAAATCTGAATTAACTCCACTCCTATCTAACTACTCAACCATACATCACATTTTTCATTCTGCTTCAGTAAAATGGGGATAATGTAAATAGTCAAATTTTATATTTATAAAGCATCATATTTCAATGTAAATGTGAATGAGTGTACATATGTCTGTAAATATGCAAGAATTACTATAATAGAGCAGTTTTTTGTTTTGTTTACTTTAACCCCTTACCCAAAGACTTCAGATATGATGTTCAATCTACAGAATTATCAAAAAATTATAATAATTATACAGACACTTGAAGACACTATGTCCCATTAACTACCTCTGAGATTGCTCTTAAGAAGTGTATCAATATCAAAAATTCCAAGGAGAAGCATCCGTGCCATGGTAGTGGGGCTGTTTGCATGGCTAGCTGACCACAATACATTTTTTGGTACATAAACTCCTGAGCCCGGGTGAATTTCAATCTGTGGGGAGAGGACAAACATGCATTAATATTAGTGTTATATTACAAAATAAAACATTGCTTTAACAAAAAAGTTTTTAGGGGGCCTGATTAAATGTAGCTTTGCATCGCATACTTTCTATAACATTATTGATTATCGAGTGTAAAGAGTTTTATCTCTAAAAACAGTTAACTTATAACGCTAGTATATGGGGCATATAATAAGTAAATCGCTAGTGAATACCACTAACTAGGCTCAAAATAGCCCCACACTAACACAGTAGTATAGTGAAGCTGGTCGAGGCTGTTTCCCAAAGATGGCTCCGCGATGGTACTGTCTTTATAAAGTATATTATTATTAAACTGTCTATACACTTACAAAGTTCTCAGTGCTTCGGTTTGTATGTAGAGACCCTCATTAAGCTACTGTGTTAGTGTGGGGCTATTTTGAGCCTTGTTAGTGGTATTAACTAGTGATTTACTTTTACTTATTATATGCCTCCATATACTAGGGTTATAAGCTAAACAGTTTTTAGAAATAAAACTCTTTACATTTGATTATCATGAAAACAACTCCCAGAGAACAGTCGACTCGGTACCAATGTGTTATTACACCCCAGGTTCATTTTGTGCCGGAGTTCTCCTTTAACATATTTGTTTTCACATTTTCATGCAACCTCAGTTTATGCATTATCGTCAAAGCGTGCATTCGTTTAAACTACCCTTTAAAAAGGAAACCAACAGTTTGAAGGTCCAAATCAATGCAGTTTCAAAGGCTCTACACAATCCCAGCTGAGGAATAAGGGTCTTATATCTAGGCAAACCATCGGCCATTTTATGAAAAAATAAATAAAATGTATATACTTTTTAACCACAAATGCTCAACTTCAGTGGTCTGCTTCTGCACAACATATTACGCCATCACGTTGCTTGTGACCCTTGTGCTGACCCAGTGCCGAAAAACTCCAAACTTTATTTTCTCCTCCAACTTAAAAATTTGTCCGACATCGATGTTTTACATTTATTTTTGTAACGAGATTTTGATATAGTCTTTCCACGTTAGTTTTAACACTGGGTCGGTACTTTTCCAATGTGATAACGTAATACGTTGTGCGGAAGCAGAACCCTAAAGTCAAGCATTTGTGGTTAAAAAGTATATAAATGTTTTTATTTTAGAAAATGAGATGGTTTGACCCTTATGCCTCGGTTGGGACCGTGTAGAGCCTTTGAAGCCATATTAAACAGCATTGATTTGGACCTTCAACCAATTGGTTGCAATTGAAGTCCATTATGTAGAGAAATAAATGTGATTTATTTTCGTTTGAAGAAAGAAACGCATGAACATCTTGAAAGACATGGGGATGAATAAATGATCAGGAAATTTTAATTCTAAAGTGAACTAATCCTTTAAGCACTAATTTGACAGATTCGCCAACAGCCAATTACTGATCATTATGATAAAACTTGTCCTTCGATAAAATTCTGGCAGTGTCCGAGGTTTTGAGCAACTGTCCTGCAGTGTTACGACTTATAAGACGAATATCAAATCAAGAACCAATAGGAGCACAGAACTAGATGACACAATTACAGCAACGATGACAACAGACCAACACAGGGAACATGTTGGAGAGCAAGGTGATCCAGACACGCGCCCTTGTTTTTTTTCTATCATTATTTTCAGACAACCCATTATCAAAACAACGGCTTCAGAATGTTGTTTTGTGCTAGCCGCCATTTTGTGCATGTATGTGGTTTTTTTTGTGGTTTTTTTGTATTTGAATTGGGTTTTAATAAGTCTTTACTGCCGTACCTTGCAGTTATAGCTGTTACTACAATAGTAGTTTTAAAATCAGCATACTCACAGGTTCCTGTATGCTGGTAGGTGATACCAGTTGATGATGTGGGCTCTGCTCCTTCGCGTCAAGCCATTTCTCCAGCTTGCCCATCGTGCTAAGGAGGTTTGGCATTTCTAGGAAGCAAAACAGTAAAGAAAAAACAGATTTTCAGTAGGGCAAACTTGTATGGATTTCAAAATGATAATATTTATCAAAAAACTAGTTTATAAAATATTAGAATTTTTCTTAATTAACACTTACGACTGACAACATTTGTTTTTAGGTTCTCTAATTCCATTTTTAGGGCTTCATTTTCTGCCTTTAATTGTGCAATGATGTCTGGTAAAGGACGATCAGGAGTAGGTGAGGATGGTGAAGCAGGCGATGATGAGGTATGTGAAGGTGGAGCTGAGGGTGGTGCAGGGGGACAGTAAGGAACCGGTGGTGCAGAAGTAGGCGAGGCAGAAGATGGTGAGGTAGGTGAAGATGGAGCAACTGATGTTGTAGCAGAAGGGAATCGAGGTCCATGCCGTAATTTTATTTTCTCCAAAATCTCCCTGTCCAAATTTCCATCACTAGTTTGCCTCTTTATAAAACATGACAAAAATGTTAGTACAAAACATTTAAAAAAAAGAGCTGAAAAAATAAAATGATGATATCACACTCTCTCTTAATTGATCTGCCACTATTACCAAGATAGATCAGCTGCTCTTCACAACCAAGAACAAGAATAGGAAGCTACATAATAAGATGCCTCTACAGACAAAACATGTGACATCACTCCTCGAGCCTCCTTTCCAAATTAAAGGAGAACTCCGGCACAAAATGAACCTGGGGTGTAATAACACATTGGTACCGAGTCAACTGTTCTCTGGGATTTGTTTTCATGATTATCGAGTGTAAAGAGTTTTATCTCTAAAAACGGTTAACTTATAACGCTAGTATATGGGGCATATAATAAGTAAATCGCTAGTTAATACCACTAACTAGGCTCAAAATAGCCCCACACTAACACAGTAGTATAGTGAAGCTGGTCGAGGCTGTTTCCCAAAGATGGCTCCGCGATGGTACTGTCTTTATAAAGTATATTATTATTAAACTGTCTATACACTTACAAAGTTCTCAGTGCTTCGGTTTGTATGTAGAGACCCTCATTAAGCTACTGTGTTAGTGTGGGGCTATTTTGAGCCTTGTTAGTGGTATTAACTAGTGATTTACTTTTACTTATTATATGCCTCCATATACTAGCGTTTTAAGCTAAACAGTTTTTAGAGATACAACTCTTTACATTTGATTATCATGAAAACAGATCCCAGAGAACAGTCGACTCGGTACCAATGTGTTACACCCCAGGTTCATTTTGCGCCGGAGTTCTCCTTTAACAAGGGCAGAGTACGTACTACAGTTCGGGGCAATGTCAAGCTGTATAATTATTCAAAATCATTATTACTTATAACTTTGCAAATGAATAACTACATTTGGAAATTAAATACTTGTATTAATGCTGTACAAATACAGAAAGTCTTTTTTATACAAGTATGTAAGCTTTACCATAAATAAAAACAGGCAGAGCAACATAAACAACTCTGACAGACTGCTTGTACTTGGGTGTAAAAAATGACTAATCCTGTCAAGATCTAGGGAACATTTGAGTATTAGGTACTCCTAACTTTGAATGATTCATTTTCAGTAATTAATTTCTAAATGTAGTGATTCATTTGCAAAGTTATAAGTAGTGCTGGGCAAAAAAAGATTTTTCGATTAATCGTTTTTTAAAATGTGGTCGATCCAAAATCGATTCTCAACGGCCATGAATCGATTTTTTCCATATTCAGTGCTCGCGGTGCTGCGTCTTCTCTCTCTGCACAAGGGAGCGCTGCAGGCGTCGAAACACACTCGCTTTTAGGAGTGGGGACATGACGGAATATTCACTTGCACAATCGGGCCAGCATTGCATCGTAACTAACATTTATAATTTTCACGTCTTTTTAAGCTTTACCAGTTTAAACATTCAATCAATGTTAAACTATCCCGTGCTCGCGCCCTCTCAGAGATGCTTTTCACTGCGTGCACATAATACAGTAGATAGTACATAGTACTACAGCCTAAATCCGCCTCACAAACAGCTCGCCAGTAACAGAAGTTATTTTTGGTGGATGATATCGCTTTAACAGTTAAAAACACGCAAAATGATGTCAAAACTCTGGTCTTGGTGAGTAACCTCGTAAAGATTATCATAAAGATACCGTCGGTTATGTCTTAAATAAACATAAAGTGCGTGTGACAGACAGCATAATGAAACTAATGGATTTGTGCACTATAGTTCTTAAAGTGAACGCAGCCATTAGTGTCTTTCATTAATTTTGTTGTCATAACAACATAATATAGCATTAATTGTACGCAATCATAATTAATAGCCTATGTATTAAATTCAGTAAGGAGTAAAAGACTATCCTGGGTTATTTTACATTGGATTACTTTATTCAGTTTCTGTAGTATTTCTGATCAAAAAACTTTTTTATTTTTATGTCTATTTATTTGTGTCTTTATTCTATTGTATTTATTTGTAATATTTTCAAAGTAATTCAAATATTGAAATCAAGCGTCCATGTGCATAAACTCTTAACAAAAAAAATACCTCATTGTAAAAACAAACATTTAGATGAGATCAATTTAATAGAAAATTCTCTAATTTGTCCAATTTTCAGCATCAATTTTGCATCTTGTATCAAATCCTGTCTATTTATTGTATGCATTTAGTGTATACCGGTAGTGTACCTAAAATAAAAAGAGTTTTATATACAAGTTTGTGGCTCTTAATTTCTTTGTATTAATTAACCATTAGTAAACTTATGTCCACTGTTCTTTTAAAAAAAATAAATATAGGATTTGTATTTGCCTACATCTATATTCATTATAGTCAAATCGAGAATCGAAATCGAAAATGGAATCGAATCGAATTGAGAGCTTGCGAATCGAAATTGAACATCTGAATCGATACCCAGCCCTAGTTATGAGTACAACTTTATAGTGGGCAGACACTTTTTTTACATTTGCAATGCAGATGCTAGTTTTGGGTCTCAGTAAAAAAAAAAAAAAAAAAAAAAAAATATATATATATATATATATATATATATATATATATCTTGTTACCTTTTTGGGGCTAGATGGTCCATCTTTACTGGTTTCCTCTTGAAGAAACTTAGGGTTTGGCTTAAATTTTCGTTTTTTCAGAGGTTTTGAAGTGGACTGGTGTTGTGTCCTCTGGTGTTGCACTTTTTCTAAGGTGGACTGTCTCTCTGTGGGGAAAAAGGGGGAATACAAATTGTAGAATCTAAAACAAAAGATACAAGGGCTATGGCAATAACAACAACATAGGCTGACCCACATGTAGAAACCCACAATTTTTTCATAATGGGACAGTGTTAAAAATATTAGCACACATTCTGACAAGGATTTAATATCCTGCAAGTTTATATTGGCATCCATTTGAAATATATTTAACTTTACTTAATTATTATAGTTTTAGTTCTATACTCTAAAGACAAATATTGTATTTTTTCCCCACTAAATGTGTCTGACAGCTGAAATCTTACTTTTTTAAGATATCATTCTCACATAAAAAACATTTAAAGATATTAAAATGATACACTGTAATAATTACGACGTTAGCTCTTAACGTTAAACATGAACATTAAAATGCATGCTCACAATAAAGTAGTAGGCTATTAATAGTAACGTACATGATGTAAGTTATTAAAAAATAAATAACTTACTACTAATAAAAAAACCTACATTTAAACACGGTGAATCTGCTCAATTATGTACTAGCTTCGTCGTTCGATCTGTAACTTAGCTTATAGCTCATTAAGTTCAGTGGTCACTTAAATTATGTATTATCTGTGCAATATCAATGTGTGCATTATAATAAAAGGTCAGAAATTAACTTACCTGCAACTTTATGCACCGTTGCCTCGTACAAAGGCCATCCGCATTTAGGTTTTTTTTTCAGTCCACCTCTCCACTCAATTAAATATACAGAACTTTCATCAAGTCCGTCTAAGAAATCGTTTAAGTTGAATTTTTGTATATGTGACGTTGGAACAATGCTCCAACTTTCCGTTTCTGTTTCATCTTTCCATTCAACAAGGGCGAACATTCTTCAGCCGTTGGTCTATATCCTCCTGATTCCTGAATGCGCTTTGGCGGTCTTTTGACTGCGTTTGAATTTTGGCGCGGGTAATATAGGGCATTAGGCAATGACGTAACGTATTGGGGTGAAACGTATGCTAAATGCATGGCCTGAAATACATGCTGAAAAGTGTTTCTACTATTCTGTTTTTGTTTTTATTTTTTGTTTTTTCAAAAATCAGCTAAGCATATTCATTATGTAAGTCTTGGTTTAGGCCACAGTAATGTAAAATAACAAAACTAAAACTAAAAAATATTTGAACCCTAACGTTATGCAATAAGTAATTTGATGAAAATTATTTAAAGTTAGGTTAGGTCTTTTTTCATTGCATATGTTTACACAGTGAAATTATGTGTAAGCAATCCAATGTGAAGCACATAACAAATACTTTACAATGCATTACAATAGATTAAAAATCATTATTGCACAGACTGCTATTACATAAACCCTGTGTTTACAGCATTATCTACATACATGTAATATATTATGTGTGTGTTTCTGCAAGGTGAATGTGATTTCACCAAGTAGCTATCACCCGGGTAAGGTACTTAACATCAGTTTTATTTATCATTACCCTCTGATTTTAGGGAAAAGTTATGGGGTTAGGTTTAGGGTAAGGGATTGGGTAAAGACTACATTTTGGGACAGGGATGCTGACATGTCTTACTTGGCAAAATCACAGTGACCGTTTGGGCATACGTGTATGTATGTGTGTACATGTGTAATATGAGGTAAGCTGGATTGATGTAGCTATATGGCTTCTGCAGCCTGTCCACAGCTCTGAGGGGAAAGCTGTTCCGTAACCTATTAGTCTGTGTTTCTGGGGTCTACCTGAGCAGAGGGTGCAAAGGGGTTTCCAGGATGTGAGTGCTGGATGTTTGTGGTCCATGTGAGAAGACGTCTGAATAGATGTCACACAGATTTGACAGGGGTGCCGTCAATACTTTCATCTTCAGACCCCTCTATTTTGTCTGGAGCAGTGCAGCCAGAATACCACACAGCAATAAGTTTTGACGTTTTTTGTATTGTGCAGCGGAATAGAAGCTGATCAGCAGTCTGGGGTTGTGTCTGGATAGTAATTGTAGACATTTTGAAAGTACTGTATTACAAAAAAGAAAGTGATTTGTAAAGGTCCACTGCATAGTTTTACTTCCAGATATTATGGGGTTGTAAACCATAAACCTCTATATGACTCAAAGACTTATTTACATGTCAAGTTAGAAGTAGCCTATGTCATGCAGTAGAGAGAGAGAGAGAGAGAGAGAGAGAGAGAGAGAGATATGCAATGTTATCTAAAAGCCAAACGAACAATGTAATGCAATGTAAACATGTATTAAAGCTAAGGTTTGAGGCTAATGTTTTCCCCAAAATTAAAAGGTTGCAAATATAATCATACCAATACAATGCTTTTCCTAATAATGTAATTTCAACACAATGCTCCTTGTACTTTAGTTTTATGTATTTGTACTTATATGTAGCCTACTTAAGTATTTGTATATGCTGAAATGTATTATTGTACTGTCGTATTTTATTTCTTTGGTATAAGAATAAATCTTGAAAAAAAAAACAATCTAGTCTGGATGGGCGTCAAAGATTAATGCTAATTTAAAACAAACAACAAAACACTTCTGGCGTATGGGTTGTTATTCCAGGGGCTGGTTGCATAAACATAGCCCTTATGTTGACTTGAAACATTTATGAACAGTCTTAAAGAAAAAAATTTGATGACTAAATTGTAATTAAGTGAATTAGAACTTCGAGTCAATTCGAGTTCTCGCGTTGTTACGCAACCCCAGAGGCGCGCAAACCAATCGACTTATGTCAAGAAAGTATCACGAGAGTCAGTCTGCAATCGCGGTACTTTGATTTCCCGCAGCGCTTGAGCGTTACAGTTCAAACAGGTGTGTTGTTCTGCCATGATTACTCGATGAATTTGAACCCGAGCTTCCAAAGACCATCTACGTCGGTTCGCGCAGTCACCTTTTGCTACAGTGATATGAGATGAAGTACAAGAAGTATCTCTCGGAGAACAAATGCGTTCCACGAACAACACTGCATCGCTGGAAAAGGTATGTAATGTTAAATTGTATCAAGATTATTACCCAATGCCGATAGCGGAGGGACTTGGGCCTGTGCAAAATGGCTATAGCCTAATATTATTTTATTTATAATCTACATAATATTTAAGAAATGTATCACGATGGAATCATATTGCAAAGTAATATTAATACAAAGTAATATAAAAATGAACAGTTTGAATAATTAGAACAGTGTTAGGCTAAAGCTATGGGGTTTTCTTTCTCTGTAGTTTAATAGTATGGTCATCAGATTAGGAATTTGGGAAAATCACACCTTATTAATTTAAGTGATTTAAATAATTTGAGTGTCAAAATTATTAAGCTTTAAAAGCATCATCCATGTAACCAATACAACACTTTTATTATATGTATATTTTTTTTATGGTCAAACACTTTTCTTCTATAACTCTTGATTTTTGCTTCGTAGACGAACCCGTGGACCTAAAAATGCTGTTGATGTGTTACAGGTAAGGATTAAAGACCACAGATAACGTTGAGGATCCGATTATTAGACTGTGCTGCATTCTGGCACACATTATTTTGGCACCATCTTGTTTTTCAAGACCGCTTTTGAAGTCGTCTTAAAGGGGTAGTTCACTTTTAAAAAAAACTTTAAATTTACTCATCCCCATGTTGATGTCCATGTCTTTCTTTCTTCAGTCGAAAAGAAATTACGTTTTTTGATGAAATCATTCCAGTATTTTCTCCATATAATGCACTTCAATGGGGTCCAAACGGTTCTAGGTCCAAATGACAGTTTCAGTGCAGCTTCAAAGGGCTTTAAACGATACCAGACGATGACTAATCTAGTGAAACCATCGCTCATTTAAAAAATAAATAAATAAAGTTTAAGTTTTATAAGCAAATGCTCGCCTTGCTCTTTTCTGTGAAGCACGTTCGTGACGTCACGTAATATGCAATAACGCACATTACAGAACAGAGCAAGCCGAGCATTTGTGCTTATAAAACTTAAACTCTATTTATTTATCTTTTAAATGACCGATGGTTTAGCTAGATAAAACCCTTATTCATCGTCTGGTGTCGTTTACCCATTGAAGTCCATTATGTTATATAATATATTGGGAATATTCAGTTTTAATTTAATCAATCAATAATTCTATTGATCAGCATTACCAAAAGTGGACGTCGTTATTATTTAATAATGAGAAGCTGCTTTGATACAATCTGTATTGTGAAAAGCGCTATACAAATATACTTGACTTGGCTTGACTATATGGAGAAAAATCCTGGAACGTTTTCATCAAAACCTTAATTTCTTAATTATGACATGGGGGTGAGTAAATTATCAGCAAAAGGTTTATTTATTTATTTATTTATTTTAAAGTGAACTAATCCTTTAACCAAATCTTGCTATGTATTTAATTACAATACCACACTTAAATTTGCTTAATGAACACTGCATAATGAAATTATTAAATAGGAGTTTAAAAACTGTGTATGAAAATATGGGTTTTCTATTAGCTTGTTAATTAAGATAAAAATACAAAGCAGTCGGACATATGCAAAACCCAAATACCTATCTCCTCCATCTATGTAATTTGCATTTAACTGTTGCAGTTGTCCTAAACAAGCATGCCCAAAAACACCGTGTTGTATTCGTTTTTTGTGTGTTTTATACCATTGTCAAATTAATTCATGTAAACAGCAAGACACAAAAAAATACTTAAGATGGGTTTTCCCAGGTTCACATTTATACACTTGTTCATGTTGTTGTAGTTATTAACTTTGACACTGTTAAATAAAACTCTCCCTTCATTAATGACTTCACACTTGAATAGAGTAACTCACTGCACATACTTGAATGGAAACGCTTCACAGGTATCAATAGGCTATTGTTTTAACTCCTATGTCTAGTTGTTTGAATTCTATTTCCAAACTTTAGATTCTTTTTGAATGCTCTATTGCCACAATAAGCTTTTTAACATTTAAACGTCAATTACTCTGATGGTTGTCCAAATTTCGATTTTTCTCTTTGGAATTTATGGTAAATCATTTTTGTTGTATGTCTTGGGTATTACTTTAGTCACAATGTTATTTTTATTTGCCTTTCAGCAAGACCCAGCTTTGTTCAACATGCGTATCAAGCACATGAGCGATACTTCGCAGGTATGGAGAATTTTAATTACAGATTAGTCTCTTATGTGTTGTAGGTTATACTTCTGTCGTTATTCATAAATGTTACAAAGTATTGCTTGAAGTAAAGTGATTATTTATCCCGCTAAAAAAATGCAATACATTTTCAATAAAACAAAATATGTATATTGCAACACAGCAGAATCAGACTTCAGAAGACCAGAATCCAGTTGTGACCATCAGCACTGTAAAGACATCCAGTCAGGTGAGGAAAAATAATGAAAACAATTGTTACAAAAAAAATTATGTCCAATGAGCTTGATCCTGGATTAAGTGCTTTCTACTGTTGGCTGTATAGGGGGGGAGTGGGGCATTTTGGGTAATTACATTAAAGATATTTGAGTTTGATTTATAAAGCAGTAAGCCTAGTGAAGTCATGGTTTACAGTGAAAATATAACAGCTAAGATGTGTTAGGCATGATGCGAAGAAGAGTAAAACACCCTTAGCTGTTATAAAATTACTGTAAACTTGCTTAAAGGGATAGTTCACTTTGAAATTAATTTTTGATATGTTTTAGCTTACCTCAAGGGCATCCAAGATGCAGGTGTCTTTGTTTCCACAGTATTTTCAATTTTGATATTTTTAGGTCAAACCGTTCTTGTCTGTCAGTCATATAATGCAGGTCTACGGTCACCACCTCAAAGAGCATGCACAGAGAAGTCCAAATTAAACATGATTTAATGACTCGTTAATGTAAGTACACATTGATGGCCTAAGACACGAAACGAGTGGTTTGTGTGAGAAAACGAACAGTATTTATATATCGTTTTACCTCGTGTAACCACAGCCATGTCTAACTGATCTGAAGGCACGGGCGCTTCGGTCTGCGCATGCGCCGGAAGTGATCGCTTGCGTGTGTATGTCACTCATTGTTTACACAGAGATTTCGGAAGTTTTACCTTTCACTAAACATATTTAGATATACAGAAAAGACGATTTTGAAATTTAATATACATAGCAAGATTTCATGAAATGCAACGCAAATAAAATGACAGGAATGATATTATTAAAAAATATTAGTGCTTTGCCAAACAAAGTAGTTCCTCAGAAACAACAAAGTGGTTGCCAAGCAACTCATGCAGTAGAGCAGTGATGCTTGTGCAATGCAGTCAGTAGTGGGTTACAGGGTGTTTTATTACTGCTTAGAACATGCCTCAACCAATCTAAATCAAGAACCAGAACTGACCATTTTATAAACAGATTTTTACACAGGCAACATACAAATCTGTTACAATTTAACATTTAAAGCTTGTTTCCAGAACCTACTATTCTCATTCAATTACACTAAAGGTGACCGGAGTACAAACATTACTGTACAACTTAACCCGTGGGTGGGATTAATTGTAAAAGACAAAACATACAGACATTTACTGAAGATGGTTATTGAGCATCTGTCTATAATAGATATATTAGATACCCAATCATTTATCCATCCATCCCTATCTCATCTACATGTCACCATCCTTCTAGTGTGGTTGGATACATCTACAGAGAAAGTGCAGCACAGTTATGACAAAAAAAAATCATAATTGTCAAATAGTTCCCTTGATATTGTACTTAACTTATTTTGATTAATGGAATTTCTATGGTTTTAGTTTGTTATACACTTGAAGGCTTGGTTGTAACACGGTTACTGTAACTAACTCAGCTGGAGGAAAATGTTTTTCAAGCCCACATAATAGGAGTTTCTGATGTTTCAAAGTGATGTTATGTTTTAGACAACAAATCAACGATTAAGATAATATAAGGTTGGTTTAGGTGACTTACACAACTCAGAATTCATTTAAAAAACTTTAATTTCCCAAAAGACCCATTTTCCACTATCTCCTCAAATGCAACAAAAACTTTCCATACATTTAGAGGAGACAGTCTACTGACATTGAGCTAAAAATAACCCCCTTCCCACAGCTACATAATATCTTTACAACCTGTAAATTATATGTAACGTTTTTTTTTATTCTTTTAAATATTTTTTTTCCAGGTTTTAGCAGATGTTGATGAAAAACCAGATGATCTGGATGCACCTGATGAGTCCTTGCAGGCAAGGAAAATGCATATACATGCACTGTCAGAACAAATGATCAACATATGGACCCTTTAGTCACAACACCCTTTAGTCACCCTTTTTATCAACACTGTGTTATAGACAACACATTTAATGTTACTTTAAACTCAACTTGTGTTGCCCTATTATTAATTTGAATGCACAATTAACACAATGTGTCACACAATGTGTTAAAATGGCGTAAAACAAAAAATGTGT
This sequence comes from Siphateles boraxobius, assembly GCF_051911475.1. Lineage (NCBI taxonomy): Eukaryota > Metazoa > Chordata > Actinopteri > Cypriniformes > Leuciscidae > Siphateles > Siphateles boraxobius. Next base: position 1,521,134 of record NW_027509164.1, read on the forward strand.
TGATTAACATATACTTTTTGAGAATGTTGATGCTGCATTGTGAAGGAAGTTGATCTAGCCTGTCAATGTGAAGTGATGTGTTCTTTGCCAAAACCCACAAATCATCAGTTATATTATCAAAACAATTATATGAACTGTAGTATTTTTTCATTTTTACAGCACTCCAGTTGTTTTTCTTCTCACAATATAACCCTCTTCCCACAGCTACATAATATCTAATCTTAAATTTTCTTATAACCTGATCTGTAAAGGTTTATTCATTCTTATAGAATACATCTAAAAGAAAATATTTTTCTTTTCAGGTTTTTACAGAAGTTGATGACAGACAAGATGATCTGGATGCACCTGATGGATCCTTGAAAGTAAGGAGAATTTGTACAGAATATACATGCAGTACATGTTTGTGTATGCATGAGTATACATAAAAAAAGTTGATTTTCAAATTAACTTATGTCAGGGGTCCAGACTGCGACCAAATGATCGCATTTTGCCACCATTCCTGCTGATGCGACCAAGTTTTTGATAAGGTTGCGCTAGCATGACCACAGCTTTTCCCACTATCAACAAACGAAATTAAAGCGGATCGAAGCTGCGTTAGTCATTTGTGCTTCATGGACAAATTATCTATCCGGCCAATAATAGACTGCGCAGCGTCACAAGCTACTTGAGTCGTGAGCCGTAGGCATGTGCCGGTATCAAATTTTCATGCTGCGATTAATTGATTGAGCTTTCATCACGGTATACGGTATTATCACGATATTTTAATTGCACAAGAGAAACAGACGGATTGGGGGTATCTAAAAAAAACTTGCATCACAATGTGTAATTGTGATTGTCAAAACATTAATTTTATTTTTTAGTGACAACATGTTATAATGTTTACATGGTTACTGAGGCTACTGTTTGTATTATTGCTTAACACAATTTTCATGATTTCAATTAAATTCTTGGATTTAATTTCAATCTTGATTCAATATTGACTCATTTGGATAAATATTAGGTAGGCTACAGTAGATAGCCTGCATTTAAATGTTTCTCAAGAAAAAATATATCTCACATAATGCTGTAAACATACAGAGAGAAATTAAATATAATGCATACAATATAAATATAATAATAATATAAATATAAAAATGTAATATGCCATAATTTTCATTATAATAACAATTATATAATGACAAGTAAACATATATTAAAATATGTAATATAGTGCACATATTTAGCAAAATACTCCTCTCTATAGCTATTTTCTTATAGTCAACTAACATTAAATGGCTTTCCTGAGGTAAATGTAACGCTCTGTGACATAATTGTTCTCCTGCAGTGTTATTGACCTCTTTCCGTGGTTGAAAAACACTGATTGATCGAAAGTACGCATACCTTTCGGTGGGTTGTACTGTATCTTTAATAAAAAGTAACAGATGATCGGTTTACTTGATCTGAGGCGCGCGATCTGTCACGTCACATTTACAAGCACCAAAACAGTATTTATTGTCTGAATTTCGTTATAAAACCTGAGAGCTGATATTTTTTTCATATCAAAAGTAACCTGCTCTGTCTAGTCTGTCGGTGTCAGTGTCCTCTTTGCTCCGCGATTTTTCTCTGCGTGAGAAAATGGATGTGTGGCGCGAGACCGTGTGAAAGTGTCAATTGCGTGAGTCTCAAGCTGCTGAATGCGTGAGAGTTGGCAGCCATGCGGGGGATAAATAGTCGGCAGCGTTCCTCCTTCCGCCGTGCTTCTTCTCCATGTGAGGATTGTTTACATTAGACTAGAGTGCACACTGCATTCACACAGTGCTTATACATGTGATGTGGGGATTGTTTACATCAAAGTGCGGACGTGTTTTGCGCAGCATATACGCATTGTTTTTTTAAGCGGTTGATGGAAAATAAGCTGATGCGCGTTCTAAAAATCTAAATTCGGATCTATTATTTTTCACGGTATTTCGAAGTCCCCGCGATAACAATATCGTGCATATTCATTACCGCGATTTATCGCATTACCGAATACCGGCACATGTCTAGTGAGCCGGTTTCAATCACGCGACACCGTTACAACACAGTGCTATGAGATTCAGTGAAGAAATACATTGAATTTGCCACAGAATTAATAATATCGCTGCTAGTGAGGAGCATTCAGATTTGGTGCAGAGTTCTCTGTTATAAAATGTACATATCAAATCAAACAGCGCTGACGTGCAAACCAGGAGAAACGTGAACCATGAATGAAGAAGCTATAAAGGGATTTAAGCAAAACATTATTTGTTCACCCTTCAAGGACAGCCCCCATTTATAAAACTAAAAGTTTCAAGATGTAGGAAAACTAACTCACTTAAATAAAAAAAACAGTAAATTACAGTTGTAACAGTGGCTACAGAGGAGCGCTTTAGTATTTCCACTCTCTAATTTACATTTTCAATCGTTTTGATTTGAATTAATATTAAGACATTATGAATGATAATAAAGTTAATTGTATCTAAACTCAAGCTCGGTAATTTATCGTCAGCCCCCAGTGCTACCAAATACTTTCTGTAAAACTGGGTGGCTCTGGTGCTGCTGCCCTCAAGTGTTAGTCTGGAGCCCTGGGAACTTAAAATATAACTGCGCATTGTAATGTATGTTAAAGGAGTAGTTCACTTTTAAAAACAATTGTTGATAATTTATTCACCCCCATGTCATCCAAGATGTCCATGTCTTTCTTTCTTCAGTCGAAAAGAAATTAAGGTTTTTGATGAAAACATTCCAGCATTTTGTCTCCATGTAATGGACTTCATTTGGAACCAAACGGTTCAAGGTCCAAAAGACAGTTCAAGGTCCAAAAGACAGTTTCAGTGCAAACTGCAAACTGTTCAAAGGGCTTTAAACGATTCCAGACGATGAATAAGGGTCTTATCAAGCGAAACGGTCGCTCATTTAAAAACAAAATAACAAAGTTTAAGTTTTATAAGCTCAAATGCTCGCCTTGCTCTGTTAGGATTAGGGTTAGGGTGTGATGCGCGTTCGTGACTCTCCTATTCGAACTCGTTCATCAAAATGAACAAATCTTTTCCCGAGTCAACTCGTTCGTTGAATGAACCAAATGACACGAAAAAAGATTCGTTCATTTTGATAAACGAGTTCGAACAGGAGAGCAACGAACGCGCATCACAGAACAGAGCAAGGCAGGCATTTGAGCTTATAAAACTTTTTTTTTTTTTCAATGAGCAATCGATTCGCTTGATAAGACCCTTATTCATCTACTGAAATCGTTTAAAGCCCTTTGAACAGTTTGCAGTTTGCCCTGAACCTGTCTTTTGGACCTTGAACCGTTTGGTTCCCATTGTCCATTATATGGAGAAAATCCTGGAATGTTTTCATCAAAAACCTTAATTTCTTTTCGACTGAAGAAAGAATGACATGGATATCTTGGATGACATGGGGGTGAGTAAACTATCAGCAGAAGTTTTTTTTAAAAGTGAACTACTCCTTTGTATATTTATTTAATATTTAAAAATGAAAAACTGTGTTGATGGTTGATTTAAGGTGTGTCCCTAAATTTTCTGCTTGTGTTCCTAAACTTTTTTGGTAAGGGCTACAGTGCTCTTAATAAGTTAGTCTGGAGCCAGGGGCGGAGTGGGACCCAAAAATCTACCGGGAAATTTCGTAGACATTTCCGCGACACACTGGCCCTCGTCGCCGGCAGGAATTTAATATAGCATTCACAGTTTTACTGATTTAAAAGGAACTTTTTTTGTACTATGCTGGAGTAAAGTTCATAAATGGACGTTCTTTCCAATAGAAATTTGTAAAACTATGTTGGGTGGACCTCTGTGCCTCCAGGGGGGTTCGGGGGCATGCTCCCCCGCAAGAAAATGTTGTACATTTTAAGGTTAAATGCATCAATCTCGTGCTCTCTGAGAGATCAAAATTAAGAGCTTCAACCCATGCACTGCTCGTTGAACAAAGAAAAAGCATTGATTTGTACCAGGACAATAAAGAGGGCTCGTACATCTTTTTAGTTATGAGAGTCTCAGTCTGCATTACATTATCAATGGTGTTTTAGGATGCCAAACAATTATTATAATAATGTAATAATGATTTATATAATTATTCCTATGACGTAAAATCCATTTAGCCTATAAATGTACTATATAAATGAAAATGAGTATTTCAAAAGTATATTTTAGCCTACATTACACTATAATATAGGAAAATTAAAATACTTTTGTCCTAATTTCTTCACTTGCAAGAAATAAACCCTTGAGCTTTTATTTAGGTGAAAACCCCAGATGACCATGATGATCGCGTGAGCAAAGTAATCACGCAGCACAAACAGGATGCTATTCTGAAAGTCTTGTGTCTTGTGTTTTATAAAGGCACAAAGCCATATCATGGTTTCAATTTTAGTTTGTTGGCAAAATATAACGCTAGAGACCTTAATGTTAGGTTATACATTTTACATCTTTACATATGTGTTGGGAAAAGGGAGAAGAGAGAGTTCGGCAAAAGGCCGATTCGAACTCGCGTCGAGTGCATCAAATGCTGCTTTCAAGCACCTCAAACTCTACGACCTACGCCACTGTAGCTATTGCGTAACGGGCGTCTTTTTGGGCACTTATTGCAAATATATGCTCCGTTAGAAAATGTAAATGTTTTCTTCCCCTCGCTTGGGCCCAAGGTGTGCATGGCGAACTTGCAATAAATACATTTTATCAGACCGGCCCTCGCGGCCTCGAAACACTACCGGACCACCGGGAAAACTCCCGACTCTCCCGATTGCCACTCCGCTACTGTCTGGAGCCCTGCCTTATGTGTAGTATCATGGCCTGACGACTTGTATTTATGTTTGAGAATTGATTTGTTGACTTTAACTTTCAGCAACAAGTTGCAAAAGAGTCAACTACCCCTCATGGTTCAAGCATCCTACACAATAAAGTGGAAGGAAATAATGTGCAGGTAAGGATACGGTGCCATACAAACATTAAATTTTCTGTTATGCTTTCAGGTTTTAACTGATGTTTTTAAATGAATCCCTTTTGTATAGGTACTCTTCCATGAGAAACAGAAAATGGCTGACTACCAAGAAGAATCAAGTGATGCCAGTGATGACATTCAACATGGTGAAGACATTACAGAGAATGAAATTATGGAGAAAACACCTAGCAATGAAAGCCATGTATCTCCTTTATGGACAGTGTCAGAATACAGTGAGAAAGCACTACATGAACAAAAAAGAAAAGAGCATGAGTTGCTCCTCCTAGCTCTTAAATTAAAACATGGTTTGACTGATGAAGCACTAGAAGACACGCTTCAAGTCATAAATGCTATCACCGGTAAACACTCAGTGTCAACTACTAAACATCTCTTCTACAAAAACATAACTGATTATAAGGACTATATTATTATCAAGCATTTCTGTTCAGATTGTATGGTCTTAATGGAAACAAAAGATGAAAAAGTAGGTTGCAGAATTTGCGGCAAACAAGTTGATGCAAAGGAGCATGTGAAATCAGGAAACTTTTTTATTGTTCTCCCTCTAGAAGCACAACTACGAAATATTATTGAACAACACAAGTTTTCGCAATTGACCGTCAATAACAAGGATGACGTAAATGGTCACTTGATTGATGTATGTGATGGTCTGCTCTATAAAAAGACCTTTAAAACCTTCACACCTCTAAATGATTGCCCCAGCTTTTCAATCACCTTTAGTTGTGATGGTGTACCTTTATTCAAATCCTCTTCACAGTCCATATGGCCCCTGTTGTGCACTTTAAATGAACTACCTCCCGAACTGAGATCTGACCATATCATGTTAACAGCATTGTGGTTTGGACCTAAAAAGCCCCCGATGAACATCTATCTCGACCCATTTGTGAATGAGTGCACTGATCTACATGAGCGTGGCTTTGATTGGGTTACATCTGATGGTGTACGTGGTACCAGCAAAGTATATGCTTTAATACTTGTAAGCGATTCTGTTGCCCGTCCACTCCTACAGAACTTTAAGCAGTTCAATGGGGAGTTTGGATGTTCTTTTTGTCTTCAGAAGGGAACACTTGTCGAACGTGGTCGGGGAAGGGCCAGGGTTTACCCATTTGAGGAAAACATAGAACTTAGATGTCAAAGTCAGACTTTGGAGCTAGTAACGAGGGCTGTTGAGACAGGCACACCTTCAGCAGGTGTGAAAGGACCTTCGGTGTTGTCCCTTTTACCTGGATTTGATATAATTGAGGGATGTGTCCCTGATTACATGCACAGTGTCCTCCTTGGAGTTACAAGATCTATCACTTCGCTATGGTGTAACTCTGAAAACCACCAATCTCCTTGGTACTTAGGCAGGTCCATACCACAAATTGACAAACTACTGTTAAAAATAAAGCCCCCAAGTAATGTCTCCAGAACACCTCGATCCATAAAAGAAAGACATTACTGGAAAGCCCATGAATGGCTGATGTGGCTACTTTACTACAGTATCTCCATTCTTAAGGGAATTCTACCTGAGAGATACCTTAATCATTGGCTGAAATTTGCGAGTGGCATAGCTTTGCTGCTAAACAAATCGATTTCACCTCAGCAGCTTTTAGAAGCACAGGACCTTCTTCATCAGTTTGTATCTGAGATGGAGCCCCTTTATGGTATAGGCAATGTCAGCTACAATGTTCACCTCTGCCTTCATCTTTCTAGAAGTGTCCAGAATTGGGGGCCATTATGGACCCATTCTGCCTTTCAATTTGAGGCCTATAACATGGAGTTGATCGAAATGGTGAAAAGCACCCAGTCTGTGCCCATCCAAATATGTAAACTTTTCTGGATGAAAAAAGCACTTCCACTGTATGCCAGTCAAACACTGAAAAATCCTTCCTCAGAGTGTAGTGCTGTTCTTGGTCAGTTATTGAGGGGAAAACGAGAGCGAAAGCATGCAGTGAGGTGTTTGGGAGTTACAGCTTTTGGACCACCCAAGAAAAAAATTATGGCACATGATGACTACATTGCTTTGCATAGTGTTGGTGATCGGGTAGAGAAGCAGGTTGTAGAATATTATAATCGAGTGTTTGTCGATGGTGCGATTGTTCATTCCCAGGCATAGCACCGTTCAAAGAAGAGGAATTCAAGTGTAGTTCGTTTAAAAACTGACAACACATTCTTCTCGGTTAAAACGTTCATAGTGACAGATGTAGGAAATGGCAGAACTTGTTATGCTATTGGTCGCTTTTTTGACGAGGGGAAGCACAGCTTTTCTGCTTGTGTTCAAAATCCTCTACACTTTCATCCAGTCAATAAGGTGCTGTCTCACCTAACTGCTGTACATGCCTCAGCAATTGAACACAAATGTGTGTACATGCCTTTAGAACAGCACCAATGTGATTACATTATGACTTTTCTGAACTATTATGAAGTAACAGTTTAATTTTTTTTTTATTATGTCAGGCATCAGTGACATCACTTTTTGCAGCTCTGCCAAGCTTTGTTGAAAGAACCAAAAGTTTATTTTCTTTGAATGCTAGTGGAGAACCCAGGTTTACATAGCTGCATAAATTAGAGTAATTCAATTAGGGACCCTAGATTATTTGAAAACAAAACACAACTGTATATTATTCTGTATGCATTTGCATATGTAGTGCATGTATGTACTTTCTTACATATATATATTTATGTATGGCCATTGATGAAAAACAAATAAAATGTATTTTTTCAAATAGAATTTGTGTAGTGTTCTTTTTGTTTTTATGAGCCGATTAAGAAGAGGTAAAATAAATACATTTTATTTATAAAGATTCAAAAATGGGTTAGAAATTGAAATGAAATGTTGATGTGTAGACTTGATAAAAGTGTAGACTTGATAAAAGTTCAAACTTTGCAAATAAGGAAAACAAGGAATGAATAAGAAAACCATAGGCATGTAAAATATATGTATGTTTAAATAGTTTGGCATATATAAATTAAACATTGGTGACATATATGTTCAAAACATACAGTATTATATAAATAATAATCATATACATAATAATAATATATGTCAATATACTCATTTAATATGGCACATTTATATATGTTATAGACCTATATCAACATATATCTAGAGATAGGTATATATGTGATAGCAATATATTGTCATATATTTAGCATATATGACAGCGTCACTTGCGATATAGGGACATATAGGTCATATATTACATTTCCGTATGGGGGGGCTGCTCTCTGAGGCATTAAATGAAACAAAAATGCATCACAATATTCAATATACACAAAAAATCTGCAAACTTATGAATAACAAACAGTGCAAGTTTTTAAGAGCACTGGAATTAGAGAAGGCAATAAAATTAGATTTTATAAATGTAATAGTTTTTAAATAAGTTAACCAGGTTATTTGTAAATGAGGCCTGTACCTGTATTTCACGGACTTTTATCCAAAATAACTTTGACAAATTAGGAAAATACAAGCAATTTTCAAACATTACATATGTGTAAAATCATCCTTAGCAGACACAAATGCATTCAGTAAGTGCCTTGGTGTGGTGGGAATGTTTTTAGAAGCCAATCCTACCAGTTGTCTTTGGAAGAGCTGTAGTGGCTGTGGTGGTGTTGCAACCTGAAAGATATAATGTACCCACAAATGCAAAAAATGATCTCTCAACATACTGCAGAAAATAAATTTGACCTTTTTCAGTTCATTGAGTAATTCCCTGTAATCTTTAAACAAAAAAAAATGCATCACAATATTCAATATACACAAAAAAATCTGCAAACTTGAAAATATCAAACAGTGCAAGTTTTTAAGAGCACTGGAATTAGAGAAGGCAATAAAATTAGATTTTAATTTTTAGATTTTTTAAATGTAATAGTTTTAAAATAAGTTGACCAGGTTATTTGTAAATGTAATCTTTATTATTATTATTATTGTTGTTGTTGTTATTATGGTGCACAAAATCTTACCAGTTGTCACTGGAAGGTCTGGGATGGAGGCTGGAGATGTGTTGCTTCCTGGAACATAGTCTCAAATATTATGTATGTGTAAAAAAAAATAATAATAATACATTGATAATGCTACTAATTATAATATTAATAATTACCAGAAAGAATTTTGGCTACTAAACATGTTTGAAGCTCAGCATTTAATTTCCTCAGTTCCTTCCCTTCAGCAATAGCTTCTTGATATTTCCGAGTTAGAGATTTGTATCGGTTCTCAAGCTCATCAAATTTTGATTTTGGAATTAGTTCATCCTCACTCTCACTTGTTGTTATCTCATCATCTACAATATTTTTTCCTCTTTTAGGTGTAGAATGAGGAGGAAATAGTGGTTGCTTCCTTTTGAAGGCTTGTCTCTTTTTTAAAATGTCCATCAGAAATGTCTGCTTTCCTTCCTCAATGCTTGCCTTCTGGGCTGCCTGAAAATACAACTAACACAAGTAAGAGGTATTTAAATTATTCAATGAATTGAGTTCATCGTGCAGTCTTTTCATGTTACTTACAGCATTATCCTTAGCTTCCTTCCTTTCTGACGTTTTGTTCTCTGGTGGACTTTTATCAAGCAGCTTTGGCACTCGAATCCTTTTCCCAGTTGCCAGCACATTTTCAATTTCCTCACAAGTTTCTGGAATATGGGAATAGCTTTCTTCTTACTAAGTACTTGTTTATTTTCAGTCTAGAATTACACTAATGAAAACATCCATTTTTACTCTAGATTTAGTTTGATTCATAAATTAAAATGACCTTTTTTCTTTTACTTTAATATCTAACTGGAATGGTCACCTGGTATTATACTGGCAGAAAATAAAATTGAAAAAGCATTTAAATTAACTAATTTGATATCAAATCATATTGTTTAGGATCTTAAAAAATAAATACATTAGGTTATTAAGATACAATGAGCTAGGTAACAACTACAGGTTAACGTTAACATGTTATTAGCGCTTTTCATTAAGTTATCTGGTTCACAGATGTCACAAAAACGTCCTCAGTTTTGTAAGCTGTTTATTAAGCATATTTATAGATATAGTACTGTAAATTGAAAGATTTAGGCCTACCTTTCATCAACAGAATCTGTCCTTTTATGAAGCGTCCTTTCTGCAGGATCCAGTAAGTGTGAGACGAGAAATCCGTAGTATTTTTTGGGTCAAAGTGCTTAATGTCTTTAACATTAACAACGCCTTTAACTCCATCGTCTAAATAATGTACATATGCAAACATTTTGTATTAAAAACGCAGATATCTGAAGCCTTCTCCGTATCTGATAGAAGCCGATTCGAAAAGTTACCGTTAAATACGTGACGTGCATATGCGCGCGACACTTTGTGGGTCGCGCAGTAGTTGTCCATGGATACGCGCAGTAATTGTCCATGGATACGCGCAGTAGTTGCGCATGGATATGCACATTCAGGTTTTTTTTTTTCAAGTGAATTAAAGCTCCACAATGTAAGTGACAAAAACAATCTGTTACTCTTATATTCCTCCCAAATTTTTCCGATTGTATTTAATTAACTTTTATTAATTAATATTTTTTGACAGAAGTTGACCGTTAGATGGCGCTAGCATATGCTATTTCTGACAGATACTAGAGGTCCACAAAGGCTATTCTCACTATTTACAGAGACTCATGGTGGTGAGTGAAAAGTCTACTAGCTATTCTGTTTAATATTGTAGGATAATTGCAATCTTAACGTTACATTGTTTAACAGAGTTTAAGGACAACAACAGAGGGACTAAAATGAAGAGGTATAAGCAGTACCTGGAGCCAGATACTACTTATCTGTTGCCAAGGACAACAAAATTTAGATCAAACACTTATAGCTCCAACAATGGAGCTATAAGACCTGGACCATCTAACAATGATCACCCTGAACTAGAGGACAGAAATAGTGTAAATGGCACTGAAGTACATAATGAGGAAGAAAGTGAGACAAACGAAGCAAGCGACGGAGAAGTAATGGAATTGGAGGAAGGAAACTGTGTAGATGGTGACAGTGAAACGGCAAGTGATGGGGAAGTCACTGAAGCCGATGAAAGTGATGAAGGCAGTGATGTTGAGGAACATGATGGAGAAGAAAGCCAGTCATTTGCACATGATACTGGTCCAAAATTTGATGAAAATCTAAATGTCCCAGTATGCAGATTTCTCTCAATTACAAAGGCTGAACTCCTCCTGCTGCTCATAACATTCACACTAAGGCACAATTTATCATTTGCTGCACTACTTGACCTTTTGAAACTGATTAATTTTGTTTTCTCTAAAACAGTACTGCCAGCCAGTAAGCACATGCTTAGTAAGGTGTTCACACACTTCAGTCAGAGAACAGAACTTCATTTCCTTTGTACATTCTGTCAGTCATATCTTGCAAGTCATAAAAACAATAATCAGAGGAAACACTATGTGTGTTCACACTGTAACAAGACAAACAGTACCAAAGATCTGAAAAGTCAGAGTTACTTTGTAACTTTACCAGTTGATTTACAGGTTAAGTCATTCCTTGAAAATGACAACTTCAGAAATTCACTCAATTTGAGATTTACAAGAGCAACATCAGAGAACGTACTCAGGGACATTTATGATGGCGATATGTACAAAGAGCTCTCGCGCCCAGGTGGAATTCTGCACAATAAGGATAACCTTTCATATGTGTTCAATTCAGACGGAAGTCCCTTGTACAAAGCCTCAGGTACATCAATCTGGCCAATACAGCTGGCTATTAATGAAATTCCACCTGCCGAACGTAGAAAAAACATGATACTTGCTGGTTTGTGGCATGGGAAAGGGGAACCAAGGATGGATATATTTCTTGACAAATTTGTAGAGCACGCAAAAAAATTGGTTGTAGATGGGGTATTGTGGTGGAACAAAATCACAAATTCATGGATAAAAAGTAAACTGGTAGGGTTATGCTGTTGTGTGGACTCTGTTGCTAGACCCTTGATGCAAAACCTCACTCAGTTTAATGGCTACTATGGTTGTGGGTTCTGTTACCATCCAGGAAAATATATCTGCGGAGCAGTCAGGTACCCTGTTAGTGAAGAGCAACATGCCGACAGAAATGCATCAGAAATGATCCATGACATGGAGGAGGCTGTTAGAGGTGGACATCCTATCAGAGGGGTTAAGGGCCTATCACCATTGGTCAATTTACCATATTTTGATGTGGTTCATGGATTTGTGGCAGATTATATGCATTGTGTTTTACTTGGTGTAACTAAACAATTGTCAAAGTTGTGGCTGGATGAATATGGTAGTGAGTTCTACATTGGCTCTCCGGACAATCAACGTGTCATAAATGGACGCTTGTCTAAAATAAAACCCCCTCAGTATATTCGAAGACTCCCCAGGGATCTCACTGAAAGAAAGTACTGGAAGGCTGCTGAGTGGAGAGCTTGGCTTCTTTTTTATGCATTGCCTTGCTTGAAAGATATTCTCCCATCAAAATATCTTTGCCATTTTGCGCTATTAGTGCAAGCTGTATACCTGCTTCTGAGTGACAGCATTTCAAAAGATGATGTAAATGCAGCAGACCTACTACTCCTTGAGTTTGCATTTCGCTTTCAGATGCTGTATGGAGAAAAGTCTATGACATTTAATGTCCACTTACTACATCATTTGTCAGCGAGTGTGAAAAATTGGGGACCTCTTTGGGCGCATTCAGCCTTTAATTTTGAAAATGGCAATGGAAAGCTTGTAAGACTTGTTAAAAATGCCAGGGGAGCACCACTTCAAATTGTTAACAAGTTTATAATGAGTAAAACTCTTCCCATGTTAGCTAGCACAGACACAATCAGCGAGAGCGTACTCGAGTTTTGTAAAGATGTGACTGAAACAAACAGACTTAAGCATTCTAACTCAGTTGGTGATGTCTGTTTACTTGGCTCTGCTGCAGTTTTGACACTCAGTTTTGAGGAGGAAGTTGCTGTGAGGCAAATTGTTCAAAACATGCCTATCGGTATAGAGTGTAACGTTTACTGCCGATTAATAGTGAACACTGAGGTCATTCACTCCACAGATTACCTAAAACCAGTGAGGTCAAATGACAATGTAGTGGTCTTGAAGGATTGAACATTTGGCATTGTCAGCAAGATCTTAACTTTGAGAATTGAAGAGTCAGAGAGATGCATTGTGCTGATAAAAGAAATATGTCCTGTTGATGTACCCCTTTTGCAGAATGGAAGATCAAGGGTTTTTCTTCCTCACATTTTAGTATGCTCTTCTAATTTTGGTCAGTTACGGGCAGTTTCACCAACCGAAATTGTGAACAAATGCTTGTACATTAACTTCACCAACGAAAAATACATCTGCATGTTTCCAAACACTATTGAAAGGGACATTTAATCTAATTGAAAATATAAATAAGATGCTCTATAACAGCACCACAAAATCACTGTAAAAAGTTAGCTTACACATATGATAATGTGTCACATGTGTTATGATATTTTTTAAACAGTAAAACTTTACTAAACAGTAGCTAGGTACAAAAACAATTATTTTAAACAATTATAGTATGTTAGCATTTTATTTCATCTACAGTATTTTATTGCATTTTACCTATGATATTTAGCATTTAAAGGTGCATATGTACTCTGTATTTTTTGTCTTAACTATGTATGAATTATATTTTTTAAATATCTGTTTACCTATTTAACTTAAAATTTAAAATGGCACATTTACGCTTTATTGCTTTGCTCTGTATTTTTACCTAATATGAATTATAATTATTTTTTACATTTGTTTCATTGTGTTTAATTTTTTTAATATCTGTTTACATATTTAACTTAGTATTAGAAATTGCATATTCACTAGGCATTTGATCTGTATTTATTTTCATCTTACTTGTGTATGAATTATGATCATTTTTCATCATTCAACCATTTCATTGTCTTTAATATAGCAATTTCACAAATTACTCAAAGCATATTTTACATTACATGTACGGTAGCGAGAGCTCAACGCGCTGCAACTGAAGAAAACACATGCAAATTAGAAAAACACCAGAAAATTAAGAAAACTTCTTCATCAGTTTGACAACACACTGCAAATACTCACATTTCATAGACATCAAATAGACATCACAGAGATGTATGTGTGCTATCAGAAATGGTTCCACCAGCTCATCCAGGTCCCCACCAGCTTAGCCAAACTGGTCCACCAGCTCATCCAGGTCCCCACCAGCTTAGCCAAACTGGTCCACCAGCTCATCCAGGTCCCCACCAGCTTAGCCAAACTGGTCCACCAGCTCATCCAGGACCCCACCAGCTTAGCCAAACTGGTCCACCAGCTCATCCAGGTCCCCACCAGCTTAGCCAAACTGGTCCACCAGCTCATCCAGGACCCCACCAGCTTAGCCAAACTGGTCCACCAGCTCATCCAGGTCCCCACCTGCTTAGCCAAACTGGTCCACCAGCTCATCCAGGTCCCCACCAGCTTAGCCAAACTGGTCCACCAGCTCATCCAGGACCCCACCAGCTTAGCCAAACTGGTCCACCAGCTCATCCAGGTCCCCACCAGCTGGTCCAAGCTGGTCCACCAGCTCATCCAGGACCCCACCAGCTAATGACCAGCATGGACCAGCTAATGACCAGCTTGGACCAGCTAATGACCAGCATGGACCAGCTAATGACCAGCTTGGATCAGCTAATGACCAGCTTGGACCAGCTAATGACCAGCATGGACCAGCTAATGACCAGCTTGGATCAGCTAATGACCAGCTTGGACCAGCTAATGACCAGCTTGGACCAGCTAATGACCAGCATGGACCAGCTAATGACCAGCTTGGACCAGCTAATGACCAGCTTGGACCAGCTTGGACCAGCTACCAGCTTGAGCTGGTATTAGCTGGATTCTCCAGTAGGGATGTGTTGTTTCATCGTCTCTCCACTCGTCGCTCTACCAGTGCACGAGGAGAGAGTGACCTACTTACACAAAAGCTCATGCAACTTCAATAATACATTTATTTCCACAAAAAATCTTTTATATATCTGTCCCTGATCACATTTACTCACAATTCGCGGATTTACATTTTTGGATTGGACTGTATTAAGCTCATTTGCAGACTTAAGGGAAACAGTTTTTTTCCCAACACGGTCTACTTAAGGGGGCGCGCACAGCGCGCGCGCTCAATCACACTTCACTTCGGAGAACGCGCTGACACGAAAATCGCTCTGCTTCTTTACAACTCAAAAACCATTATATTATCTTATGATAAATAAATATATATGTTATGAATATATAGATAATGATAAACCTTTTTTATTGAAGCCTGCCTGAAGAAGCTTGTACTGAAACGTCGCGCTAGGCTTGTTTGATCATTTCATTTCATATTTTTTTTTATTTTTCACTCATACTATTATTTCTCAGTGCACTTGAAGGATGGATGTCTTAAGAGGTCGTGGGAGACAACAATACCGTGTTCTAACAAGAACTGGAGTAGGCTATGTCAGAAAACAAACAAAAAAAAGACTCAAAATATTATAGAAAATTGACCCATTCTAACTTGTTTTTATTATTTCTCAATCGTTTCCTGCACTTGCCCGAGCTTAGTGCTTGTTTATCCCGGCTGGACATGTGGCAGAGAGAGAAGAACTGTTTGTGAAATAAAACTTGCCATTGATGTACAAGTGATTGCAAAAGGCCTGTGTGTGTGTGTGTGTGTTTTGAGAAATATCTTTATACTGCAAGGCTATATTTTATTTATTCATATATTATTTTATTGCCATTACCGGTTTTCATACAGAAGTTTTGTTTGCTAAATATATAATTTTTTTTAGTTGGATATTGGATGTGAAAGAAGGAAATGGTTCTTCCGTAACACACTGCACTTTAGATGTGTGTGAATTTCCCACACCAGGAGTAATTTATATAGTTATATTTTATAGCGATTACTGTTCAAAAAATGTTCTATGTAAAATGTTCTATTAAAGAGAAGATGTAAAATAAATATTTGTGTGTGCTGTAAAGTGGTTAGAAAAAATGAAACCGGAATCAATGCTCATCACTGCAACCTTTCATGTGTTGGAATAGATCTAAATATATGATCAATACTTTTGACGATTTGTTAATCTCGATAGTAAAAATGTAGTCAAAGTTTTCGAGAGAGTTCCACATGTAATACTAGCTATTTTAAATGCAAAGTAAGCATGCCAGCCAATCACATCAGTGGGCGTTTACATTAAAGTCTCACACAGACACGTCCCCTCAAATCAGAGGCCAAAATTAGGCTTGGAAAAATGCCTTTTATTTCTAAATAATGACAATATTTGATGTAAAAATCATAGTAACATTATAAGGGCAGCTTAGGAGACATTATAAAATGATAAAATCCAGTTCATGATCCCTTTAATTTTTATTTCAAATCGCTATATCAAGACTTTATTTACATATTTAATAGCTATATATAGCCTACTTAACAATTTGTGACTTGGCATGTTGGTTATTTCAGCTATGTCCAGCTGAGTCTCCTGAGGTGGTCTGTTGGTGAAGTCCAGTTGTCTTGTCTCCTCCACAGTCGTGTCTCTGTTGCACTGAATGTCAAAATCGTCTTTGTAAAACTGCTAACTGTCTTTGGCAGTGTGAAATGTTTAAGTTTTTGCTAAACCTAGTTATATTCATAAAATGCAGTAGTTCAACAGTCGTTTTCCAGTCGTTACTTAAAAGCTCATTTAAAGTAGTCTGATACCACAGCAAAAATTCATGGATGCGAGAAAGACGAATCAATTCGAAGTTCCCGCTCTATCTGAGTGTGATCCACTCAGTGCGTGTGAGCGCTTTGGGTGCGGCTGTGGACGAGAAATTAAACATCCCTGTCTCTTCAAGAGCTAGACTTGTTTAAATCTTTTAAATGGGTAAACGACCAAGAAAAAGTGTATATGATAACGTTTCTCGAATCACATGAGTGCTGAACAGCGACTGGTTCACGGATCAGCTACGATCTGTTTAACCACTTACTGAAAACTGTACAGTTTGCAGAAACGATTCTAAAAACCTGCTGTCTAATGACGAAGAGAAAATGTCAATTATTGGATAAACCCGTTGGTTTCCTGATAAAGAAAAGAAATGTGTATTACCTTCTCAACGCCAAATAAGCCAAGTGCTTTTAAAAAGGTAATTATAACGTAACTTTTTAATAGCTTTACAAAATATGAATTTCTTGTAACCAATGTGTATTCAGTTAACAAACAATTCAGTTTGTACTGTTTTGGTATCAATACATTTGTAATAGTTTGCATAGAATAAAATATTATATAATGTTGATAAATGGCCTATAAAAAATATTTTTCTATTGTAAAGTTATAGAACAATAGTATTTAAGTATTTACCAAACATGGGCCCATTTTTATCAGTGTTTGGGCAACATTATGTTCAGGCCCTGATTTTATCAGAGTATTTTTACCTCGTAATCCTGCAGGGAGAGCGTCACATAAGTAGGACATCGGTCGCGCCACATGTCCATGGGGAACAGCTGACTTCCAATTTTCCGTGAGTTGTGACTCTTAGGTTGCAGGCCCAGGGTTAAGATGGATGTCCCCACATAACGGAAGAATACTACAGAAGATGATGGAATAACCTTGTTTTACTGCAATGGAGGTCGATTTCTGTCTGCGCTGCTCACGTTGACTAAACGGGAATCGGGCAGATGCTCGTCCGTCATCCAGAAAGTTGGAATATAAAATGTATTGACTCCACGAATCAAGTGGGACAGCAGGGTTTTCCGGTGAGATGGCATACCGAGTTGAGCGTCCACAAGCAGCAGACCAGTTTCCCCAGCTGTATTGTACAGCTGTGAGAATCAGCAGGTACATGGCCGCTGCCAAACCGCTACAACCACCTGCCGCCATCCTCAGCTCCTTAGTTCTGCTTTCTTATGATCTGCTTATGATCCAGCAGAAGTCTCCCTCGAGCAACGGGATTCACCCACTAAAGCCAGGATGGGTAATAATGTTATTTTTCTTGCTGGCAGGGTTTCGGCTCGGTTCCAGATCCGTTCTTTATTCTACACGCTGTGTCCCTTCTCGTAGGAATTTAATCATATACTCAAAAAATCTCTCGAGTTATTTATGATTCGTCTCGATCGAGGTTGTTTGTCTTTCACAGCAGCTCTCTGTCATCACTTGAACATTTTTCTTTTTGCATGACACTGTGGTTACAGTGAAAATAATGTCAGTGAGCGTGACTCTGGTACCGATCGGTCCATGTCTTGGACCGATCGTTCAACTGCCATTAACGATGGGTTTTGGGGGGCCCTGAATGATTCTGACCCCCAGATGTCACGCTGTGACCCTTGCTCTATCGCCCCATGGGCTTTTTTAATGCACTTTTCATGTTTTTATAATTTAAACAAAAAAAAAATATCACAATTTTGTATATCAGTGGGTACCAGGAGACCTCACTCTGGCCCCATTAACGGCCCCCGAATGCTTCTGACCCCCAGATGTCACGCTGTGACCCTCACTCGATGTCCCCATGGGCTTTTTTTACACTTCACATTTTTTACAACTTTTGCACATTTTTCACACAACTTTAGTACCAGTGGGTACGCGGGGGAATCCCAAAAGAGTGACAATTCCCAAAATCTCTCAAATACAAACAATAAGTGCTAAGGTGCATACCTGCCATTCTTTTTATTCTTTAATTTATTTTAAAAGGGACAATGTGCACATATCTTTATTAGTCCTCAGTCACAATTTATTGATTTTCAGCAGACTGATCCTGACTAAAGGGTAAAATCACTTGTAATCAAAAAGGTTTTGCTGATATGTTGCATAGTTTAAAAGTATAAAACAATTTCATTGCTTTTCTTTTGACAGTTTTTCTCAATTGTTTACACACATTTTCTGAAAGCATGCCTCATACTCTCAGACCTCTACACACAAATAATAATAAAACACACACACACAATAAATGACAGCTTAATGATTTTTTTTTGTTGATTTTTTTAGCATTTATTTAAAGTATCCTAATGATAAGGGATGAGCGAGTACAGCATTATCTGTATCTGTATCTGTTAACCATATGAATTATCTGTATCTGTATCTGTACTCGGACTGGGCGGGGCCTAACCCGGAAGTGGGCGGGATTTAACCCGGAAGTGGGTCAGGTTGTCTTGAAATGGGCGGGGCTTTAACCGGTATGGTATTTTAAGCATGCAATTGATATGGGTTCTTCAGTAATTGTTATTTATTGCTGATTAGAAAACTATTTACTCATTATTCTGTATCACTGATCATGAGAGGGGGGGGGGGGGGGGGTGTTTGTGTTTTTGTGAGTGTAGCAGCTTAATTTGTAATATTATTTATAACACAACTACCTTTATTTTATTTATAAAATACAGCAAGAAAGTGTCACTCAGTGCGTGAAGTAAAAAAAAAACTGGTTAGAGCCAGCAGACGGTTTAAAAAAAAAACTCAGATGACCGGCAGAGAGAGAGAGTGTGTGTGTGTGTGTTGCTAGCTAATTCATTTGTAATATAGTTTTATACCACTACTTCCTTTATTTTTTTTTAATGAAATCCAGCAAAAAGTGTCAGACACTCAGTGCATGAAGTAAAACAAACGGTTTAAAAAAAAAAAAAAAAACTCCGACTGGCAGAGACGCAACGCGAGTCGCATTCTACCAAGCACCACGTCTGAACAAACCCCACGTTTACCAGAACTCTACTGGTTAATAAGTAAGTGTACTACAAACCGAAGTAAAAAACAAACCTTAAGCTGAAGAAACCCTAAACGTTAACGGAAAAAAGACCCGCGAACCTGAGTGACTGAGGGAGAGACAGAGGGAGAGAGTGTTCTGTGTGTGAGTGAGCAGAGCGGGACACAGCAGCACAATAAATCAAATCTGTATGCGTGTAGGGGAGGGGCGTTGTGACTAGTCTATCACAGAACGCAGACACAGTCAGCTACCCAATGAGGATTTTTATTCAATCCGAGCACAGATATTGACTCGTATTACTCGTATTATACTCGTACTCGGCAAAAGTGCTTTATCCGTACCGGATACTCGTTTCAGCCGAGTATCCGGCTCAACTCTACTAATGATAATGAAACAAATAAGGAGATTGTTTTTTTTTTAAATCAGGTTTTTTAAAAATGTGCTTGAATGCGATTAGTTTGTTTGCACCACCATGTGTTTGCTATAATCATTTAAATCTGAACTTTTGAGTGTAGCATAATTAAATGGATGTAAAATTATGATTATGTCGCGTGACATTGTATTCAATGTGACAGAAAAAAAAGACAGTAACACCAGTGACAGAATGGATCACCAAACTTTGCCCCTTTAATTTTAATTATTAATATACAAAAAAAATGATTAGGCACACTTTAAACTACATATTATAAGCATTACAGAGACATACAAAATATGCCTGTTGAATAAAAATTAAAAGAAAGAATATTATTTTAACAGGAGGCTCAAAGTTGAAACCAGGTAATGTCCTCCCAGATGATCACCACAGCTTATTCAAAGCTATTAAATTAGATTATATGCCAAATGTAACAATTTAGTCTTATGTGTGTCATTGGTTGAGAGGGAACACTTTGTAGGCTTATATGTTAGTATTTGTGTGTGGACAAACAAACAGGGCCTGCAAAAATTTGCATGTCCACCGGGTGGCGATGTGGGTCTGGAATCCAGAAAGACCATGGAGGGAGTGGGGGAGGTGTTGAAGAGATCCAGCGATTTTCTTCTGAGATCGTGACGTCACGCAAGCCCTTTGATCCACGCGAAAACACAACGAAAAATCACCGCCGAATCCGTTGAGTTTTGAATCAGAATCAGAATCAGAAAGAGCTTTATTGCCAAGTGTGCTTGCACACACAAGGAATTTGTTTTGGTACTGAGGCTTCCAGTGGACATATACAAATACAACATGAAACATAATACTACAAATTATAAGAATAAAAAATCAAAATATAAATATATGAGAGTAAAACTATCACAGTTGGGTTTAGTCAGAATAGACATTTTCAGATTTACAGATTATGAACCTATTTACAGTGTTTTGAATATTATAAATAAATAAATCTACATGTAAGTATCACCTGAGTTGTGGGATATTGCACTAAACAGTGGGAGTATTGCACTTACAGGCATATGCCTTGGGAGGAGTGTTAACTGTTCAGGAGGGAAATGGCCTGTGGGAAGAAACTGTTCCTGTGCCGAGATGTTCTTGTGGCCAGTGATCTGAGTCTCCGTCTTGACGGTAACAGTTCAAACAGGTGGTGTCCAGGGTGAGTGGAGTCTGTGATGATTTTACCTGCTCTCTTCCTCACTCTGGAAGAGTACAGGTCCTGGAGGTTTGGCAGGGGGGCACCAATAATCCTCTCCGCAGTCCGGACTGTCTGTTGTAGTCTCCTGATGTCTGATTTGGTAGCTGAACCAAACCAGACAGTGATGGAAGCGCACAAGACAGACTCAATGACGGCTGAGTAGAACTGAATCAGCAGATCCTGTGGCAGGTTGAACTTCCTCAGCTGGCGAAGGAAGTACAGTCTCTGCTGGGCCTTTTTCACAGTGGAGTCAATGTGATTGTCCCACTTCAGGTCCTGAGAGATGATAGTGCCCAGGAACCTGAATGACTCCACTGCTTCCAAAGTGCTGTTCATGATGGTGAGTGGGGGGAGTGCTGGGCTGTTCCTCCTGAAGTCCACGATCATCTCCACTGTTTTGAGCGTGTTCAGCTCAAGGTTGTTATAACTGCACCAGGCAGCCAGCTGTTCAACCTCCAGTCTGTAAGCAGACTCGTCACCGTTTCGGATGAGACCGATGACAGTGGTGTCGTCTGCAAATTTCAGGAGCTTGACAGTGGGGTCTTTAGAAGTGCAGTCATTAGTGTACAGGGAGAAGAGCAGTGGGGAGAGAACGCACCCTTGGGGAGCACCAGTGCTGATTGTGAGTGTCTTGGATGTGTGTTTCCCCAGTCTCACTCGCTGCTGCCGGTCCGTCCAGGAAGCTGGTGATCCACTGACAGATCGAGGATGGTATGGAGAGCTGGGTCAGTTTGGCTGTGAGAAGACCAGGCATGATGGTATTGAAGGCCGAACTGAAGTCCACAAAGAGGATCCTTGCATAAGTCCCTGGTCTGTCGAGATGTTGCAGGATATAATGCAGTCCCATGTTGACTGCATCATCCACAGACCTGTTTGCTCTGTAAGCAAACTGAAAGGGATCCAGCAGGGGTCCAGTGATGTCCTTCAGGTGGGCCAGCACCAGTCTTTCAAACGACTTCATGACCACAGACGTGAGAGCAACAGGTCTGTAGTCATTAAGTCCAGTGATTTTGGGTTTTTTGGGACAGGAATGATAGTGGAGCGTTTGAAGCAGCAGGGAACTTCACACTGCTCCAATGATCTGTTGAAGATCTGCGTGAAGACCGGGGCCAGTTGGTCAGCGCAGGCTTTTAAACAAGCAGATGAGATGCCGTCTGGGCCTGAGGCTTTCCTAGTCTTCTGTTTTTTGAAGACTCGGCTCACGTCCTCCACACAGACCTTAAGCTCAGGTTGGATGGCAGGAGGGGGGAGTGATAATTGGAGAACAGGAGGTGATGCTGAATGTGTGAAGTGCAGATCAGACCGGGTGTGTGGTGTGAATGAGGGCTTTTCAAACCGGCAGTAAAATGAATTTAAATCGTCAGCCAGGTGTTGATTGTCCACAGATCGAGGGGATGGTGACTTGTAGTTGGTAATGTTCCTCAGGCCATTCCAGACTGATGATGGGTCGTTGGATGAAAACTGTTTTTTCAGTTTATCAGAGTAGTTCCTTTTAGCAACTCTGATCTCCTTTGTCAATCTGTTTCTGGCCTGGTTATACAAGATTTTATCCCCACTTCTGTAAGCATCCTCTTTGGCATGACGAAGGTGTTTGAGTTTCCCAGTAAACCATGGTTTATCATTAGTGACTGATAAGAATGTCCTGGTAGGAATGCATGTATCCTCACAGAAACTTATATATGATGTTACAGTATCTGTGAGCTCATCCAGATCATTGGTAGCAGCTTCAAAAACAGTCCAATCAGTGCAATCAAAGCAGGCCTGTAGATTCTGCTCTGCTTCATTAGTCCATCTTTTTACAGTCCTTATTCCAGGTTTAGCTGATTTCAGTTTCTGCCTGTAGGTCGGTATGAGATGAACCAAACAGTGATCAGAGAGCCCCAAAGCTGCCCGTGGGACGGAGTGATACGCATTTCTTATTGTGGTGTAACAGTGGTCCAGTATATTACTGTCTCTGGTGGGACATGTAACGTGCTGTCTGTATTTTGGTAGTTCACGGGAAAGATTTGCTTTGTTAAAATCCCCAAGAATGATTAAAAGAGAGTCTGGGTACCTTTGTTCCGTTTCAGATATTTGTTCAGCCAGCTGTTGTAGCGCCGCGCTCGCGCACGCGTCTGGAGGGATGTAAACATTCACGAGAATGAAAGAGGAAAATTCCCGAGGCGAGTAGAAGGGTTTACAGTTTATGATATGTGCCTCTAAATTAGGAGAGCACATCTTCTTCAGTGTTGTTACATCTGAACACCAACTTTCGTTAATGTAGAAACACAATCCACCACCTCTCGTTTTCCCCGTTAGCTCCGCGATGCGATCCGCTCGGAACAGCTGGAAGCCCGGCAGATGTATTGCGTTGTCCGGTATGGCTTCACTCAGCCAGGTTTCAGTGAAGCACAAAGCAGCAGAGTTTAAAAAATCCTTGTTAGTGTGGGTGAGGAGAAGAAGTTCATCCGTTTTGTTAGGAAGGGATCGGAGATTCGCGAGATGAATGCTGGGGAGTGCAGTGCGCAGGCCGCGCTCGCGGAGTTTAACCAGCGCGCCGGCTCGCTTCCCGCGTTTGCGTCTAAACGCGCGTTTGAACAACAACGCTGCCCCTCCGACGAGAATGTCCAGCAAAACGTCCGAATAATCAAAAACTGTAGAAAAGGTTTCTGGTGTGTGTTTCCTAATGTCCAGTAGTTCGTCTTTGGTGAAACTGATAGGAAAAGAATGACTAAACGCAGAACAAACGAACAAAAACAACACAATAGCTGGAGAGCTCCACATCGAGGCAGCCATCCGCGGCGCCATCTTGGATCTAATCCGAGATATTTGCGTTTTTGTACGCCCACCTACGGACGTCTTATAACGGCCGTAACTCGGCGAAGACCCGACCGATCCTGCGTGCGCTGAGCTCTTTGGAATCGTCTAGTCGACCTGAAAAGAAAGGTACAAGGTACATTTGTGTGTGCGAGGAGCTGCTGTTTGACTACGGCGTCAAGCGCAAGTCTTTTCGAGGAGAAGCAATGGCCCTCGACTGGCTGGATGACTGAACACATCAGGCCATATTTCTTATAGAAGAACGTCTCGGTTACATATGGTAACCCTCGTTCCCTGAGGGAGGGAACGGAGACGTAGGTCATGACTGACCAATAGGAATCTCGCTAGAGAGGCCAATCTACTTCGAGTGAAACTAAAACAAGCCAATACACATTGGCGTGCAATCATTTGTATCAGCTGCGCGCCCTCGTTAGCGCGGGTATAAACGAGCAGCTGGTGCGATTGCACACTAGTTTTTTGCTGAGGAGCCAAGCCTGAGAAAGCTGGCCGCCCCGGCGGGCGGCAGCGGATGTGGCGACGGGACCTACGTCTCCGTTCCCTCCCTCAGGGAACGAGGGTTACCATATGTAACCGAGACGTTCCCTATCGGTCAGTCACTACAACGTAGGTCATGACTGACCAATAGGAATCCCTACCAAAGCGCCACAGCCGCTGCACCCCATCCAGCGCCCCCGTGCAAGCCTCTACACCTTCTTGCCTGGAAGGACGATAGGCGGAGGCTTACACAGAGTGAGTCTGACACTGTTGTTCCGTAATAACCCATACAGTGAGATATTGGATAACACTGGGAAAGCGTGCCCTTTCTGTTTAGGAAGGAACGCTGCGGAAGCCACTTCTTCAAAGAGTTATGTGGAAATGCATATGGACTAGCCGAAGGCTGTACTGCATATGAAATAAAGGGTGACTTAGCCCAAGGGAAAGACACGGGCTTCCGATAGGAGCAGCCGTGGAATATACACATATGGGATCCCCGTAGGGTCACACAAATGGAACCCAGCCCAGATCCGGTTCTCAAGGATTCAGCGGATAAGGGCCTGGCGCCGGACGCTCCGCCAAGTCCGGGCCGAGGGGTTTTGGAGGACTCAACAGGTTTTACTCTGGAGCAATAAGGGTGCACAGTAGGGTGCAGCAAGCCGACAGAGCCAGACCTCTCAGTGCTTCTACCCGTCTAGGGTGAGAACACGGGAGGACACCGGCTCTACACGTAGGCTATAGTATCTAGCGAACGTGTTAGGTGTCGCCCAGCCCGCAGCTCTACAGATATCTGTTAGCGAGGAGCCACGTGCCAGCGCCCAGGAGGATGCAACGCCTCTCGTGGAGTGTGCATGCAACCTGAGCGGGCAGGGCACGCCTTGTGCTTGGTAAGCCAAGGCGATGGCATCCACTATCCAGTGGGCCATCCTCTGCTTGGAGACAGCCTTTCCCTTCTGCTGGCCTCCGTAACAGACAAAGAGCTGGTCTGAGGTCCTGACGCTTTGAGTTCTGTCCACGTACATACGCAGAGCGCGAACGGGACAGAGCAAAGCCAGGGCTGGGTCTGCCTCCTCCAAAGGCAGCGCTTGCAGGTTCACTACCTGGTCTTTGAAGGGAGTGGTAGGAACCTTGGGCACATAGCCAGGCCGGGGTCTTAGTACCACGTGGCTGTCACCCGGCCCGAACTCTAGGCACGATTCGTCGACCGAAAAAGCGTGCAGGTCTCCTACCCTCTTGACAGAGGCCAGTGCAACCAGCAGCAAAGTCTTCATGGAAAGAAGCTTTAAGTCTACTGACTGCAGAGGCTCAAAGGGAACATCCTGAAGTGCTCGAAGCACCAGGGAAAGATCCCAAGAGGGTATGGAGGGGGGTCGAGGAGGATTTAATCGTCTCGCCCCCCTAAGAAACCTGACGACCAGGTCGTGCTTTCCCACTGCTTTGCCATCTATGTGGTCGTGATAAGCTGAAATAGCGGCAGCATGTACTTTGAGGGTGGAGGGAGACAGTCTACGCTCCAACCCCTGCTGTAAGAAGGAAAGCACAGACCCTATCGGACATCTTCGGGGGTCTTCTCGGCGAGAAGAACACCACTCGACGAACAGGTTCCACTTCAGGGCGTAAACACGTCTCGTGGACGGCGCCCGTGCTGAAGTGATGGTGTTAAGTACCTCAAGGGGTAAGTCACCTAAACCCTCCGCGTCCCGTCCAGGGACCAGACATGGAGTTTCCAGAGGTCTGGACGCGGGTGCCATAGGGTGCCCCGTCTCTGAGTCAGAAGGTCCTTCCTCAGAGGAATGGGCCAGGGAGGGACTGTCACAAGGAGCATGAGTTCTGGGAACCAAGTCCGGGTGGGCCAATAGGGAGCCACCAGAAGGACCTGCTCCTCGTCCTCCCTGACTTTGCACAGTGTCTGCGCAAGTAGGCTCACTGGGGGAAACGCATATTTGCAAAGGCCCCGGGGCCAGCTGTGTGCCAGTGCGTCCGTGCCGAGTGTTCCCTCGGTCAGGGAGTAAAACAGCTGGCAGTGGGAGGTCTCTGAGGAGGCAAACAGGTCTACCTGAGCCTCCCCGAACTCTCTCCAGATCAGCTGAACCGCCTGGGGGTGGAGTCGCCATTCTCCCGGGAGCACAGCTCGTGATAGCTCGTCGGCCACACGGTTGAGCAAGCCGGGGACATACATGGCTCGAAGCGACCTCAGATGCTTCTGACTCCAGAGGAGGAGATGGCGGGCGAGTTGCGACATGCGACGGGAGCGTAGACCACCTTGTCGGTTGATGTACGCAACGGTCGCAGTGTTGTCCGTACGGACCAGCACGTCCCTGCCCTGTAGCCGTCTTTTCAAGCGGGTCAGGGCGAGATGTACTGCTAGCAACTCGAGGCAGTTGATGTGCCAATGCAGTTGAGGGTCCGTCCACACCCCTGACACTGCATGCCCGTTGTACGTGGCACCCCAGCCGGTGGCAGAGGCATCTGTGAATACCACAGCATGCCTGGACACCTGTTCCAAGGGGACTCCTGCCCGCAGGAACGAGGGGTCTGACCACGGGCTGAAGGTCTGGCGGCACGCCGGTGTGATTGCCACCCGGTGAGTGCCATGATGCCACGCCCATCTCGGGACTCGGCCGTGAAGCCAGTGCTGAAGCGGTCTCATATGTAGCAGGCCGAGCGGGGTTACCGCTGATGCTGCTGCCATATGCCCCAGGAGCCTCTGAAAGAGTTTCAGTGGGACCGCTGTCCTGCCCTTGAACGTGTTCAAGCAGTTCAGCACCGACTGAGCACGCTGCTCTGTGAGGCGCGCTGTCTGGGCGACCGAATCCAACTCCATACCGAGAAAAGAGATCCTCTGCACAGGGGAGAGTTTGCTCTTTTCCCAGTTGACCTGAAGACCCAACTGGCTGAGGTGCCTGAGCACTAGGTCCCTGTGTTCGCATAGCTGATCTCGAGAGTGTGCTAGTATGAGCCAGTCGTCGAGATAGTTGAGGATGCGAACGCCCTGTTCTCTCATGGGAACAAGGGCCCCCTCCGTGACTTTCGTGAAGACACGGGGGGACAGGGACAGCCCGAAGGGTAGGACTTTGTACTGATATGCTCGACCCTCGAACGCAAAGCGCAGAAATGGCCTGTGTCGAGGAAGAATCGAGACATGAAAGTACGCGTCCTTCAGGTCGATCGCTGCAAACCAATCTTGGGGACGGATGCATTCGAAAATGCGTCTCTGCGTGAGCATTTTGAACGGTAGCTTGTGGAGGCTCCGATTCAAAACTCGCAGATCCAAGATCGGTCGTAACCCACCCCCTTTCTTGGGTACAATGAAGTAGGGACTGTAGTGCCCTGACCTCATATCGGCTGGAGGGACCGGCTCTATCGCATCCTTCGCCAGTAGGACTGCGATCTCCGCACGCAAGACATGGGCATCGGCTGCTCTCACTGTAGTGGAGTGGATGGCCCGAAACTTGGGGGGACGCCGGGCGAACTGAATCGCATAGCCGAGCCTGATGGTTCGAATGAGCCAGCGAGACGGCCTGGGGAGCGCTAACCAGGCTCGCAGAGACCGTACAAGCGGGACCAAAGGGACCGAAGGCGTACCCGGAGTGGGGCAGCGAAGTGGAACACAGGGACGCAGCTCGGGAGGCTCTCTCTGGGAGGCGGCCCGTAGCGGGGTCTGAGTGTGCTGTGCAGCACTTACCTGGTTCCACGGGGCAGGAGGTGCGGGAGGCGGCTCGATGGCGTTCTCGGACCGTACGCAGCTGCCGGCTGGCGATAGAAGAGGCGGATGAGAGTGGTGAGGATTCTGACCCCCCACTACTCTCCGGGCCCTCTTCGGACCCAGAGATGATAGAAACTGCTCTTTTATTGAAAATTTGGGTACCGCTGGTTTTAAGGCCAGCGGCGGAACACAAACAAAACGGAACAAAGGATTTTCCACCCGGCCCTCTTCCGGGGGAGGGAGCGATGCAGTCATCGTCTCCTGGAGAGCAGTCCCTTCCACCTCTGGGTCGCCCGTCCTAGGGCCGCTTACCCTTGGCTTTGCCGCCCCTCTTGGCGGGGGCCTGGACGGGCGGGGCGCCCTGCCTGCGACTGGCTCCACGGTGCCGCTTGGATGGAGGCTGCTGCTGCGGCGCGGGAGCAGGGGCAGACGCAGGCGGACGCCCACGGCGACGAGCAGACCGAGGAGCCGCGGGCGGTGGGGTGGAGGCAGCAGCTGACCGCCGCGGCAGGATATGTTTAATGGCCTCAGTCTGCTTCTGTACAGCCGAGAACTGCTGGGCGAAGTTCTCGACCGCGTCGCCGAAGAGGCCGGTCTGGGACACGGGGGAGTTAAGGAACCTGATCTTGTCGGTCTCCCGCATGTCAGCCAGACACAGCCAGAGGTGGCGTTCCTGGACCACTAGTGTGGACATCGCACGACCCACTGACCGCGCAGTGACCTTCGTCGCACGGAGCGCGAGGTCAGTTGCGGCACGAAGTTCTTGGAGAACTTGTGGATCATGACCACCCTCGTGCAGGTCCTTCAGTGCCTTGGCCTGATGAACCTGCAACAACGCCATAGCGTGCATGGCAGAGGCAGCTTCCCCACAGGCCTTGTAAGCCTTGCCGGTCAGGTCCGACGAGTACTTACAGGCCCGGGAAGGAAGACACGGTTCTCCACGCC
This sequence comes from Siphateles boraxobius, assembly GCF_051911475.1. Lineage (NCBI taxonomy): Eukaryota > Metazoa > Chordata > Actinopteri > Cypriniformes > Leuciscidae > Siphateles > Siphateles boraxobius. Next base: position 1,550,296 of record NW_027509164.1, read on the forward strand.
AAGTGGAGTTAGGGCACAGTTGCATAGCAACGGCCCGTTCCACTGGCGGGATACGCGCGTATCCCTTAGCTGCCCCGCCATCAAGGGTGGTGAGGGAGGAGGAGCCACCGAGACGGTTTCGGGCAGTAAAAGGTGCCGTCCACGTCCCTGTGAGCTCCTCATGCACTTCCGGGAAGAAAGGCACTGGGGTGGGTTGCTGAGAACCAGCGCGCGCCACCCCGAGATACCAATCGTCCAACCTCGAGGGCTCGGGACACGGTGGAGGGTTCCACACGAGCCCGATCCTGTTGGCGGCCCGGGAAAGCATGGCCATCATCTCCGGGTCCGACTCGGGCACCGCTGACACACCTGAAGGAGGCAGCGGCTCCGAGCCGTCGTCCGCAGAGAGGTCTGACCCACCCTCCGATGCAGCGATCGACATCTGGTCGTCGCAGGGAGCGCCGAACGAAACGACCGGTACACATCTCGAGGACGGTCCAGAACGTTCCGTTGGCAGCTCAACTGGTTGCGGAGCATGAGAGGAGTGAGGGTTCCTAGGGGGTTGGTTCCCCGAAGGAAGCGCGCTCACTGTAATCCTCAGATCACCCGTGTCACTGCCCGAAGCAACCCGCGAAGGGGGGTTGGAACGAGGTGCAGGCACGGGGACTCCGCCCCTTTGCAGGAACGTGAGTCTCGACCTCAGCTCCGAGATGGTCATCTTCCCACAATGGGTACATGACTCATCCACGAACGCTGCCTGTGCGTGTTCGAGGCCCAGACACACGAGGCAGCGATCGTGACCATCCCGCGACCCCAGGTAACGACCGCATCCAGAAACACACAGATAGAACGTCATCTTGAAAAAGACGCGAACTATCTGTGTGAGCTCTTTTAGGGACTACTCTCACTGGTGCTGAAGCACGCAGGGGAACAGCCACAGCGATCACAGACGGGAATGTGCACCCGTCTGTGCGCTGGATCTCTCTCGCTGGAGGTCTTACCAGCTGTTACAACAGCTTTTGAGCGCTTGCCAGGCGCACCTTACCAGCTGTTATAACAGCTTTTAAGCGCTCTGAAGCGCACCTCACCAGCTGTTAAAACAGCTCTTTTTCTTTGCTCAGTTTTTAAAATAAATTAAAAAAAAAAAGAAAGAGAGAGAAAGAGAAACTGCTCGCGCTGCCGTGCTGTCACGCCCGCACCGGGAAGGAGAGGTCCAGAAAGGCTCGTAGTAGTTGGTTTCAACTGAAAGCAGAGACATCGAAGTGTTTGGCTCCGAAGCAAAAAGCTAGTGTGCAATCGCACCAGCTGCTCGTTTATACCCGCGCTAACGAGGGCGCGCAGCTGATACAAATGATTGCACGCCAATGTGTATTGGCTTGTTTTAGTTTCACTCGAAGTAGATTGGCCTCTCTAGCGAGATTCCTATTGGTCAGTCATGACCTACGTTGTAGTGACTGACCGATAGGGAATCACAGATTGCAGAACACCACTAAAACGGTAAAGCACATCAAACATGTGTGCGCTTCGCTACCAAATAAAACAGTGAAATGTGCACAAAAAAAAACTTTCACACTGCAAAAAAAATTATTTGTAACTTTATTCATTTGTTATTTCTTCTTTAGCTTTGTTAATTTAGATATTTCTCTTTACTTTGTTTTGTTGTAATGTAACCTTTTAATAATTTTGTTAATAAAATACAATTTCCCTCAGGCCCAATGCAGGCCTGATGAGCATAATAGTAGACATGCAAGATTTTTTATTTTTATTTGAAAGAAAAAATGTAGAAAAACAGAAATAGAAAAATGTTCGTAATTCAGTCAAAGCTCAAGCTGCTATTTTAATTTCTCCTACAAAAATGTAAAATTTGGGCGCGCACACCCACTCACACTTTAGATCTGCATGCATCTCAAATACAGGGTTTTTCAACATCCCAGTGGACAATTTATATGCAGTGCCGGCCGTTTTGAAATGGGTGACATGGCCAAGTACAGGCAGAAACTGAGTCTCTCGGCTCAAACAAGTCTGGATTTTCACCTCCCAGGCCAATCAGAACTTGTGGAGGTGTGCGTACAACAGCCAGGTAACATAAAACTAGGCAACAACAGGAATGGTCATTAAAAATGCAATGTTTTTGTTTGAGTTTTTAATTTTTGACATGTAGTCTATTTTTAATTTTTTTGCAGCATCCCCTGCTGAATTATTTGCCAATAATTAATTGTCAATATATGTGCCAATAATTAATCCAACAGGCACTTATAATGCGTACAGAAGCTCCTGTTCCAGACGACTGGAGGGTGTCTACAGAAACAACATTGATAATGTGGTGCGATTCCATGATTCAAAACACAAATCCATAAGTGGCTGGTGAGTGTCATTGATACTGACGAACACAGCGACATTACGCAGGGATCTAGTGGCTGATTCACTTAATCATTTTAATTATAATTTAATAATGAAAAATGTTGTTCCAAATTAAAAACAGGAACCAGAAAGATGGCTTCAACTTGGACTTAACGTACATTTACCCCAATATCTTTGCCATGGGTACAACATGGATGTTTAGACTGGAAGCCTATAACCGGGTCAACTTGGCGCCGTCCCAGGTGTTTTTTTTTTTTGCATCTCTATAAAATGTCACATCCATGTTTTTGCTTTACAGATGTAGATCTTAAAATCATTTCTTGAATCTCTATAAGCAGAAGTCACTGACTTATTTTTGTTTTCCAGTGATTTGACCTGCTGAGATGCTGGAGCAGAGGAGGACAGACATGCTTTACGGACACACGCAACCAGTTAAAGTCACACACACACACACCTCCACAATGTATGGTTTGGCTGTACATGGCTGTTTTTGAGTTCTTAGTGTTGAAAGAGTTAGACTTTTCTTTTTTCTAAACTCACCAGCTCATTCTGACTCACAGTTCTGATGATGAAAGTGGCAAAGAGCTTTTTTGAGATGCTAAAAGGGTCTTCTGGTTCTCTGTGCATCAGCTCCAGAAGAAAGAGCCCAAAGCCGTGAGCGGCCCAGACTCGGAAACGTGTGAATGTAGTGAAACGAAAAAAAATGGTTTTTTTACGGCTTAGGGCAAAAGCCTCTACAGAAAACAAATATGTTTGGCTGGAGTGTAAAGCAAGAAATATGCCCATGTGAACAGGTGGAGTTGATCTTTCAGCGGCCGATCAGCAGCAGCAACGTGCCCAACTGCTTCAACAAAAGCAGTCCAAGGCAGTGCTCAAGCAAAATGGCATTGATGTTGATAAGTGGGATTATTTTGCCATAGACTGTGCCCATCTGGCAATTAATCACAGTGTATGCAGCCATCGTCACACCCAACGTCAAGCAGGAATTCTCTCAGTGACATCGGATCCCTCAACTGCTCGAAACATGCGGATGTGAAAAAGGAGGAGGAAAATGAATATGCCAGATATTTTGGCCTTAATAAGAACCTGTCATGGGGAGAGGCCCAACATGCTGCCAGGGACTGAATGCAATGGAGAGTGCTCATTGAAGCCTTCTGTCTCACAGGGGACGAAGAGGAGGACAGACACCAACCTCGTTTCCATGAGAAAGCAAGCAGCCGAGAGCCGAAAATTATTCGGTTTTGACAGGTGCCCAATATTTCAAAACACAGTCAATGTGATATGTGCTGCTTCATTTCCATGCACTTTAAGTGTTATTTGAAACTTTTGTTCAAGCATATTATGTCGATTGGGAGAATGCAGCAATAAAAATGAATTTCAGATCAGGCGAGACGACCCGCTGAATTTAAGCATATCACTAAGCGGAGAAAAAGAAACTAACAAGGATTCCCTCAGTAGCGGTAACCATGAAGGCAATCAAAGCATTCTAGCTAGTGGCAGTGATGATGAAGGGCAGCCCAATTTTAGTTAATCAAGAACGAAAGTCTTGGGAAACTATACCTCCACTCCTTCCTGCAGCATCTTCTGTTCCTCAGAGCTCCTCGAGATGCTGAGAGCAAGCCACATTTTCAGCCAGAAACGGAGCCAGCATCTGTAAAGTGCTCTGGTGAGTCCTATAAGAGATAGTGTCACATCATCCTTCACAGAAAGCATATGTTACAAAGACACTGTTAAATATAGTGTTTCCAAAATGTATTTAGGTTTGACAGTACGTTTATCTTTATTAATGAGTTTACACTTGTGTATACACTTTACACTTCGGGCCCGAGAAAACTAATACATTAGAAGCAGCACACTTTACACATGTCCTAGGTCCTTCCCTCCACAGTGAATCACTAGGACATTCGGAGCAGTTCTTCTTTTAAGGCACGGTTGGAAGAAGGGAAGGAGGTCTCTCCAACACATGACTCCCCAGCCAAACCACTGGACCTGGAAATCCACTCCAAGATTTGGGCCTGCGGTCTCTCTTGCTCGCTGTTGGCCACGTCTAATGTAACTGTCACCAATAATCCAGACTCTGTGCACACTACAATACAAATGATTAACTCATTCAGTAGCTGCATCACCATATATTTCAAGGCCTTTCTTTAACATGGACAGCCAAAGCTCACAATCTTAAAATCTAGGGCTGGTACATTTACGAACATACATTTAAACATTTGTGTATTTTGAAATGAGATTGCCACTACATGCATTATTTGTGTGTTAAACGCAAGTGTTAAAATATATTTAAATCAAATATTTCAAAATAGGTTGAGCAGTTCATTTAAGCCCTAAGAGAAATAATGTTTTTTTAAATGATATTGGCCCATGTCTGAGACAACACAACCCATAAGATTGGTCTTAGGGTTAGGGTTCTTTTCTTATGTTGTTAGTGTATTGTACTGCAACAGGAAATGACAAAGCAATTGACAATTGGATCATACTTTGCAAAAAACAACCACAAAAATGTTTTAGCTAACAGTTGCAGGCAGGATGGATACACACACAAACACTAACTAGGACTATTAAATTAAAGAGCTTATTTTGAGCTAAATGGAAATGTATATATGCTCATCAGGCCTGTTCTCCTTGGCTACCTGTCATCGTGTGTCGTCTTCACTGTTATTATCATCATCATCTGTATCACCTAGCTGTTTTCAGTTATTAATGTTCATTACAAATGAAAAAAAGCCACTCACCTTCTCCCTAAACACATACAATCACGTGCGTTTGGTGCTGAAAGCAGTTTTCGCCGATTTTCTTCTGAGATCGTGACGTCACCGCGCGCCCATTGATCTCCGCGAAAACACTACTCAAAATCATGAAACATATATTGTTCTTTTCAGTTCATCAAGACGGTTCGAGTGAGCTCAGTGCTCGCCAAATCCGCTGAGTTTTCGCCGAGATATTTGCGTTTTCACACTCGGGAAACGGTAGCGCATCATGGCCGCGGCCATGTTTGTTTTTGTTGCAAAGCACTCTGGGAAATGACGTCTTAGCTTCTACCGCGCTGAAGTTCATGTAGACAAAAAAAAACTTCACTTCACATAATGCATTGCAACAAAAACAAACGTGTCGGCGCCCGTGAAGCGCTAACACCATCATTCATTCACTACTACTGCCTCCTGGTTCAACTCTCTTCAGCCCCTGGATCACTGGCTTAACGTCACGTTAAATGCAATGTTGCATAAGTTAGATAGGATGTACTGTGTCGTTTCTGTTCAGCCATGTATATTTTTAGTTCAATGATATATTGTCAATAAGAGAATGTATTGTTTGTGTTTAATAGTATTCTTGTAGTCTCTCATCCTCCTAGCATAGAGTCCAAATAGTTTCTAACCGCGGTTGAAAAGCAAGATTTTCCCGCTGTATGGAGGTAAACCGCTTTAAATACCCCCCCACCCCGACAGACTTTCGCGCACGCACCAGAAGTCGTTTTTGCTTGACAGACTTTGTTAAATATTGTCACCTACATCCCCAAAAAAACGAGCACAATTTTAAATAGTCAAATTTTCATCAAGCAGTAATCTGGCATGAACCAATCACTGAATAGATTTCCTTATTTAAGAATATTCTCAGATACATTCGCATTGAATTGGAGAATACATTATGATGTTCACATTGGAAATGAAAGATGAACACCTTTTGCAACATGTCTTAGTTACAAATATTATACTCCATATTTATGTTTACATAATATAGTGTTATTTAATCTATGTCGATTATATGAAAAGTGAACAGCATGAGTAAGATAGGACCATAAGATGGGTCAGACACGATTTTGACCACTTTATTAAGTTTTGTTCTGTAGAAAGCCTTTCTTTAAATTAAATTTCGTTTTGTATAGATTGTACCTTAATTTTAATCACTGTTTCATTAACTAATTACCTGGAATTAATAAATAAGAAGCAAATATAGCAGACATATAATCAGGAGGACGTGGAAGCGCCGGTTGGGTCTCTTGCGCGTGAACTGGGGGCTAGGCCTAAATGCCTCGCGGCAGCAGCGCCTCGCATTGCTCATAGACCTTCATACAGTCAGCGCCTCGGATGCGGTTTCGAAATGTGATCAAAAAACGTTGGTGCGGGTAGATGGCGGACAGATGATGAGTTTTGTGATGCGGTTGCGGATGAAATAATAATAGCCCATCCGCGCATCTCTAATACGAATGGAATGTTATTATGTGTCGTGGAACATTGCGCTCCTCAACTCGCGAAAGGTCGGATTTGCTCCATCTTTTGATAAGTTTTGTTTAGGAAACCTTGAATCCATGTAAGACACAATATCAAAAGACATAATCCATGTCATTAGAATCAATGAATCCATGTCATTAGACACAACATGCACACATGCAGGTCAATGGTTTTTTTTTTTCGTTTTGTTTTTCGGTGATGACGGTGACGAGCTCAGACCCGCGGTTGGAGTCACGTGACTGCGGTAATGTGGTAACCATCCCAGCCCTAATGTTTAATCCCGTTCCCATATATGGGGCATTAAATTATTTTCATTCTAATAAAAAGATCTATTGTTTTTGGGTGAGAAAATAAAAGTTCTCCATGTGTAATCCTGCAGTTTATTTTTTATTCCTGTTTAAAGTCGGCTATAGTTCTTTCCTCGTGTAATCATATTTTGATCATCAGTTAGGGTTAGCTAACCCCCCCCCCCACCCCCCCCCGCTGCGGTCCTGACGTGCAAAGCGGTCGTCCGACCTGGGTATAGGGGCGAAAGACTAATCGAACCATCTAGTAGCTGGTTCCCTCCGAAGTTTCCCTCAGGATAGCTGGCGCTCGCCACGCAGTTTTATCCGGTAAAGCGAATGACTAGAGGCCTTGGGGCCGAAACGATCTCAACCTATTCTCAAACTTTAAATGGGTAAGAAGCCCGGCTCGCTGGCTTGGAGCCGGGCGTGGAATGCGAGACGCCCAGTGGGCCGCTCTTGGTAAGCAGAACTGGCGCTGCGGGATGAACCGAACGTCGGGTTAAGGCGCCCAATGCCGACGCTCATCAGACCCCAGAAAAGGTGTTGGTTGATATAGACAGCAGGACGGTGGCCATGGAAGTCGGACTCTGCTAAGGAGTGTAACAACTCACCTGCCGAATCAACTAGCCCTGAAAATGGATGGCGCTGGAGCGTCGGGCCCATACGTACTAACATACTGTACCACAAATGAGAAGACGCAAAAGATGGAGCTGCACATTCTAGAGAACAGTTTACAAGTAGCAAGTATAGCGAAAGAGGGAATCCAGATTTGCACCCACAGATTAATCAAACTAGCTTTTCTGCCATCTAAAACAAGATGTAAGTTCTTTAGTTTAACTTTTCCGTCGAAGGCAAAGGGCACGCCTTCGCCCGGGTGGAGCCGCGGTGGGTGCAGATCTTGGTGGTAGTAGCAAATATTCAAACGAGAGCTTTGAAGGCAGTGAGAGATGCAGTGAGAGACTCTCAGAACTCTACACACAAATAATAAAAAAAGCACACCTAACACATACATACATATACAGTACTCGTACTACTCTCCTGCCTGCACGATGAACAAAAGATGATGACGAAAGTTGACGAAAGTGTTTATGGCAAGTACCAAGACTTTTTATTTTATGTATTTATGGTTTAACTGCATTTTTTTGCTTTTATTAGGAGGCACAGGGGGGGGGAAATGAAAATGATCCTATCTAAAATCGTGTTGTAATGAGCAATGTTTTACAAAGTTTATGTAGTATAAAAAAGTATAAAAATATTTCATTGCTTTTCTATGTGTTTAGGTTACTATTTGTGAGTGGATAAACAACATCATGGACAGCACATTAATGACTCCTCTTTTTGTCCACAGGCGTTGCTGCAACCAAGGCCTTCGGGAAGGGCTCCATCCTGTGTGAGTGCCACTGCATAGTCATTGTGGTTAGTTAACATTATAACATTATCTTGTTGATCTTTTATTTGATATTTGATCATTTGATGCATTACGGTCTGGCACCTGTGCAAAACATTATTAGTTGGGGTTAGTTAACATTATTGTGTCTGGCAAACGTGAGGATGAAGACGAGCAGCTTGGGGAGGAAAGTGAAGACGAACACACGGACATCTCCCAGTACGGAAGCGCAACAGTGCCACTGCATAGTCATTCGGAATAAGAGGAGGTACCAGGAGGATGGGTTCGATTTGGATTTAACCTATATCGACCATCTGTGCTCCACACTTTGTTCAATGGTATTCCAGTTGCCCAGAGCCACAGAAGAAAGAGGAGGCGCACAAGACCATGTGGTGAACAGGCTACAGTGGACCAGTGGAGTCATTAAAACTGCAACAATTCTATTTGTAGATTACGGCCTCTTCTGCTGTTTTGTTGTTCAGTGATCTCTATAAGCAGATATCACTGACTTATTTTTGTTTTCCAGTGATTTGACCTGCTGAGATGCTGGACCAGAGGAGGACAGACATGCTTTACGGACACACGCAACCAGTTAAGGTCACACACACACACACACACACACACCTGCACAACGTATGTTTTGGCTGTACATGGCTGTTTCTGAGTTCTTCCAGAAGAAAGCGCCCAAAGCCGTGTGCTGCCCAGCGGCCCAGATTCGGAGATGTGCGAGACATTATTGTGTCTGGCAAAAGTGAGGATGAAGATGAGCAGCTTGGGTTCCAGGCGACTGGAGGGTGTCCACAGAAATAACACATATAATGTGGTGAGATTCCTTGAATCAAAACAGTGACTGATTCACTTAATCATTTTAATTATAATTTAATATAAAAAATGTTGTTGCAAATTAAAAACAGGAACCAGGAAGATGGCTTCGCCCGTTGTTGTTTTTTTGTTTGTTTTTTACGGCTTAGGGCAAAAACCTCTACAGGAAACGAGTGTATGCAGCCATCGTCACACCCAACGGCAAGCAGGAGTTCTCTGACAGTGACATCGGATCCCTCAGCAGCTCGAAACATGCGGATGGACAGTGGAGCTCTCTGACTGAAGAAGAGCAGACTAAGCAGGATCTGGAGCTCTCCGAGGAGCTGAGCAGAGGACGTCACCCACTGACGTCTCCCAGGGTGTTAGACATGGACTGCAGGGGCCTCATTTATAAAACTTTGCGTAGGTTTTGCGTCAGAAGTGGCGTACGGATGAAACATAGGACGTGCGTACGCACAGAAATATTCGGATTTATAAAACCGTGTGCACGCACATCCTACGAATTTTTTCCTTAATAAATCCCAATCAATTCTAAATGTAGCGCAGCTTTTGCGGCTTCATGTCACGCCCATAGTTGCCCATAAATAGTCCGTGAAACGCCCACAAGTTAATATTCATAGATTGTGAAATTATGGCAAACATAGAGAGGAAATCAAAAAAACGTAACTTCACTCAATGTGAAGTAGAAGTTATCGTTGGCGAGGTGGAAAAGAGGAGAAAAATGTTGTTTGGAGGGCACAGTGTGGGCATTACTAATGCCAAAAAGGCACTTGAGTGGCAAAAGGTTGCAGACGATGTAAATGCTGTAGCCTCACAACCTCGGACTGTGGCCGAAATAAAAAAGAAATGGTCAGACATCAAAGTCGAGGCAAAAAAGCGTCTAGCGCTCCATCGCCAGAGTGTGTCTGCCACGGGTGGGGGAAAGGGGACCCCGGAGCTGACCCCTCTTGATGAGAGACTGTCGGCAATTATTGGGGAATCCCTATTAAGTGGAGTGGTGACTGAGGCGGAGGGGGACACTGATGCGCCAGATGCACCGGATGACACAGGTAAGTGAAATAAGTCAAATGAATGCAGTCAAGTCACATGTATGTAGACTACACGATTACAATTTATTCATATAGAACAATCTTTATTTCAGTCGCTGGGTGTTCTAGCTGGGCCAGTGCCAGTGGTTCAGAGGCTGCAGCTGAGCAGCCGTCTGTGCCAAGCGTCTCCACGGCACGCGGCTCTCAACCCTCCAGCAGCGGGCATGTCCTCACCGATGCAGTCCTTGAAATGCAGAGGGAAGTCATTAACTCAGTCAGAGAGGTGGCAAAGGAGTTGGGTGAAATCAAGACTGTCCTAACTGAAATAAACAGCACAATGAGGGAATTCTTGAATAAATAATATATTTTTTCCACACCTTTTGTTGTTCTTTACAAGCGACGCATCACTTCCAAACGCTGGCGCACAGCAGCAGCATTTGGCTCAAATGCCTGGGGATGGGGGTCAGGGTCGGGGCCAACACAGTAATCGGCGTCAGGGGGTAGAGGCACGTTTTTAAGCTGTGCCACATTGTGTAGCACAGCACATGCCAGCACGATTTTGGACACCTTTTCAGGAGTGTACAATAACCTCCCTCCAGTGCAGTCGAGGCAGCGCCATCTGCCCTTAAACAGGCCGATGGTGCGCTCCACTATAGCGCGAGCTCGGCTGTGGCACATGTTGTAGTGCCTTTCCTCTGCATTATGTGGATTGAGGAAAGGTGTAAGCAGCCACTGTTTGAGGGGATATCCACTGTCCCCTGCAAGGATAGTGAAAGGGTTAAGACTTTGAAGTACAGTAAAATGTCTAGTAATTAAACGTAGCCTACCTAGAAGCCAGCCATCACGCACAGCACCAGCCTCGAGTCTGTGCCCAACACTGCTGTGTCTTAAAATGAATGAGTCATGGGTTGACCCAGGCCACCGAGCTACTACGTTAGTGAGCAACTTGTCTGCATCACAAATAATTTGGACATTGATCGAATGGAAATGCTTTCGATTAATGAAAGCATTTTCATTCACATTCGGTGCCCTTTTGGCAACATGAGTGCAGTCAACAGCACCGATAACGTTTGGGAAACCGTACATAGCTGCAAATTGAGCTTTCTTGTTTGCCTGTTCACCCGCCGTGTATGGAAACTTTATGCACTCATGGGATAAAGCTATTATGCCTTTTAAAACGTCTGGCATTATTCGGCTAAAGGTCGGCTGAGATATGCCTGACCTGTCAGCCAATTCCCTCTGAAAAGTGCCAGTCGCCAGGAATCCTAGTGTTGTTAGGACTTGAAGTGGGACTGGCACGGCATGGTTCCTCCGAGTGCTCCTCTGTAACGCGGGGGCCAAAAGACCGCAGAGGTCCAACAGGACAGCTCGAGGAAGTCGGAACCGGCTCATGAGCCACTCGTCCTCATTTGCCAGCAAATCTTCTTGCTGTCTGAAGATGCGTTCACTCCGAATCCTTCCATTTGCCACATCTTCTAAGAGCGCAAGATCAGCCATTGTGCGTCATTACGCATTGTGATGGGGCATTTTATTTCCATCCATTTAATTGCATCTGACAAGCTACAGATGTTGGTTATAATCTACTTGGAAATGGGAATTAGTTCAGCGCAAATGTAATTTCTTGCAGCTTTCTGAATGGTTGAGACATAGGCTACGTCATACGTTATTTTATCAAAAATAAAACAAACTAAAGGCATATGCATGAATACTATGATTCCGTAGCTGATGAAGACATTTTTAGTATGAAAACAACTTTCCCCAGAGGACAAATAATACAACTATTTATCTATCTGTCTATAAATCTATCTAGGCTATATATCTCCCTAATTATATATCTATCTGACTGACTATCTAATTGCATCTATACCTGCTCCGCCAGACGGACACATTGGCGAGAATATCAGTTTTGTACATTATTTTGTTCTGTTTACCATCTTATTTATGAGGATGAATTGTATAACATGCCAATATTATTGCAGAACATATTTGACTTTTCTTTTTGGAAATATTAATTTGCATTTCTGTTTCAGATCGATCAAACGGGTGTTCGTGTAGGCTGTTGATTGTAAGACTTGCTTTGTGAAGTCTTCGTGTTATTTATGAGAGGCAGTATTGCCATTTATTTTACACAACGGTCTACAGTTTCACACACTTTCACGTGTTTCTTCCATCTGCCGACGGTGTCGCCATTTCTCATTTCACCCGTTTTTGTGCGTACGCCTGGGTCAGAGCTTGCGTGAAGGACCGCACATTTTCCCGTCAAGTTTGCTTTTTATAAATACCAATTATTGCGTAGAGAGCGGCGTACGCCTTCTTTTGTGCGTACGCAACGTTTATAAATGAGGCCCCAGGACTTGGACAGACCGCCACGTCTTCAGTGCTATTGCTCATTACACTTCTTATTTCATTTTCATAGTCTCTGCGAGTTCATCAGTTTTGTTCTTACGCACTGTATATAAATCTATTGTCTGTATTATAACATATTGTGTATATACTTTGCTTTATTAAAAAATAAAGTTGTCCTCCAAAGAGGGGGGGTGGGGGGGGGGGGGGGGTTGCCAATAAAAATAAAAGAGTTGTTCTTGTTGACATTATTTTATTTATTGTTCATTGTGCTTTGTTGTATATAAATAATAAAATGTCCCTTAATCCATTGTTTAATTAAGGCGTGCGACCTCTGACATATATAGCAATTGTAAGTCGCTTTGGATAAAAGCGTCAGATAAATGTAAATGTAAATAATATCATTTTCGTGAAAATAGATTTAATTAGAGAGTCACACGACGTTTTTGTTTAATTAGGTGAACTTGAGCTCCTCCTTGAACTCCTCATGAACTTGTGATCACACTGTTGTGTGATTTCGAAACCAAAGTTTAGACACTCAAATACTATAATAAATATATTATCTGAGCTCCCACAATTTATTTTTTTAAAATAATGGTCCATTTTTTAGAGCATAAAGCATAGATATGTCCACCCTGTCGTGGACATATACATTTCTGTTAAATATGTTTTCATTGCATTATTAAGATACAAATGATACTTTCTGAAAGGTATGATGTCACTGGGTGCTTCTCAATATCCCTCCTCATCTCCTCCATCCTCCATCCTATGACCCGGAAACCAATCAAGCACAGCCATCTTGAAGGACATCTCAATTCTCTAATTCTAAGTCCTCATTTTATTTCCTTGCGTCCTTCCCTCACAACCTACAGGGGGAGGAGCTGAGGCGCTAGGAAAGGAAGCGAGGAAAGGAAATGAGGATGCACAAATAAGAAATGAGAAGCACCCCCTATGATATTCCTTGTAATATAACTTTTTCATAGTGTTCCTAGCGTGAATGAGAGTTCGTCGAATTGGCCTTGTTTCCTTTGTGAACCCACTGGCGTGGTGAACGTTTGGGAGAACTTTTCCAGTTTTCAACTTTGAATCTCCTGTTGAAATAAATGTCTTTCAGTCAGTTTTTAAGCAACAGCCATGTTTTGCACGTGTATTTAAAGCTTATAACGTGTAGTTTAATGCGTGCCTAATCAATTTCCTGTATCTCGTTCAGGGAGTTAAAATTACAGGGCAAAGGTCAGAAAGGCACAGTTGAGGTCACAAAAGGCCTATGTCCTCATGCTGTGTTGGTACAAAAAAGTCTGTATTTAACTCAAATCTCAAGCTTTCTTTCTGCTTTTTGCATCAAATGAAACGGCGAGTACTGCACTTTTCAGTGCTAACACTGATTATGCTGTATCTTGGTCTCGAGCGGGGAAGAGATCCGCTCAAAGCTGTGTTCTGCATGTCACTTGCAGCCGGTAATGTCACGTGTTACATAGCAAAACGTCTTTAAATCAGCCAAACCTTGAGCTGTTGACGTGTGTGGCTTCAAAATAAAGCTCAGTACGAGCACTTTACTAGTGTACTAATGATTTGGCAGTATCATGTTCCTAGCGCGAATGAGAGGTCGTCGAATTGGCCTTGTTTCCTCTGTGAACCCACTGGCGTGGTGAACGTTCGGGAGCACTTTTCCAGTTTTCAACTTTGAATCTCCTGTTAGGGTTAAGTTCCCTCCTCCACCCCGGAAAATACCAGCTGACATGGATAGTGGTGGGTTTCTGTGTTATTTCTAATATATAGTTCATCTTCGGTTTGAATATTTTTTTGTTGAAAAGTTGACATGTAGACAAGAAAACATAAAAATGTGTACATTTTGTGAATATTGTTAGTAGTGGGTTTTTTCACAAAGTAAACGTTTTGCTTCAAAGAAATACCTGTTGTAATGCTACTTTTTCATTTGCACACATCCCATAAAGCTTGATATGTAGTAGGAAGTTATTTTAATCCTATTTTATCTCAGTCACTCTAACATTTGGTGAATGTAGTGTCAAAGACAATCCTTGTACTAAAAAACGATTTTTCAAAAATGTCACTTTAGACAATTATTATTCATTATCTACTAATTTATTCATATATTACACTACTTTTGTGACCCTACGACCCGGCTAAGATTCTCCCCAGGTGATGCTGTTTACCCTGGTCTCAACCAAGTTTACTATTCTTTATTTCATTTTATAAGGGACAATGCACATTTTCCTTTATTAGTCTTCAAAAAAGTCATAGATTAACATTTTCTTAACTTTCAGCACAGATAATTGCAATGGTAGGCTACTAATAAAAGAAAAAAATATGAAATTATTAGGTTAAGGGAAATTGCATTTTATTAACAAGATTAATCAAAGGTTACATTGCAAAACATTGGAGAACAATATATAAAACTAAATCAGAAATAGCACATACATTGTTAAACAAAGGATTCTTTTAGAGTTCAAACATATTTATTCATTAAACTTGTTTCTCAAAGTGAACAAAGGGGGTGGAAAAAGCGAATATCAGTATAAAAATTTTAAAGATACATTCAAGTTAATAAAGTTAACAGTTAGAAAACATTTTGACACTGATCTCTGCCTCCTCAGGGTGCCTAATATAACAAACAAGGAGCATCTTTATGACATGTGTCAATATACAAAATGAGAATTATGTCCTTAAGGTATTTTTTATTTCTTTATGTAGCAAATACATGGTACACATGCACATGGATCTGTATAGGCACTTAGAATGAATGGAGCCGATTCACGTCACGCGAGACACTGTGAAGATCCACGCTGGACGACGAGTGTTCAAAGCATGCCGCCCGTCGCCGCTGAATACCGCAGCTAAGAATAATGTAATACGACTCCGGTTTTATTTTGTGGGATCCTGGAACCTGGTGCCAAGATTGAGGGAGACATGATAGGGGCGGCCGAAAACAGTCACGTTGGTCGATGTGAGCAATCGCAGTGATCGGAAGGAATGGGTGTATTGTACTGCAGCAGGAAATGACAAAACATGCCGCCCGTCGCCGCTGAATACCGCAGCTAAGAATAATGGAATAGTTTGGACTCCTTCCAACGTCAAACAAACTTTATATCGGTCAGAACATACTACAGCCCATGTCTTGCTGTTTTATTCACCTCTGTTTTTCTGTTTTTCTCTGTGATAAAGACTGTGTAACAGTGTTCTCCAGGTGTTGAATAAAAAGAATGGCTAAACTATCTTTTATGTTTTCCTGTTGTATCACATCTGTGTTTAACATGGAACTCTAACAATAACACAAATTCATGTACATGATTGATGTTTACAGTCCTGCAGAAATATTACTGTCCATGACACTGAATCCATCATGAGTTTAACAAGCACTCAGAAAACATGACAGCAAACATGATGTTTATTTTGGGTGTGAAGGGTGTGGATTTTGGAATAAACTGCTGCTTCAATGTATATGTAATGAGTGATTATAATTGTAGCGTATCTGGACAGTCTCGCATGAGAATACTTTTTGTGCACACAAAAAACGCAAAAATAGTGATTTTATTCAACTATTTCTTCTCTTCCATGTCAGTCTCCTATGCTGTTCACGTAGTAAACACAGCGTTGCCTTTCCGTATTCTACTTCAAAACGCCGGCTCAGTATTGGCCTCTGGTTGGCCAGCTGCTGCGTCAGCATCACATGCATGCATCATGGTGCTTACGTGAACAGCGTCTGCCAGTAGTTCAACTCTGCTTTACTACATAAACAGCGTAGGAGACTGACACAGAAGAGACAAAATTGTTAAATAAAGTTTTCTTTTTGTTTGTTTTTTTGCACACAAAAAAAATTCTTGCCGTTTCATCACATTAAGGTTGAGCCACTGGAGTCACATGAACTATTTTAACGATGTCTTTACTTCCTTTCTGGGCCTTGAAAGTGGTCATGATGTTGCTGTCTATGAAGGAGTGAGACAGCTCTCAGATTTCATCAAAAATATCTTAATCTGTGTTCCAAAGATGAACGAAAGTCTTACGGGTTTAGAACGACATGAGGTTGAGTAATTACTAACAGAATTTTAATTTCCGAGTGAACTAACCCTTTAAGATAATCCCATATTTTATATATTTGTAGAACAACAGCATTGAGTCCAGAAGAGAGTCAGAGGCCTCATTCTCTAACTTGGTGAAAAAAGAGGAATTAATCAAGGACTACCAGGTAAAGAAATTATATTTCTGCATATGTATGTATACTGAAAGATTTTATCTTAAATTCTTAAACTTTTAGGCTAAAGTTCTGCCTTGGAACTAAACTATCTAAAAAACTTGAAATACACCTTTGAGGTATTTCAGAAGATCTTCCTGGAGCTGGATGTTAACAAAAACATGTCCTCCAAAATCCACGATCTGAAGATCAGCTTACTGGCCTAAAAGCGATACAGCCATTGTTGAAGTTGGAGGGTTTGAGGGTCTGTTTGTGAGTCTATTAATGTTGAAGGAGGGAGGACAGTTAATAAGTCAGAAATGTTACTCATGGAAACTATATTGCACAATGTGAACTTATTTCAATAGAAACCCAAAGAAACTGAAATGTAGGTTTCTTAGATCTCCATTTTCATACAGGATCATATTTGTGAGATTGTTTTAAAGTCTTACAGTATGTTACTGTACAGGACTGAAAAACACAATTGTATAGAACATAATCTGTAAATGTCTTGTTTTATTATTATTGAAAAGTCCTTACTGAAAGTGTTGAAATAGAGTTAAACATCCGGTTGGTAGGTTGAGACTGACATATTTCATATTACGGTCAACCCTGGGCCACAGCATGCATATCTTGAGATGTATTGAGTGGATTAAGGGGAAGTTTTGTGACCATATTCCTGAAGACAATAAAGCCTGCCAACTTAATGAACTTTGCTTTAGCACCACCATGCTCCAATTTTCTATTGAACACATTGTCTCAACCTGTGAGGTGAATACATTTTATTATACTTTTTTTTTTAATACTGACCTTGTCAATTTTTACTATCAAATGGCCAAAATGTCAGCTTTATGTAATGTAATAACTAGATTTCAATATTTGATGAGTACATTCTACTGGCATTCTGTTTACAAGAACCAGTGTTGAACTAGTAAATAGTAGTAAAAAATGAACTATTTGCATTTATACTTTCAGTAGAAATACTCAATTGCTAATTGGAAAATTTGAGTACTTGTAACTTTAAAATACACTAACACATTTTGAAAAACAAAGTAGATCCCACTTGAAATTTGTAATATGGAAATAAAAAAATTAATTTGGATTCAATCAAAAATAAACATTTAGAACTCAAAGTTATGTAGATCACACAAACACAAAAATGACTTTATGTGTAAATTTTATTTCAACAAACAAAAAAATTAAGTAGTTTGTACAAATATTAGTCTTTTTGGATCTACGTAATAAAATTATGCAAAAAATTCATCATATTTTTTAAGTAAATCCAGCAGAGAATTTTTATCAGTGTAGCATTGATTTTTTAAAAACATTTTTTAAAGAACTGCTTTTGAAATTACAATTGGAATTACAGATGTAAATTCATTTCGTGGATAATATTTGTTCCATATATCTGATATATATCTATAGGCCTATGGTGCAACAGTTTTAGACCTAGACAAATCTCTCTGCATTAATAGGCTCATATTAACAATGTGGAATAACCTCTTTAAGTAGGTTTTCTATTATTTACCTAAGAAGACCTGGTAAATTACTGAACAAACCTGTCAGAGATTTATAAGTTTCTAAATATAAATGAGAAATAAAAAAATAGCTTTATTTGAAAAACTAAAATCATAATTTTTATTTTCCTGAAATCCTACTGATGTCACTTGCACAATAATTTGGAATACAGTGTATATAGAGATGTAATGATACAGATAAAAAATTCAGACACATAAAACAATTTCTTCATATGTTTTGTTGTTGTTACAAGTCGAAAAGAAAGTCAGGTATTATTAAAAAGTAAAATAAATAATGGTTTTATAACAAAATTAATTATTTGCAAAGATCGCAAGCCCAGTTTGAGTGTTTTGCCTTCTCAAAGTCAGGAGGACTCATGTTAAAGGCCATGGTGCAGGTTAAACATCACTGTCGATTAATGGGTAGATAAAGCAGTCAAGATATGTATATAAAGTTAGAAATGTCTCCCAAATGGTGTTAAAGTCTAGTTTTTGTAGTTTTTGGTTAGTGACGGTTATTTTTTACGCAACTCGGCGATGACGTCACACGAGGTAGACGCGGTGGAATGTAGCCTCAGCCGTTCTCAGCTACATGAACTAATTCTAGCAGACTGGCACTGACTACTATGGCATCTAACTGGGATGAGGAAGAGGTGGCAAGACCCACAGTTAACATTTATGATGGGCCACAGCCATACAATTTCGAACCGTTTAGACGTGAGAGGGCGAATGAGGAAATACCGAGAGCCGATGGCCGTCAAAGACAAATAAATGCATGGTCAGAGGAGAATGAATGGAGAGTTGGTGTAGTGTCCTGGTGAGTTGCTACCATTTAGAAATGCAGCAATGACCGCTGGAGCTAGTAGTCAATGAACAGCAGTGCATACAATAAAAAAATTTTTTTACTGTCAGTGAATAGCATCGAGTGAAAGTCAACATTTTCTTTTTATCCAGTGACAGTGATTATGTCGTTGGCTTAGAAAAGTAACGTTACCCTGAACTTAGTCAGAAGATCTATAAATAGAGGCATATAATGCAAGCTTGACAGTCCCACCTGTGAGTGTTTATTTCTAAACTTTTACCTCTTTCTCCGGGTGAAAATGTGGTTTCACCGTAGCCGACGCCGAGTAGGCTGGTCATGTCTTCAGTGTGATTATTGTTGATTGTGCCAACTCGTTTTCCTCATGATTGATTGTCATTGACACAGTCAGGCTTACCGGGAGAGGGAGTGAGTAGTAAGTGTCTGTGTCGCTGTGTTTGGCAGTTGTGTGTGTGGGCGGTGTCGTCCCATGGAAACTGTGATGGAGAGCTTGTGTTGTAGGGAGGTGAGCGCGTTTTGGTCGCTGGTCGAGGATCTCACCCCGCGGCCAGCAGATGTAACGTGCCTAACGCAGCATCCTGGATTTGAGGCATGCTGCCTGAATCCGTTTGTGCTACACATAGCTTATTCACACTTCAGGCAGGATCATGACCCCCTTCAAGCCAGCACGCACGAGTATGTTCATGGTTTATGTTTACTTTACCAATCTTTTTACAGGGAGTCCTTTGAACAACAGCTATAGGTGACAAGAGATGTGTTGCATGCACAAACATGCATAAGAGACAGGCTTCAAATGACGTTTCCAACCTACTTACAGAGTTTAAAACTTACGAATCTTTCCTACTTATCCCTAGGCAATACCGGTACACTGCGTACAGGCAGGCTATACGCTGGGCTTATGGAGTTTTAGGGAGGAGTATAAGGAAGCCTCTACCCTCTTGTGTGGTTTCAACCATAAGTCAAAACTTCCAAAGTAGCCTCGTTTGAATGAGAATGAATAAAAATAATTCTGTAAATAAATATTAATAAATAAATATTCTGTTGTGATCGCCCTTAAAATGTTATAAAGTACACAGAACACATGAATTTTAATAAGTAAAAACAGTTTATTGGCATTGCTTGTAAGGGTTACTAAATATTTATTGAACAAGGACAAAGATTACTGAACAAAGACACAGGTTGCAAGTGAACAAATCTATATAAAAAAGCCCACTGATGAAGGGCTAGACCTGATACCTTTCATAAATAATAATAATAATAAAAAAATTTTTTGTATAGCACTTTTCATTCATGGAATGCTACGCTTTAATTTCATTAGTACTCTGGCAGAAGCATTATGTATCAATTGTAGCTTCGCTAAAGAACTCTTCGAAAGGCCAGTGTACATAGCTTTGCAGTAATCAAGATGGGAGAAAATAAAAATATGTATGAGTTGCTTAGCATCATCCAAGGATAAAAATGGTCGAATCTTGGCTATATTTCTCAGATGCCTGGAAAAGTGCGGTCTTACCTGAGGGTCAACTGATGGTTCTCGTACTCACTCACACTCACACTCACTTACACACACGCACGCACACACAGAGTCACACACACAGTCACACACACACACACACACTCTTTCATGAATGCATATGCAGTGTTACATGCAAAAGCACATCAAGCTGACACAGTGAGCCCAGACAACACCGCACACAGACGTTGACAAGGCACAGGTAAAATGATTGGTAAATTATTTTGAATTACATACAACAAATTTCATGCAAATAACAGACAGAGGAGCAGACATGCAGCATGCAGGACCCCGTGAATGGGGTACAGCGACAATTATTGCCACTTACAAAGACGAAAAAATGTAATGATTTAGTGCAAAGTAAAACCAAAGCAACAGCACACAAAGAAAAAACAAAAGATGCAGAATACAGGAAACCACCACCAAATGAGATGACAGGGACAGAAGGAAAGAAGATAACTAAATAAATACTTACTAAAATAAATTAAAATAAAATAAATACTTACAACTAAATCATTGGAATTGTCTGTGGAAAAAAAAATGTAATAATGTGAATTTAGGTTCTCTTGTAGCGTGACTGCCGGGCTAGGAAGAGGCTGACGGCCTCCTCCTTAGGAACCTGTTCAAAGGATTTGGCGATGGGGGCGGGTGCATCAGAGGACAGATTAGCGCTAACCTCTCGAAGAGCTGCAGGTGAATGGGTGTAGCTTTCCTGAAGGGGCTTCATCAATGATGTTGCATAACCTGCAGACATAATAATAATAATAATACTTAATAAAGATCATTGCCAGTGATCACAGATGTCTCGTGAGCCATCTCAAAATATGATAGAGCTGCATGACACTGCTTACCGTATGAGGCTGCCTCTTTGATGGGACGCACCACATGGGCACCTTTTCTGAAGCGCGGATACCGCACGCAGTACTTCTCCGTCCCATCACTTCTCCGTGCTGTCTCCCGGTTGGCATTGTGATTATAATGCAGCGCCGCTAAGAGAAGCCTACAAAATAACACATTTGAGAAATTTTTTGAAACTTGGTTTATGTATGACAAAATACTACAATAGGCATGATAATAGGTACTATTATTACTATAAAAGGCATAATAATTGGCTGTATTATTCCATTGGATAGCACTGACCTGCTATACATCCCAAGGTATGAAAACCCTGTGTGCTTGGGCGCAAAGTGCAAGATGAGGGAGTGCTAAGCCTCAAGGGAGAAGGTCTGGTGCTGTGGAGACAGCTGTCGAACATCTTTGAGTAAGGCAGTCCTCGCGATTATGTTCTCCAACTTTACTGCTGCCAATGAGCCTGCAAAGACCAAGACAGGTAGGCAGGGAGGCAGACAGACAGACACACACACACAGATGGAAAACGTATAAATAGACAAGAAGATAGATTCAGACAAAAAAACAATTTTTTAATGGAAACACATGAAATGGTCCTGCTTATGAATTATAGCAAACATAAACAGTAAACAGAATGTTATGAGATTGCCAGGGAATGAAAAAATAATTTAATCATCATAGGTCACATATCTAAGCACTCAGACAGCAAATACAACAAAACTGTAGAGCGTACATAATACCACATGCTGTGTGTGCTGTACCTGGGTCCAGCCACTCTTTGTTGCGCTGATCCCCGTCTAGAGGGCCATGGGCACAACTGGAGAAGGCAGGGGTGTCATGGTCATGGATGTCCTGGATGTGGTTGACTAAACTTTTCCATTTAGCCTCCATGACTGCTGGGTTGCCGTCTGGGGTCGAGGCTGCAGTCCAATAGAGGTGATTCACTATAGCAGGCCTCCACAGCTGTAGTTGGTCACACTCTTTTGAAGCTGCATCTAAGGCCTTCCCCAGACCTGTTTTATAACAAATGGTATTAATTGATATGCACTAACAAAAACTGCTTCAAGGTTCCAACATTGGATACATACTTTGGGCAATGTGCCACACATCAAAATAATGCTGTGTCCCTTCAGGGCTCAGCTCCTCTCTCACCCATTTGGCAACCTAAGGAGAAATAAACAAGCTTTAGTGGATGATTGACCTGTGTGGCCCTCAGTGCATAAGCAAACCACAAAAATCCAGCTTCAGTGCAATTCAGATATTTACATTCTATACTGCATTTTTATTGTAAATACCTGGCGATGACGGTCCGTGATCAGCGTTGCCAAATGCAGGTCTTTTCCCCTCAGCAGGCCAACACTGCGCTTGAGCCCTTCAAGCTCACACCATGAGCTGTTGGGGACCTCTGAGCTCTGCAACATGACATAAGAGTGTAAGTGTAGAATGCTGGTGTTGTTGAAGGAGGCGTGAATGAACCGACGCGTTGCTGGTCCAAGCATTACGATACACTATACTCTAGTTAGGCAATACACAAAGCTCTAAGCATCGTTGTACTAGTGGAAAGATGTTATATTAATATACAATCAGTTTACTAAATTGCAGAGTTCCTTTCTTTGTCTAATAACATCAGGTTTACCTGAACAAGCTGAACATCCACCACCTTGTTCACTCTGTCCTCGATCAGAGAGTAGGATCCATACTTTGCGCAGTGCCCAGGAGAATCTGACCTGGAATTAATTACAAATTTGAATTAGGTTTCAAGTTTTTAATAACCAAGGTCTGTAAAGACCATCCACCATGTCATCTGAAAATGCCAAATAAAGCCACCCTACAGGATAACAAATAACAAAATCAAAATGTGCAACTGGTCTATGAGCTCTCACACTGGTTTACCTGCAGTCACCAGCAAGAACTAGCCCACCATCCATTGCCCGTAGGTCACTAAAATTCTTCGCTTGATCGTTTTGCCAGGCCTGAACGATTACTGGGATGGTGTAGCGGCGCTGATGGCGAAAGTAACTGCTCGCACTGATGCACTGCAGGCCAAACAGAGTCAACATTCTTAATGTCTGGGTGGCCAAACATCCAGTGAAATGAATGGCCCCGCTTAACAGGAGGTTGCAGGTTGGCATGTTCCTGTGGAGCATTGGCTGGTTTTGCCAGAACCGGTGGTAGCCACATGATGCACAGACCTGGATATGTCAAAAATAAATAAATAAGTTAGAAAAATAAATAAATAAATAAAAAGAGTAATCAACAGTATATCAGGATTCAATATAGATTAAGTACTGTACATTACTGGTCAAAGATTTCGTGTTTTCAATGAAACACACATGACCAATACAGTATATAACACTCAAATATGATGCCATCACAAACCAATAGACTAAAGCCAGCCTGGTACATACATTGTAAATTAACTGGCAAGACAGTCAGAGCTATCAAATTGTAATTAGATATTCTGATTTTATAATCAGATGGCTTGCTGAGTAAACAAAACCATACCTGCTTGATCTTAAGAAAAGTTCCTTCCTGCTGCACGATGCTACTATCTGACCTCTCACAACAGGCCGGACAGATGTCAAAAAGGCACATCAGCTCCTCTTGGCAAACAATGAATTTGTCAATGCCACTACAAAAACAAAAAAATTGTTGTATGGGGGGGGGGGGGGGGGGGCATCATTCAAACTACCAAAGCTACAGTATACAAAAATGAGCATTCAAAATAGTCTATGTTGGTTTTAAATGATATCACTTGTGGTGGGGATCACACGTGTAAGGTGGCTCATCAAACAAGTCCTCCTCATGCTCCTCATGCATCGGCTCTTCGGGCACCCATGATAAGTCACTGATGACAGAGGCATTATCATCATCTTCATCTGTCTGTTCAGGACTAGTGAGGGGAGTGGAGGTTTGTGGGCAGAATGATGTCTGTGTGCTCACACTGACCATCTTGGGCTTCAGGTTAACCTGCACAGCTGTGGAGAGGCAGTAAACACCCAAACATGTGACAATCGTGGCAAATCTAAACGGCTATGTTTTTTGGTGTAGGCTATGTATTAATTTAATCAATGTGTATGGAAATCTTCTGATTGCATAGATACTGGCAATGTTTTAGACTATATGATAATATCTACCCCTTAAAATACCCAAGTTTTACCGTGAGACCATCGGGGGGGGGGGCTTCAAAGAACACTGTGTCCCAGCGTCAGAAGTGGAGGAGGGCAAGGGCTGATCCCCAGTATAGACACTCTCCACAGTGTCTACACTGTCCACAGTCTCCTGCTGTGAGGCGTCTATCAACATCTTGCAAAAACAAATATGAAAAAGGGTCAGCAAAATGCAAGGGTGTAGTGGTGAAATAAGAGGTGGGTATACTATGAATACTTAGAAGTGATTCGCAAGCACATTGGGTGCACAGGCACATTGCAGGAGCACATTAAACATTTAATCATTTATTTTCAACTTGGAAGTACTGAGAATTATTTACTTATCTTTGAAATTCCAAGACGATAAGTAAATATTCCCAATCATTTCATAAGTCCATCGATAAAATGGGACGTGTGTGCTACAACTAACATTAGTTTCCCAGTGGAAACAATAACCTATGGCACAGCCGTACCAAAATCAAAACAGTGCGAGTGGGTGAGAAAAATGCTAAGAGGCTACACAAGAGAAAAAAGGTTGGGAACCACTGACTTAGATTACAGTACAGTGGACCCAGATATGCGATACTAAATGTTTTACTTGCGTTTAGCCTTCACTACAGCCCTGGCGACACGGTCACATATATGTGAAAGAGAACCGTAGCAGTCAAAAAACAAAACGCGAACACACCATTGCGAAAGCCGCTTGATCTGATCCAAACACTCATGATGATATGGACTTTTACCTCAGGGCAATTTTGTTATTATTCTAATTTTTATTCGTGAATCACGAAATATGCTCTTCTAATGTCAGAGTGATCGTGCTTGTAAATTAGTGGAGGCTGTGTCAAAGGGAGCACGGTATACAAAATACACACAGATCTAGCTAACACGCAGCTTGTAAACATTAACGTTAGCATGATGCTTTCCGTGGCAATTTCTCGCTTGCGGCAGACGGTGTCTCTCGACCCTCTTAGAGAGGTTTGCGTTCACAGACGGCACGGCGGTAGGAAGTAATTTAGCACTTCTCTCACTCTTGAAACCAAGTGAGACCATCTTGGCGTCCCCTGAGTTGTAATCCTCCTCTTTGAAATGCGCGCTGCATATTCTCGAGTAGGCGGTGACAGAGCTCGCTGAAAAATCTGCCCGCCTAATCTTCACAAACTGCACCCAACTTCGGAAGATCCCTTTGTCCTTGGGGAAGCAATGGACCCTATGTCCAGTTTTGCTGGAGTTCTTGCACCCGCCACAAACACTGTAATAAACCATTTTGACTAACGTTATTTATGATCTACTCTTTATTCATCTCTAAGCTATCTGTTATGCTATGCTATCTCTCACTATATATGCTATGCTTATCTATCTATCTATCGTTATCTATCTATCGTTATCTATCTATCTATCGTTATCTATCTTTCTTTACTTATAAATCTGTCACTGTCACTCTTTCACTAGCTAGCTACTCCTCGTATCACTCTCCCTCAATGGTAAGGCGGGCCGCGGGCTTTCGTCTGTCGTCCAACAGTCAGCGAGTACCTCATGTGACGTCATTGAATGCATTGTGGGAGAAATAAGAATCATCGCTAAGCTGTAGCTAAATGCTAACATATCACCTACTTTTCCGTATTATATTTTAATTTTTTAGTACCCTACAACATCAAATACAATGGATAACTTTTTAAATGTTTATTACCAAATAGAAAATTGCCACAAAAAAAAAAAAACCTGCACCATGGCCTTTAAGGGAGGTGGGTAGATTCATTTGCTGAATTATTGGGATGGTCGGGGTGTATTGCAATGGTAGAACTAACAATAGATTATATGAAATTATATATTATTTATATTTGTTTGTATTCATCCTCTTCCAGATATGCTCTTTAAGGCCATCAAGAAAAAGACAGACAGGTATGTGACTTGCCATGTGATACTTTATATGCTACATTTTTTAAAGCTTTGCTTGCATAATAGTATCCGCAATACGATCAGACGTAATGTTACAGCAATCACTGCCTTGAGTAAGTGTTAAATTCTCTCATTCAGTATTCAGGAAGTGCGTTATGTGACCAGACTACAGTGATGTCACAGACTGCAGCGATGTTGACTACATACCAAAAATCAGCTCGGATGAATTGGATGGTAGTTCTTCTGGACATGACATGGTCAAAAGTGCTTTGATGCATCCAACTGTGATGTGGTGAGAAGGACGACCCAAAGGCGAAATGCAGCAGTAAGACTGTACTTAATAAACAGAAAATGCTGTCCGGAGGATTTAGTACTGAAAGTTCAATCTTAAGTGTAACTGAGAGTCCTCCAACGGAGCAGGGATGACAGAAAGTAATATGGGTCCCCATTCAGACAGCAGAACGATCTCGGTGGTAGACAACACTGAAGCGGTGCCAGCCAACCCAGGTACTCACAGAAGGTCAGGTATCACCAGACAATGTAGGATGGGTACTGGGCAGGAACTCTGTAACAAGCACAGCTTAGTCGCAAACACAGTGTGGCTGAACAAACTCCGCAGAGCACTGGATAGGACAGGACAAGACAGAAAAGATCGGTAAGAGCACAGAAACCTCACCCGCATTACTCACGAAATAATCTGGCAAAGAGACAGGGGAAAGCAGGGGTAAAAGAAGCAGAGATAATTAGAGAAAGAGAGAACAGGTGTGGAAAGGATGACATGCTAACGAGTAGAGACTGGAGACAGCTGGGAGTGATGAGAGAGATGTGTGAGCGTAATGAATGAGAGAGAGAGATGCGTGCGTGCGTGATGAATGGTGTGGTCATCAGCGAGTGTACATGTATGTGTCCAGAAGGGGGAGACAGAGTAAAGGGAAAGAAAGCCAGGACCATGACAGTACCCCTCCCTCAACAAGCGCCTCCTGGCGCTCCCGAGGAAGGGGACTGACGAGACTGGAGGAAATCATCAATGAGCGAGGGGTCCAGAATGTCCCGAGCCGAAACCCAACTCCTCTCCTTAGGACCATCCTGTGCAGTGGTGGAAGTCGAGGAGTCGAAGAGGCGGGAAAGCGCGTCAGGCTTTACGTTCTTCGACCCGGGACGAAAAGAGATGGTGAAATCGAAACGCGTGAAAAACAAAGCCCAGCGAGCTTGACGAGCGTTTAACCTCTTGGCAGAACGTATATACTCGAGGTTTTTGTGGTCCGTCCAAACCACAAAAGGAACCTGAGCTCCCTCTGACGCCATTCTCCCAATGCCAAGCGTATGGCGAGTAATTCACGGTTCCCGACGTCATAGTTGCTTTCCGCGGGCGAGAGGCGATGAGAAAAGAAGGCACAGGGATGTACCTTCTCATCTACTGACGAGCGCTGGGAAAGAACAGCCCCGACCCCCACCTCAGAAGCGTCGACCTCGACGATAAATTGCCTCGCGATGTCGGGAGTGAGCAGAATAGGGGCGGTCGTGAAAAGGGATTTAAGAAAATCGAAAGCGCGCTGAGCAGAAACTGACCACACGAACTTAGACTTAACTGAAGTCAAGGCGGTGAGAGGAACAGCCACCTGACTAAAGTTACGAATAAAACGGCGATAAAAAATAGTTAAACCGAGAAACAGTTGAAGCACGACACGAGAGTCAGGAACGGGCCAATCGATAACAGCTTGAACCTTAGTAGGATCCATACGGATCCCCTCCGCAGAAATGACCGAACCGAGAAACGTAACAGATGGGACGTGAAAAGAGCACTTCTCGGCTTTAACAAAGAGTCAATTCTCCAGCAAGCGCTGGAGGACCCGACGAATGTGTTGGACGTGCACCTCGAGAGATGGTGAAAAAATCAGAATGTCGTTGAGATAAACAAAGACAAAGATATTTAGCATGTCCCGAAGGACATCATTGACAAGGGTTTGAAACACGGCAGGAGCGTTGACTAGACCGAATGCTAGAACCCGGTATTCAAAGTGACCGAGGGGCGTGTTAAAGACGGTCTTCCATTCGTCGCCCTCCTTAATGCGCATGAGATGGTATGCGTTACGAAGGTCGAGATTTGTAAAAAACTTTGCTCCCTGGAGTAGTTCAAAAACTGACGACATCAGTGGCAAGGGATAACGATTCTTGACAGTGACCTCGTTCAGCCCTCTGTAGTCAATGCAGGGACGCAAAGATTCATCCTTCTTTTTAACAAAAAAGAAACCCGCGCCGGCCGGTGACGAAGACGGTACAATGGTACCCGCATTTAGAGACTCGGAAAGGTAGTTCTCGAGTGCTTTGCGTTCGGGTGCCGACAAAGAATAAAGTCTACCCCGTGGAGGCATTGTACCCGGGAGGAGGTCGATGCTACAATCGTACAGTCGATGAGGAGGAAGAGAAGTGGCTCGGGAACGACTGAACACCCCGCACAGGTCGTGATACTCCTCCGGCACTCCTGACAAATCACCTGGTTTTTCCTGAGAAACAGAGGAAACAGGAGGAATTGCAGAGGTTAAACACTCGACATGACAAGACAATTTCCAAGACAAAACAGAATTATTAGCCCAATTGATTTGAGGATTATGTTGAACCAACCAGGGGTGACCTAAAACCACTGGACAATAAGGCGAACAAAAAAGAAAAAAAGAAATAGTCTCTCTGTGGTTCCCAGAGACAGTAAGGGAGAGAGGGACGGTCTTCCTCTGAATCTTAGGAAGGGTACTACCATCTAGGGCAAAAAGGGGGGTGGAGTCTCTTAAGTCTTTGAGGGGAATACCTTGCTCTTGAGCCCACGCCTCGTCAGCAAAATTCCCCTCTGCTCCAGAATCTATCAGGGCTGAGCTGGTGACAGAGAAGCCCGGCCAGTGCAGAGAAATAGGCAGAGTGGTAGTACATGACCTCGATAGAGAGTCCCTGGAAGAAGCGCTCGCCAGTGTTGAAGATTTTATTATTTAGAAAACAAGTAATTTTGCTATATATTTGGACACAATTATTTCTTCTGTCTGTGACTTTGGATTTCCTCTGTGTATGTGAAAGACCTTGAATGGAATGTTGTTTGCTGCAGAAAATTCTATTCTGAGAAGTCACATGGTAAAAGACCTTTACCCAAAACTATCTATAGGGTGTGTTACCTTCTTTGGAAGAAGATGTATGTATATAACTCTGAACCAAAAGATACTCGGGAGCGCACTGGAAGGCCAGAGGGCCAGAGAGCGTTAGAGCGCCGTTCTATGGAACGGGACGGCGTTCGAAAATAAAGTCTAATTATTTCTGGCATCAAAGATCTCTGCGAAGTTATTTTTCAGAAAGATTGAAAACCACAACATTTGGCGACCCCGGCAGGACTTGGGTTGAGGCTGAAGGAACCACGAAAGGCAACACTGGTGACCGACACAGACAACAGTGGCCACTGTACTTTGAGGTGAGCAAATTTTTGCTTTTGAAAAAGTATGTGTTGTCACCAGTGAGCCAGAGTGGTAAGACCCTTTAAAAATGCTTCTCCAAGTTTAAAGAACTAAAAAATTGAAAAGAGGATCTTTGATTCTAGAAATAATTGTCTATTGTTGTTGATGATATCAAGTACTGTGTTATAGCGCGGCGGAGCTCCCGTTAGTGTTTGCCTGTGTTTAAATAACCTGGTGCAGATTGTATGAATATTGGTACTGCTGATGTGCCGCTAAAGGTTTTGTCATACGTATGTAAGGATTTGAGATGTTTGCTTGTTAAGTTTAACAAGTGTACTGGTTAAGGTTAATCAGTTGTTGTTTTATATTTACTGTTAAGGATAATGGTAAATGTTAATGATTAAGGTTAATCATTTTCTGCTCATTAAGGATAATGAGTATACTGGTAAGGTTATCAGTTTTATCTGTGTTTCTTATTAAGGTTAATAAGATAGCATGCGCACAGATAAGTTTAGCTTATGGTTACCGCATTGTTATAGGAATGACAATGGACTGCTCGGGTAAGCTAAATTGAATCGCAGAGGTCTGTGACAGTTTAAAGTTATTCAGTGAAGTATTGTTTGTAAAAACAGTGAGAAACACTGTGAGTAGAATATAGCTCTGTGTGTGTATGTAGGATCCTGTCCTGTGTGTCTGCTTGACTGTGACTGTGGTTAAAAATAGGTGACAAGGAATGTGTGAATGAGCTTGAGAGACAAGTAATATATAAATGAGTATTAAAAGTAAAGGAAATAGTAAAAGAAAACAATTGTTTCAAGATAATAATCTTGCAGATTATTGTAGTATGAAATAAGTTAAAGTTATAAAATATATATTTAATTAATAAATGGACTGATATATATTAATGGATAAATAAATAAAAATGCACGTGCTTAATATATTATATCTTATATCTGAAGACGTCTAAAATTTGTATCTCATTATCCCTGAAGACAAAGTGAGAAAAATGATTCTATTGTAGATAATTAAGTTTGTGCTAAGGAAAAAATAACTTGTGCAGTGTGCTAAAAGTGAACAAGATTGGGTGACCAAGTTTCAACAGTCATAAATAATTTACAGCAATCTTAGAATTGTAGTAAATGGGAATTGTTGGGAATGGGTGAGGAAAAGTTTATTCACCATGTTAGATTATTTTGAACACAGCATGCAAATACAGAAGAACGATTGAAGGCTGATTTTATGATAGGGAAAATTATTTAATTGTATTATACTCAGAAAATCAAAGTTAGATTATTGCTGATATTGCAATGAAGAAATAGCTTGCTTTTTCCTGCAACGAAGAACTTGCTTTACTAAAAACAGAATGGGAGAACTGCTGTTGTCAACCAGTGATTATTATATAGTATAAAAGAACTAGGAAAAAGATGGTTAAAAAGTGGAATTTAGATAAAGAGCTAATAGCTCAGGAACAAATATTTATAAAGACTAATTTGATCTATGCAGCTCTCTAAGTGTTCAAGTTTCAGATGGCTTCAGTGTCGAATGGAAGAGGTGAAAGGTCAAAGACGCGACTGCAGAGAGAAGAAAAAGAGTGGGTGAGGGGCTTTCAGCTCCCCTTCTGAAGATGACCACTTTCTGGAAAACTCAGCATGGAGAAAGACTGTTTAATGCTGGAAAAGGTGAAACTTTCACTATTTCACTGGAGACTTTTTCCTGAGGACAAGAGGAAAATCCTGAGATGCAAAGCTGTGGCAAAATCTATCAAAAGCCCAAACTGAGAAGGGGCAGAGAAACAACAGAGCCTATATTCCAGTCTACGACAACAGGCCTTTGAGTGACAGCTAGGCTGACGACACATGCAGAGCGACAGCCATGAAGCTTCAACAGACTGATAATCTAAAAACAGAAGAACTGACCGAAACCCTTCCCTTACGGGCAACACAGGTGTGGCAACTCCGATGATCACTCTAGAGACTGCTTCAAATTTAGTTATTATATTAACTTTATTCATTCTGATTATTCACTGGTCTCATAAGCAATTCTTTATATTCTCTGCTAAACTAACCCTCTCTGCTTTTCCAGTAGGTTCAAGTCCAGCCATATAAAAAAGAAAGAGAATACACTGAAAGAGAGAAGTGGGTGCTCAACTCACCAAATAGTTCAAACTGAGGCTGGATTTGGTATAGTGAGGGCTATTACATTAAACAACTATAGGGCTAAAAGTATGAGAAAAATTATTCTGTAGAAAAGAAAAAGATAGACACAAAATGTCAAAGAATTATTATTATTGTTTGCAAAACAATGATACTGGTCACTCCATTTTGTTTTGATAATTTTTTAGAGATATAGATTGGAGAAAAAATTACTCCAAAGGTCCAAAATTATGAAATCGCAAAAAATGCTTTCAAAACTGGGATACTGAGATGGAAATGTTGTTGGCCATGGATCCAAGATTATGCAGAGATCTCCAATTTATTTCATAAAGCAGCTCATGAAAAAAAAAAAAAAAAAAGAATAGGAAAAATCAGAAAAACAAATGACAAAATGTATTTGAAAAATTACAATGGCAGGCTTATTATTCTAAAATATTTAGTCAATTAGAATTTATATAAAAAAAAAAAAAGGATTATAACAATGGTGTTAAACTAAACCTTATGATCATTGACTCTTCTTAATAGTGTTTGACATAGTTGTGTTGACCTGATCAACCCTTGGCTAAAATTATAGGATGCCACATTTAGAGCACAACCTGCAAGAGTGTATGCTGGCCAGTGTGTGTGAGAGAGACTGAGTGTGAATGAGTGAGAGATGGTGTTTGAAGAAACACTAAGGCAAATCAATTATTTTGCCAATACAGCTGTATTTAAAATTTAACATGTGGGCCCACAGGGCAAATTCTGCCCAATAAAATAATGACCATGGATGGATTTGGTTAAATTTCCTGGTCAGGAACTGAAGTAACAATATGAAAAAACAAAGAATGAAAAGAGAAAAATAAAAAGAGAAAAAACAGTGCCACATTTGCGCAGCGCATAACATATCTGACTTTCTTTGCGCTTAACACATCTGCCTTTCTTTTCAGCATATCGTGATGGAGCTGATCTTTGTCAAAAGTATGAAATATTGTCTTGTAACTTTTGTCAAAGTGGGTTGAGTATTGTCCAAGATGCCTAATAAATAGTGGGTTGATAGTGGAACTCAAGACAAAGAGATAACTGAGTTGTATTGACTAATTATAAAAGTACATTGGAAATTTATTGTGAGAAAAATGCAAAAAGTTGCAAATAATGATCAAAAGTCAAATTTATGAAAAACAAATGAGAATATATGGATTAAAGTCCTGCTGTTAATGAAAGCAGAAAGGACACCACTCAGCCCACATGACCTTTCTACAGGTAACAGCGAGAAGGACAATAACAAAAAGAATCAGTAACTGTATTTTGTAATTTCAGAGGAAGTGATCAACAGTGTGACATTTGAGTTCATGCCTCTCAACTTAAAATAAACCAACTAACTTCAGCAACCCCCCACAACTGAAGTGAAGGATCAAGGACATGCTGACAATGAGAGAAAGAGTCCATTGCAACAAACGACTCACTGGAGACACCCTGGTGAAAGATGTAATGATTGATGACAAGGTTAACAGAATAATCAAATCAAGAATGGAAGAAAAGACAAACTTGACCAGAAACACAGTAATGAGAAGAACTGTGCAAAAGAGAGACTCAACAGAGATGAGTACAAGCTCAAACAATAGTCAACATCAACCAACTTTCCTATGATTGGATGTTCAGCCCTTGAATAGATTCAGTAGCAACTTAATAATAACCCCATCATAGCAAAAATGATTGAAAGTAAAAATATATTACGCAACATAGAAAACAATGATAATGACTAATTAAGAAAAGAAACTAAAATAATGTTAACAATTAATTTAAGAAATTGATATAGCATAATGGGAATTAGGACAATTCATGAAGGAAAAAATTAGAACTAAAAATAACTTTAAAATAAATCTTAAAGGGTACTCAGATGTAACTTGTCAATACAAGGGTATACTTAATTAATTTAAGGCTACAGTTGAAATTAAAGCAAGTATTAACACTGGGTATTAACAAATATTCAATGTCAAAATTGAATTTATAAGATTTGATTCAATATGCAATTGACTAATATTAAGTAGTACTTTTAGAAAGTTTATAGACTTACAAGAAGTTATTGAAATTAAGTAACAAACAAGCCCTTATGAACAATCTAAATGGCACCAGAGGGGGGTCAAGAATAGATATTTGCCATTCACATGAACGACAGATTATTGAACCAATGAATACTTTTGAATATTCTCAGTCCAGATGCGCAATGGTTTTAAACCAGTGCGCAAAGGGGGGAGTAAGATAAGGAAATTAAAAATTAAAATGAATATAAAATTATAGGCATTTTAAATTAAAAGTCATTTTTGCAAAGTTTTGTGAAATTTGTGGCAAAAACAAAGTTAAGAAAAGAATAGCGACAAAAATAGGCCATATATCAGTATACCATGTGGACATGATATAGATGGGTAAAAGCAATGAAATCAACAGAGGAGGGGCAGGAACAGAAATTAAATCTCTGACAGAGAAGTAATCCTTAGATTGGAAGTCTATCAGAAATAAGGTCAGATAATGGGTCAACTAAACAGAAGTATTGAAGATTGAAAATAAATTGCATACGAATACAAGGAAGTTTTAATAATAATTAAGTTATAATGCTAATGGTTTAAAAGGATGATAGACAAACTTTTAGATTGTTAGATATAAAGAAAAAGAAATGTACATATAAGGAATATGTAAGAGTGCAAAAAGTTGTTCTCTAGAGTTATTTTTCTAATTGTCTAATAAGTTTATTGAATGACTTTTATGAGATAAATGTAACATTGCTCTGAAGCTTTCTTAGTTAGAGTGATTACATGACACATAATTAGTTTATTCATGATAGTTTATTTAGAAATTAGTAGAAACGAAGAAAATGTATTCAGTTTAGTCTTGAACTGAGGAGCTACAGTGAGAATAGGAAGCAACACGCGAGATTAAAAAGGTCAAAATGGAATTTATTGTTTAAATTTGGTAATAAAATAGACAGTAAGTGAAATGTATTGCAATTTATTAGATAGGTGTAAAGTGTTATGTTCACTAAAATTGACTGACTAAAAGATGGATTCTTCAAATTTAAGAAATGATATTCTCTCATAAGAAGTGATAAAAATGATAGAGTTATGTTTACCCAGCCATATTTTGAATTAATAGTCATATGGATCAAGTAGAACAAAAATGCATAATAAATCAATTAGACTACTATAATAAGCAGATATTTATTATAATGCTTTGTCTGCATTAGGAGAAAAACAATTATGTGAAAAAAGTAAACTGACTTATGTTTGGTGATCAGTGTTGCACTTTTACTAAATAATATTGTGCAGGGAGGAAAATTTAGCGATTACGATTGAGTCAAGAAAAACTTAAGAGCAGAAGTTAAGAAAAACGTAATGTAAAGTCTGGAAAATTATGATTTTCTCAATTAAAGATGTTTTTGGAGATGCAGTATTAAAAGTGGGTTATTGTTCTGTTGTGTACTTTGTATATTAAGATCATTAGTTGGAAAACCACGGTTAAACGAATGAAAATGCGGAAAAAAGATAATGAAAACTAATTTGAGAGGGCAACCAAATTGATATCTACAAACCCTGGATGTTGATTCCAGTAAATGAGGAATTGAGGACGAAGAAGATGATTGATGAGCCAGACCCTAGGGGATATCTACACCGCAAGAAAACTTTCAATAGTATAAGAGACTTTTATGTTTGATATACTCTACATAACTGTGACAATAACATGCAAAGCAAGAACAAAGGTATACACACACTTATAACAATGTTTAAGTTGTCTGATTAGGGAGAACTCGATTCTTTTACTTTTTCCATTTAACAAAAAAGAAAGAACAACTAAAAGAAATAAAAATGTATGGAAGAAGATGTTTGGCTCGAGTGCTCCTCCGGAGTGTGGTGGCTTAATCCAGTAATTGGAAAGGAGAATGAGTGACTCAGTTGAGTCACTAGGTAGTATAACTGAGGGAGCTGGATTTTGAAACTACACTCTGGAAAAAAACTAGTGAAAGTGAGGCTTAGATAAGCCTCAGAGGAGGGAATGTTGAAGATTTGATTATTTAGAAAACAAGTAATTTTGCTATATATTTGGACACAATTATTTCTTCTGTCTGTGACTTTGGATTTCCTCTGTGTATGTGAAAGACCTTGAATGGAATGTTGTTTGCTGCAGAAAATTCTATTCTGAGAAGTCACATGGTAAAAGACCTTTACCCAAAACTATCTATAGGGTGTGTTACCTTCTTTGGAAGAAGATGTATGTATATAACTCTGAACCAAAAGATACTCGGGAGCGCACTGGAAGGCCAGAGGGCCAGAGAGCGTTAGAGCGTCGTTCTATGGAACGGGACGGCGTTCGAAAATAAAGTCTAATTATTTCTGGCATCAAAGATCTCTCCGAAGTTATTTTTCAGAAAGATTGAAAACCACAACACCAGTAGCCCTCCGTTTACTGGCGAGCCCTGGCTTTTACCGGGCACGTCTTGACAAAGTGACTGGGTGAAGCACAGTACATACAAAGGCGGTTGGTTACTCTCCGCTCCCGTTCCCTTGTGGAGATACGTAATCCTCCGAGCTGCATCGCCTCAGGCTCCGGACCAGTAGGAGGCGAAGAAAGAGCAGCAGGTGGAGAAGAGAGCAGAGAAGACTCAAGACTGCGTGCCGGGCGGCGAAGGTCGAAGCGCTTCTCAATACGGATAGCCAGGTCGATTAGGGAGTCAAGACGAGTCGGCACCCCTCGAGCGAAGATCTCATCCTTAAGCTCGGAATTAAGCCCCTCCTGGAAGCGAGCCACCAAGGCCGGCTCATTCCAGTGGTAGCTAGAGTGCGAAACTCGATGGAGAAATCCGCAGCAGAGCGTCTACCTTGGCGAAGAGAGGAGAGTAAACGAGACGCCTCTTCCCCATAAGCAGTGCGGTCGAATACACGGATCATCTCGGCCTTGAACTGGGAAAAGTTAAACACACAGTCTGCCTCAGCCTCCCAGTTGGCTGCTCCCCATTTACGCGCTCGTCCAGCAAGGAGAGATATGACGAAGGCGACCCTGGCTCGATCCGAAGCATAAGTCGAGGGCTGGAGAGAGAAGACAACCTCGCACTGAGTCAAGAAGGCGCGACATTGAGTGGGCTCACCCGAAAAGCATGGGGGGTTGTTGACCCGCAGTTCCGCTGTTTCGCGGAGATCTTGAGAAGCGGGATTAGAGGATAATTAGAGAAAGAGAGAACAGGTGTGGAAAGGATGACATGCTAATGAGTAGAGAGTGGAGACAGCTGGGAGTGATGAGAGAGATGTGTGAGCGTAATGAATGAGAGAGAGATGCGTGCGTGCGTGATGAATGGTGTGGTCATCAGCGAGTGTACATGTATGTGTCCAGAAGGGGAAGACAGAGTAAAGGGAAAGAAAGCCAGGACCATGACACCAACATCTCCCAACGAGGCAGGTAGTTCATCTGATCAATTTATGACAGCACCATCACCAAAAAAGATGAAATGCCAATCTAAAGAGACAAACACCTTGTCTGATGATAAGACTTTTATTCAGTCAATGCCATCACCAAAGCAGGAATGCAAGGCGTACAACAAGAAGCAGTATTGCCTTTATTGCTCTAAGCCATATTAAAAAATGGCAAGACACCTTGAATTTCTCCATCGCAATGAAGTGGGGGTTGTAAAGGCAGTAGCATTTCCAAAACATTCCAAAGAAAGACGAGTCCAGTTAAACCTCCTTAGAAAAAGGGGCAACTTTACCCACAACACAGATGTGCTGAGACAAGGACATGGGGATATGATTGCCTGCCACCGTCCAAAAATAGACAAAGAGCCAAAGAATTTATTCACTGCATTCACTGCCAATGGCTTTATAACAAGTGTAGCCTTTGGAAACATATCAAAAAATGTCCCCTGAAACCTAAAGAAGATGATGCCCAGGGCAGGAAAAGAGTTCGATCTCTGTGTGCTCTAAACACACCAGTCGGCTTAGAAGTGAGCAAAGGTTTCAAGAAAATACTGTCCTTTATGAACTATGATGATTTTTCGCGTGCATCATTTGATAGCACGCATCATGACAGATGCATCATGCGGCTGGGGGAGTACATGTTCAACAGGATGGGGTCTGATGTGATCAAACATGACTACATCAGACAGAAGATGAGAGAAGTAGGCAGACTTCTTCTTCAAGCAAGGATGATTACCCCACTGAGAACAATGGTAGACTTCATCATACCAGCAAACTTTAAACATGTCATAGCAGCTGTTAAAGTTGTATCTGGCTACGATGAAGAGAAAAAATCCTACCGCATTCCTTTTTTAGCTCTCAAACTTGGGCATTCTTTAACCCTCTGAGGTCTAAGGTGTTTTTGGGGTCCTGGAAGTGTTCTGACAGGCTCTTACATTTGTGCTTTTTTCAGTTATTTATAAACATGTTAATGGCAAAGGTGTAAATTCACTCTATATAGCACAAACGGGGCTACCGTTATATTTGAGCAACATGCATTTACATGTTTGTATTTTGTAGAGAATAATGTTTATGCGTGATTATTGAAAAAACTAAAACTTAAAGTGTCTGAAATAAGGCCACAAAACACATACTAAATGTGTCCACAAGACTATTGACTAATGGATGTTGTTGCCTAGAATTTTTGCTTCAAAATGATCTGAAAATCATCCTGCCTAATCATTTACACAAAACAATACATTGATTTAAATTTTATAAGACACCTTTTGTTTGGAAAGGCAATATGCGTGGAGGCGTGTTCACACCTGAGAAGACAAAGGCCGGATAATGTGCCACATACATAATGAGCTGCATATTAATTAGCCTTTCACACTGTGTCACAGGGTCCCAAAGAATGCAAGGACAAAATAAATTATCTATATAGTATACATATTTTACAATTAGAAATTGTAACCAATTACAAATAGTTTACAATTACAACAAAAATTACAATTTTAACAATATTTAGTGTATTTCTTTGTAAAAAATAAACATTTTATCACACGTATTAAAAAAGGTAAGGATTCATTAGTTTGAATATTGGAACAAACACTATAATAACATCTTAGTGGATAATTCAATATACCTACTTTATTTTTGACAAAACATCATACTATAGTATATTTAACATATGAGCAGAAATTGGTGAACAAAAGCGTACCTATTTAATGTGACAGTAGTCTTGTTTTAAAGTCAAATTTATCCAAAACTAATCACAAAATCTTGTCTAAACATTCATGTTTAGTCTGTAACATATTGTGTATGATATATTAGCATATACATGTTAATTTGCAGTTTGTTGCTTATATAGACATTTTATTTCAACATATTTCAGTCTATTTTTACTCATCTTAGTGGGCTATAGCAATATAGTTTGGATGTGTTCATGTAAAAATAACATGTTTACTAATGTAGATGCGAGAGTGAATGAACGGCACAGACACGCACTGTCTAACTGTAGTAAACAACGCACGCGCGTCTGTGCTGTTCATTCATCATTTAGCCTACACACAGACACGCAATTCATATTAAAACAGTCTTTTTGCGGTTTACAGACACTATTCAATATCGCGATTAGAACAAAGCACTTAAGAATAAATGACTTACTACATCAGCTGGATCCGTTGCTCCTCAAAATGAAACTACCACCACTTCTGGTACTTTTTCCAGGGTTATTAGATACTATTACTATTAGATACGCTGTGTACACAGCTGTAGTAAGAAACTTACTAAACACGATGTGTTTTATAATCCAGCTGATGTGGGCGTTGGCATGTTTGAATGGCTTGCCTTAGATCATTTGCGTTTGAATACCGCGCGCTCTCCGTGGGCGTGGCACATTAACGCGTAATCAGGTATAATGAGCTGGAAAGAAAAAAAATTCTGACATCTCTCTCTTTTCATACAGATTACATAAACTGAGAATATTTGTTTTTTTTATATAAATTAATTCATTTAAAAGAAGAGAGTTCAAGCTTCATTATGGAAAAACACTCGTGCCTGTATGACGAGTATTCGCGGAATTACAGTTAATTTTGGGACGCGTTTCAGAATGGACTTCACTGACAGAGAGAAGGCAGAACGCGCATCATGTTTCTTTTTCTTTATTTGGCGAAAAGCACAACACTTTGTTTTTATTGTGAGTATCCACAAAAAAAATAGACACTTATCAGGATCTAATGATGTACAACACTTAATAAGTAACATCAAAATCAACAGAGTATTTTGAGTTTCTTTTGCACTAATAAGAAAAAAAGCGAGACTTAAACAAGATCTGTAGCATTGTTGAGAGCAATGCCATGATGAATGGAGATCATGATCGTGCCGATTGTGCCCGAGACTTCAGCAAAATACACCAGGCAAGGTGGAATGAGTACATTTCTGCTGGTGCTATAACTACATTGACATCCAGAGTGAAAGGAATGATCTGTGGTGTGTTCCACTTGGCTTCTTTCAAAGTCCTGCACACACATCTTGAAAATAAACAAAATGGAGTAAGCTCAGAACTTGCCCTTCTGCTGACAGCTACGCTGCTCTAGCCAAGGTCACGCTGTCCCAGGTCATCCTGTTCAACCGAAGGAGAGAAGGTGAGGTATCCCGGATGCTTTTGTCAGCTTTTAAAAGTAGGGATTCTTCTGAGCTACACGAAGACATTGCCATTTGTCTGTCTGAGTTTGAGTGGAAGCTATATCTGCACTTCACAAGAGTTGAGATCCGTGGTAAACGACGCAGAAAGGTTCCTGTGCTCCTCAAGCCTTCAATGGTTTCTGTCATGGAGCTGCTCATTGAAACGCGTGAGCTTTGTGGTGTTCCAGCAGAGAATCCCTTTATGTTTGCCAGATGTGGAGCAATGTCTGCCTACAGAGGAGGAGAGTGTATCAACAAAGCTGCTTGCGAATGTGGCATAAAGAACCCTGCAGCACTGTCATCAACTAGGCTCAGGATACACATAGCAACCATGTCTAAAATTCTTAACCTTGATGAGAAGGAAGCAGACCAACTGGCTGATTTCCTTGGTCACGATATCAGTATCCACAGACGGTATTACCGGTTACCAGAGGGAAAACTGCAGCTGACAAAAATGAGTAAAGTCCTAATGGCCATGGAGAAAGGAACACTGTCTGACTACAAAGGAAAGAAACTTGATGACATTGAAATCGACCCAAATGGTATGAGTATACTTGGACTGTCTGTGTGTATCTGTGCTGTACATATTTGCAAAACGATCTATATAATCATGTCACAGATGCTAAGTATAAACAATAAAGTGTAGTTTTTTTTGTCAATTAATTATTTAGAGCAACTTGAGGCCCAAGGTGATTCCATGTCAAGTGATGGATTACAGTGACCAATCTCAGTCAACAGCACCAGCAGAGACTGATCAACATGTTCAATCTGATCATTCTGTTTCACAGGAGGATCAAGGTAAGAAAAATCTCTAAACTGCACAAACAACAATAATCAAATAAACATGATTTAGCTCCATGCAGCAATTTCCAGCCAAATTCAAATAATCAACACATTAGAACACAATCTTGATTTGGTCTTTAATCACCGATTTAGTTGTAATAAGAACTTGTAATGAGAATTTACTATTTAACTATTTCATAGGTTCTTCAAACGATCCAAAAAAGACATGGGAGGACAGTGAGGTAAAAGCAGTAGGAGAGACACATGATGAAGTTCATCAAGACATGCAAAGTTCCTGGTAAGCAAGACTGTGAAAGATGCATTCACGCAGAGCCAGGAGCTTTGAAGCAGCGAACATGGACTGGTGTGAAAAATTATGTGCGGAACAGGATCACGACTCTTAAAAGTAAGGGTGGCTTGTAGTGGTTTTTTGTAAGAAATGGAGTTAAATTAAAGAAATGAGGATAAAGGTGTAGAAATATTCTGAGGATGGAATGAAACAGAATATAAAGTGAAAAGTTAAAAAGCTAATGAAGAAGTAGAGGATAGTAAGATAGTCAATTTTCATTATTCAGTTTTCTTTGTTCAGTTGCAATGAAGTTGGATGGAATGTCATGTTAAACTTTTTGATATTTCTGTTATAAAGGGAGGAGAGAATGTAAAAATGATAAAAAAAAGTGAAGAGTGTTATAGGTGTGTTGGACATCGGCTGTGGC
The DNA here is from genome assembly GCF_051911475.1 of Siphateles boraxobius. Classification (NCBI taxonomy): domain Eukaryota; kingdom Metazoa; phylum Chordata; class Actinopteri; order Cypriniformes; family Leuciscidae; genus Siphateles; species Siphateles boraxobius. The sequence goes on from NW_027509164.1 coordinate 1,592,357, forward strand.
TGGATGTAACCGATTTGTGAGAGTTGCCGTGTGGAGGCGGGAGGAGCTGAAAACTGAGACGTGAGTCTGACACTTTCTGCTTCCCGTAGAGCCAGAGGCTTTGAAGCAGCGAACAGCGACTGATGTAAAAAATTGTGCGGAACAGGATCACGACTCTTAAAAGAAAGGGTGGTTTGTAGGGAGCCACAAACACTTTGCACATCATGCTCTTTTTTCATACTTTACCACAGCTGAAGAGGAATAAATTTATTATTTGCCAAATACACAGATATTTCAGAGACATTTTGATTCAATACATGTACTGCTTAATACAGCGTCTGTTTGTACAAGAATAAAGTTCAATATAAGTCTAAATACCAAAAGAAGTGGGGTCTACATTGTATCAGTTTTATTTTGATAAACATGACAATATAACATTGCAACTACATGAAAAGAACTTTCACTGTTATAAAAAACAGATTTGTGAGCATTAGTGGAACTGAAGGTGTGAGAATAAACATGTGGTCGTTGTCATGCGGTGGATTCCGCCAATCGTGGATCAGTTGTGTCGTCATCAGAGCTCGTGAGTCGCTCTGGAGAAACTGCTCTGGCTGACTCTTGCTCTCGAATCGCTCTCGCCGTACTCTGATACCATACATCACAGTCACGGGGCGTCGCTGTCTGAAGGTGGACAAGTTCTAACCGTCATGCACTGCTCAAGTCAGCCGCTGATCGGTCTGCGCAGCGCTGTTCAACAAGTATAAAGCTCTCTTCCCTCTTTTCATCCCTTTACAGTCTCTCCTCCCTCCATCTTTACATTCTCTCCTCCCTCTTTACATCCTCTTTACAGTCTCTCCTCCCTCCTCCCTCACTCTCTTTTTTATAACAGTACTGCACGTTGTTGATGAAGTCTCCCTCTGCTGTATGTTAGGCTCCACTGAAGAGCTGATGAGTTCATAGAGATGTGCATGATGGAAATGTGTTGTGTGTGGTGTGCCTCCAGGAACAGGGTTGAGAAACAGACTTTTTTATATGGTAAAATACAGTCCCTAAAAATTTTGAACGAATCGGATGAGTCAAAGATTCAATGACCCATTCATAAACATCTGTCTCATTCTTGAATGAATCAGCCGTTTGAACGAATCGCTTGAATGAACGGATCAATGACTCACTCATTATGACGGTCGCCTGCCACCCCCTACTGGTGGTTTAGTTATGTTTATAAGTAGTATCATTCATTCCAACGTTTCTTATTTGTATGTTTAAATCAATTTCATAACATTATTTTGTGCAATTGTAATTTCTCAGTGTAAATGATTTAATTTGATCAGCTCTAAGGTAACAGATGTCTTACTCTAAATAATTGAACTTATTGATCAAATTTAGGAATTTAAAATGAAAGATGAAGCATACATTTAATAAGATTGGGGAAGAGGATTCCCTTTAAAGATGCAGATATTACAATATTCCGATTTAAATATCAAAGCTGATTGAACACTGATGAGAATATTGGTTCAGAATAAATTAACATACACAAAAAACAAAACAAAAATCCGGACAAATCAACTTTTTTACACGGACAGAATGTGAATGACAGATTTACTTGTCCGAAGGACACGCACATGAAAAGGCTTAATGTCGAGCCCTGGTATAGATAATAGAAATTAGCCTAAAAGTATTAATCCAGGCGTTTATCCACGCGTACGTTATGCAGGCCTTTATCCACGCGTACGTTATCCAGGCGTTTATCCACGTGTAAGTTATCCAGGGGTTTGTCCACGGCGTACGTTATCCAGGCGTTTATCCACGCGTACGTTATCCAGGCGTTTATCCACGCGTACGTTATCCAGGCGTTTATCCACGCGTACGTTATCCAGGCGTTTATCCACGTGTACGTTATCCAGGGGTTTATCCACGGCGTACGTTATCCAGGGGTTTGTCCACGGCGTACATTATCCAGGCGTTTATCCACGCGTACGTTATCCAGGCGTTATCCAGGGGTTTGTCCACGGCGTACATTATCCAGGCGTTTATCCACGCGTACGTTATCCAGGCGTTTATCCACGCGTACGTTATCCAGGCGTTTATCCACGCGTACGTTATCCAGGCGTTTATCCACGCGTACGTTATCCAGGCGTTTATCCACGTGTACGTTATCCAGGGGTTTATCCACGGCGTACGTTATCCAGGGGCTTGTCCACGGCGTACATTATCCAGGCGTTTATCCACGCGTACGTTATCCAGGCGTTTATCCACGCGTACGTTATCCAGGCGTTTATCCACGCGTACGTTATCCAGGCGTTTATCCACGCGTACGTTATCACACGTCATTGGTCACGGCAAGGTACATGACGATTGACAGATGATTGCTTAGTTTGCAAAGTAAATGCATAAATCACACCTCATAGCACCCCCCCCCCCCCCCCCCATTGCATGTACGTCTCCATATAAAACAAATGGAGACGTACACGCACGTATACACAATGGAACATTCCGAGCGCCATAGCAGCAGTTCCATATTTAATATATTTAATTTTTCAGATGAGTCTACTAAACTTGTTGGTGTCCTACAGAAATTATTGTAATATGATGATATGTGATGCTCTTTTTTTTAAGATTCTTTGATTAATAAAAAGTTAAAAAGAACAATCATGTAATAATATTTCACAAAATTAGGCTACTGTTTTTTCTGTATTTTTGATTAAATGCAGGCTAGATGAGCATAAGACTTCTTGCAAAAACAAAAAATACCCCCACAATATCATTCAATTACCAGAGAGCCTTAGAGATCTTCGATGAAAAGCCCAGAAAAATTAAGTGCTCACAGATTGGGTGTGGCCTTTCCCATTAAGATAAAATTTTCAATAAATTGTAAATAATCTTTTTCTGGGCTGTGCCGTTTCATTTTTCCCCTAAACAATTTCTACCAAGCTGAAAATGAACACAAAAGAAAAACATGAATAATCCTGTCTAAAATTATATAATTAAGGTTTCTGTTTGTGACAGTTCAAGGTACGTGCTGCAATAATCATGCCTTGAATCAGTTGATGGTATGTCATATTTGTTTTTCTCAAAATGTCCATTTCTATCAACAAAACTTGCCAGAAGTCATGGTTTAAGTTTTTTTTTTTTTTTTTTTTTTTTTTATCTTCCAGGGTGCATGCCCCCGCACCCCACCACTCGCGGCTTGGTACCAACCTTGGGCACGTAACAGCTAACACAACGTAACACCGCTGCTGGAAACATTTCGAGGGGAAACACTGCTTACAGTATATGATCGGTCCACATATCCCATTTAAGTTTATTGTCAAGAACACCAAGATATTAATAATGCGACTGATAGTATTGGCTGCCTATTAATTAAAAATAATTTCTACTCTAATAATATCAATCGGCATGTCCTTTTTTGTTTTCTTTATTTCTGTACATCAACATCCTAGAAACAGTGTTTGAAATATTGCTTAATTTAAATACAACCAAACATGTCACTCCTTCCTTACCATCTATCAGTGGACATTTTTTGACACTTAAAAAAACAGATCTTGCAATCAGAATTAGTAGTGAAAAAATGCATACCTACAGCATGTTGAATGAAATCAAGTAAAAGTTTATTTAAGGTCCACACACTCCTAAAATGAAGTTGTTTTACTTGCTCTTGCTGCACTCCTGACAACAGAAATGTATTTTCACATAATAAACCATTAAGTTTATCACATAGAAAATCTCACAAGCTCACTAAAAGAGCCCCCCTATTTTACTGCTTTCCAGTCTCTTTCGTTATCATTTAAAATCTAAAATTTTAGAATCTTTCACAATCCACTTTTCCAGGGACTTTCATTTCCTTTAGGAAAATCTTGAAATTATGTTCAATGGTTTTACTCTCCTTTTCTGACCAGGTCTTTCTGGACTTTCCTGTTAAAATAAATTAAGAAATTAAGTAAATAAAGTGAATTGAATTAAAGAATGAACAAAATTTAAATAATGTAGATTTTACAAAGCTGAAGAGCACAGTCAATTCTTAAAATACATGTTAAGATGTTTCATGTAGATGCAATTATTTATGGTAAGTGGAATAACACACCCTTTTTATTTAATGGCAGTGGTGATATACTAAAGTATGGAGGCTGCAGTCTTGTGCCAGCCCTTTTTCCAGAATGATCATCCTCTGGCATCCTTTTTTTAAGATTTAGCATCCTCTGTATCTGAGTTGCAAGAGAGTCCCCTTCAACTGTAACAAAATGATCATATCGTATTCTTTAAAACTAAAAGTAGATTTTAACAAAGCACGGACACTTTGAATTGATTTAAAAATACATATACATATAATTCATTTACTTACAGTTGCTGTTTGGTGTTATGTCCTCCAGAGATTTCCCATTAAATTTGCCTATTCCACTTTGAAGGGCAAAAAGAATTCTGCTCACTTTTGCTACTTGTAAGGTTTCTTCAAGTCTGTAAAAAAGTCCCTATGGACTTCAATGTTGTGACCCATGAAAGTTGGTCTAGTTCATGTGTTTGTAGGTTAAGTAGCTGAGAAACTGTGGCTACATGTTTTCTCAACTTTGTAGATGTAATGTTTTCTGGATGTTTAGCCCCACAGCTTTCTGCAAATCACTAAAGCAGTCACAACCACAGATACTCTCCTCTGATCCATAAAAAGGACGAGCAAATATGTAACATCTTCTCTAGTTTTAATCCGAAGTTCCACAGATTCTGTGACATTTGCTGGAAATAGTACTGGTACTTTGCGGCCTTGTTTCCCCCGTACCTCTACTCTGGCGAGATTCTTACAGAGTTTCTTCTCAAAGGGTGACAGGCTCTGCATAATTTCATCCTGAATCATGTGTTTGTTTCTCTGCAGGTATGTTTTGACTACCATCCTAGAAACCTCACCTTCTCTGCGCCGATTGAATAATATTGTTACAGAAGAGGCTCCCGCACTGCCTCCTCCGCACCACCGGAGGGATCCGTCTCCGGAATATTAATCATTACCAAACTTCAATTCCCATAATGCCTCTTACCTGGGACTGATTGCGCACACACCTGCATCTCATTCACACACACAAACATATAAACCACTTTCACGCACCACACCAGTGCGAAGTCTTGATTTGCCCTGGCTGTCATTACTGAGCGTTTATTCCAGTGGATTGATTATTACATTGGACTGTGTATCCTGTTTCTGATTGTTCTCTGCCCGCCCCGACTTGGAATGCTTACTGGACCTTGCTTCTTGCCGCCTGCACTGACCATTGCCTGTTATCTGGTTTGTTTCTGCCTTGTCTCCGTTGCCCTGTTTACTGTTGTTGATTCCTGCCTGTTTGATTACTCTAGACTCAAGGGGATCCATTTGCAGCTTTTATTACTGCATCATTACAAATATCAGCTGTGGTAGAGTCACCTGAGAGAGATCACTCCATGACCTTTGATGTGTGCTCAATGTGTGCTTTTTTGTTGACCTCCTCAAGACACTTTAGATGATCCTGAAGCTTCTTTATGTCTTCTGCTAAAGGCAGCATTTGTGGACTGTTCCACTTTTTCTGGTACAAGGTTTTCAGTGCATTGAATGAAACATGAATTGTCCATTCCAGTTCAATTAATTTGCTGAATTGCTCTGCTCTTCCCTTCAAGGCATCATCTTCTTGACGTAAAGCCTCTCCCTGAAAAATATATGACACTTTCACAAGGGAATGGCACAGTTTTAGTGCTGTTGAAGGGACTGAGAATCGGTTTGTTGAGTTATCAAATCCAGTCATATTTTTTACTCCCTCAAGTACTATGTTGAACTTTCCTGGGTTGATCAAGTCCTTCAAAGCAACAATGTCTTTGTCAATAGTTCTTGTCACTAGAAGTCGTCTGGCAAGTTCTCTCATCTTATTTCTAATGTCTGCCCGGTGCCGTGAAACTTCTCCGTTTTTGAGGAACATTCTTTCACCCAGTGACAGAATCAACGGGTCAGATTTTACCACTCGAGTAACAGTGTCATATGTCATGTATCCAATAATTTTTTTTGTCCAAAAAAGTCCACTGGAAACTTCAGAGTCCATAGGCAACAGAAGAGAACAACTTGTCTGAACTTTTCGTTTCACTGGCATATTCTCTTTCACTTGTAATTTGCAACGTTTGTGATGTCTCCAGAGATCTTTTTTGACATTTAACAGCAATGGACTATCTTCTTTGCAAGTTTTGGTTTGCTATGTCTCACAAGTTGCTTGTCTTTTTGGTATGATCTCTCCTTTCCCAGAGGATAGGACTGAACTGTTATGGTGATAGTTTCCTATGTTCCTTACTTTGGATAATAAAAGAATATGCATGGTTGAGCCTTGGATGTGTGCCAGTGCCTTTGCAACTTCAACTTTTTCAGAATGTTTCTGCCGTAGATGTCTTAAGGCTTCTCACAGGCTTCTCACAGTAAAGACAGTAATCTTCTTGTTATAGATGTGTTTATGTACACTGTTTGAGGACATTTTTACTTTGATTTTATGTTGTTGAGAGCTACAGCCATGGGCACTTTCATCTATTTCCATCCAAGTCTTCATAAGTGGTTTTCCTCGGATGCCTTCTGCTACTTGTCCTTCAGTTTTTTTTTTTTTTTTTCTTCTTCTGAAATTTCCAAGGAAAGGGAAACCTGTTGTTCAGTAATACAGAAACACACAACTGAAATGTATTTGCAAATAATAACAATGTTATAAATTAAACTTTTCCCCCGTATGTTAATAGTCTATGCATTATTCATCACCCGGTCACGTAATAAAACCCCTAATTACCATTTCAAACTCATATAATTCCTCCTCAGTGTGAGAAGATGAATCCATCATGTCACTGCAAACACTTTCTGGCTTATCACTGTCAGTACTCTCTAGGATGTCCATCTCATCTGATGTTTGGGGACAACAATCAGCTGTATGGGTTCTGTCCTGAAAAACAATAACAGTGTATGAATCCATGTAACATATAACTGACTTAAGGTCTGTTTTTTTTTCATCTAGAGCCCAGTGTTATGAGCGGTTTATCTCCTAACACAGTTTTAGAATCACTGTTGTATTTTTAGTCTTCAACTGTTGAGTACTTCAAGTACTTCATTTTCATTCACGTTGCTGTAGTTGTTTTGGGGTCCAGTGTAATCAGACTGGTGTATGAAACCTGTAAATGCACAATTGTTATGTATATCCAATAATTTAAGAATGTTTTTTTTTCTACAACATTTTTATAAAATCTACAATGTTTTATTAATGAGGTGAAGAGAAGAGTGTAAGTCTTGGAACATACATGTGAAAGACTGAAGGCATTCCTCAATGGTGGGACGTTCTTCAATCGATTTAGACAGCTTTCTGCTAATAATATCTTTTTGTCTTGTCCATCATTCTTCAAATTGAAGAGTGAAGTTACCCATTCTGAAATTTTGAGATAGCCCAACTGGATCCTCGGAGTAGGGTGTAGTTGTCACGACACGCACACAAAAGGTAGATCCAAGTGCAGTTTATTAATTGGAGTAATCCATGGTCATCGTCAGCCAGGCAAAGGTTCAAAATCCATAAAGCAGTCCAGAAACAAAACAAGACAGACCTCCAAAGTGTAGTGACATAAAAAAAGGACTCCGTGACACACACTGAAACAGACAGGGTTATATACACAGGGAATTGTAAGATAATGGGGAAATGGCTGAGTGCAATGATCAGTGATGAGGAACAGCTGAGTGCAATGATAAGACAAGGATCGTGGGAAATGTAGTTCATGAAGTGAATGACACCGTGGGGAAGTAAGACATCTAGTGGACACCTGGGGAACACAAACCCAACACTGTGACAGTAGTTGTCTGATAGGGGTGTTGCCAATCCGTCAGGTTGTAATGCACCAATGCATCCTCCTAACTACCAATTAAAAGATTTAATTGGTAGTTACTCGCTTCAACCAGCCAGTAACTAGGATCCGCTCAGGTGTCTTCGCCTGCTCGCCATTCCACTCCATGGACTGGATACGTGCGATATTTTCCTCAAGTGAGTTTCCCCGAGAAGCCCTGGGCTCCTCCAGCACTGTTGACGTCAACGCCAAGGTTATGCCACCGGCAGCTTTCGTGGTTGGCTAGGTGCCTCCATGTGCATGGTTTCCCCGCTGGGCGACCCCCACATGTGTATTTCCACTGTAAGCCTCCTTGAGCATGTGTCTTTCCCTTGGCAAGCCACTTTGCCTCCCCTCCAGTTGAAAGATTCCACCCTACGGACTGGACACTCCAGTGTTCTTCCGTATGCTACCCTCCCTCGGGGCATACGTGTATTCCTGCGACCTCCCTTCGGGCGGGCATGGTTTGCATATTTCCAATGGGATATGCTCCCTAGTGTACCTTGGTATTCCTGTGTTAAGTTGGAGTCCTTCGTCCATGCCAGCTTCACGACAGGGAGCTCACACTTACGCAGGGCACTGGAAGACAATTGAGAGATGGCGTGATTGGACTGATACCCCCATTGCATCGTCACTCGACGTAACTCGGAGTGACTACGAAAGGGAACGTCTCGGTTACGTATGTAACCCTCGTTCCCTGAGTAGGTAACGGAGACGTTATGTCTTCCTACCACCTCTGCTGTTCCGCTGGAACGCCGAGTTCAGTCTTGGCTCCTCAGCAGGAAACATATCTGCATGTTGCCAGCATCCTTCCTTATATACCCACGAGGTGGGGCGGAGCTACGCTATACAAATTCCGCAGACCCATGTCATTTCTTTGCCATTTGCTCGATTTTTAAAACTCAAAGGAGATAGGCTTCTAAGTGAAAACCCCATTTCGTCGTCACCCGACGTAACGTCTCCGTTCCCTACTCAGGGAACAAAGGTTACATACGTAACCAAGACGTTTTCCAAAGCTCAGATTCAGTTCACAGTTCAGCTCAATTAAATTAATTTCCTTCAAGTTCAAAATTAATTGTCACCTCTTGAAATGACCCATATTAATGTCTCTTATAATTCATTTTAAATCTGTTTGTTCAGTTTAATTCGGTCCCCATTTAAGTTTCAGGTCACCACTTCTAAATAATTCAAGTCCCTGTTTGGGCGCCATTTCTGTAGCGATGGTCACCCATCAATAAAAATGTTATGATACTTTTATATCTATTTTGATTTGTTTGGGCGCCAGCCAGGGATTTAATCCTGGCAATAAGTAAACTCCGGATAGCTTATTTAAAAAAAAAAACCACCAACTACATAAGGACTTGGAAGAAAAGAGAATCAAATTAAACTTGTAGGAAACCAATCAATTAATTTGCTAATTTATTTTAGACAGTCAGCACAATCACATACTCGAAAAAGGCAAAACATGACACTCATAGTCAAATATCATAACATGGGTTAAGACAATAACACACCTTCATGGAAAACAAGACAAAAAGGGAAAACAAACCAAACAGAGACAACTATCAGTACAAATAAAATATATTGTATCAGTATAACAGAGGGAGAAAACAAAACAAAGCCATGACTTTAGTAAGGAGGAAGTGGTGGCATTTCGTCACTGAAATCGCTAGGCCAACTCAATTTATAAACTTGCTCACAAACAGTCAAGAAAGAGTACGATTGATTGCGCGTGTGTGTTTGTGTGTGTGTGCCCGTCTTGCGGGGCGTGTGCATTTACTGTGTGTGCATCAAGGTTGTACCCGGTACCGCTGGTCTTCATTTGGAATATCAGGTAAGTAAACAGGAGCTTCTTTTGCTGCACAGTCCAGGAACACAGTCAATTAGGCATAATCCAAGGCATGCACCTCTAACGTTACCGGTAGCCAAGTTAGAGAGCCTCCGCCGCCGCTTCACAACTGCACTCTCGTTCACACAGTCACGTCATCCAAACCAAAGTAAGCATAAGCCACACCTCCTGAACACTGCACGCTTCCTTCACTCTTCTCTCCCAAACAGACTCATTTCTCGTACCGAAACACACAAACTTCTCACACCTCTTTTAACAGACAGCAAGCATCTCAGTAGCAACAAGATTTCTCATGACACCAGTTCACTTCCGCCACTTCCGACGAAACCATTCCCCTCCTTAAATAGTTCGTCACAAATGAGTAGCCTCTTCTAATTGGTCAACAGAAATAAATAAAAATAAATATTTAATCAAGTGGCTACCGGATTTCGTTCTGCCATACAGTCTAAAGTAGTCCCCATATAAACACTTATTACAGGTGTAACGTAGTTTTTCAGGATAAGACAAAAACATTATTATATTATTAGAATGATTTCTAAAGGATGAAGTGTGGAGTAATGATGCTGTAAATTCTTCTTTGATCACAGGAATAAATTAAGTGTGAAATATATTAAAATTCAACTTTTTCACTACATTTTTAAGTTGTAATATTATTTCACAATATCACTGTATTTTTGATCGAATAAATGCAACATTTGTGAGCAGAAGAGACTTCTTTCAAAAACAATCTTACTGGCACCAAACTTTTGAATGAAAGAAAAAAACAAAACCTTTACTCACAAATTGGTTTCCCCGCCTGATGCAGGAACATCTACGGCCACATCAGCTGAAAATGAGAAATACAATAAAAAGTTGAATGAATATATTGTACATTTACAAGATCATAATACATCACACTGATAATTTTAATGTACAATTAAGTCATATGTTTGCATTTGTACTTAACATCAAACATATACATGAACACACAATTGCATTTTTACTAACTCTAGAAAGTATTGGTATACTTCTTACTAATTACTCTATAAATCCCATATCAACCTCAACCACTTGAACAATACAAGGAGAGACAATAAAGTGCACTTTTAATACATTCGAATGAACAATATACAATTGCATTTAAGCAAAATATTGTCACGGAACGGGTAAGGAAAAAAGTGTGATGACTCAAGAACTCGAAATTATATTTATTTAAAAAAGAAAACATAAACACAAAACAAAACAAAACCCACGAGAGGGAAAACATAACTAATAAATATAAAACAAAAACAGAACATGAAACTTACTGGAGGATCACAGGGAACAGGAAACATTAGACAACGATCCGACAAAGACCAGGGCGGGGCGGGAGGGGCAGACCAGGGTGGGGCGGGGTGGGAGGGGCAGACCAGGGCGGGGCGGGGTGGGAGGGTTGCAGACCAGGGCGGGGCGGGGTGGGAGGGTTGCAGACCAGGGCGGGGCGGGGTGGGAGGGTTGCAGACCAGGTCGGGGCGGGGTGGGAGGGTTGCAGACCAGGGCGGGGCGGGGTGGGAGGGTTGCAGACCAGGGCGGGGCGGGGTGGGAGGGGCGGGAGGGGCAGACCGGGGCGGGAGGGGCAGAACGCTTAGTCCTGGGAGGCAAGGGCGAAGCAGACGACCCATCAGGCGGCCAGGGCGGTGAAGACCCCTCGGGCGGCCAGGGCGGTGAAGACCCCTCGGGCGGCCATGGCAGAGGCTCTGGAACAGACACTGGCACCGGCTCAGGAACAGCAGACACCGGCTCAGGAACAGCACGCACCGGCTCAGGAACAGCAGACACCGGCTCAGGAACAGCAGACACCGCCTCAGGTACAGCAGACACCGCCTCAGGTACAGCAGACACCGCCTCAGGTACAGCAGACACCGGCTCAGGAACAGACACAAGAACTGTAACAGTCACAAGAACAGACACAAACACAGAAACAAACACTGGCTCTGGCGCTGGAACAGGCACTGGCTCTGGAACAGACATTGGCTCCAGCTCTGGAACAGGCATTGGCTCCAGCTCTGGAACAGGCATTGGCTCCAGCTCTGGAACAGGCATTGGCTCTGCCTCCGGCTCTGGAACAGGCATTGGCTCTGCCTCCGGCTCTGGAACAGGCATTGGCTCTGCCTCGGCTCTGGAACAGGAGACACGGTTATGTCCAGGATCCGAGCCAGACGCTCTAGATAGTCCAGGTCCATGAAGGCAGACGGCACTGGCTCTGCCTCTGGGTCTGGAACAGGCATTGGCTCTGCCTCCGGGTCTGGAACAGGCATTGGCTCTGCCTCCGGGTCTGGAACAGGCATTGGCTCTGCCTCCGGCTCTGGAACAGCAGACACTGGCTCCAGCTCTGGGACAGGAGACACGGGCATGTCCAGGATCCGAGCCAGACGCTCCAGATAGTCCATAAGTGCCTTGGCGGCCACACGAATGGGCATTTCCCGATCTGTCTCAGACTGGGCAGACGGGACGTGCACAGTTTCTGACTGGGCAAACGGAGCGTGAACAGTCTCTCGCTGGGCAGACGTGACGTGAACAGTCTCTCGCTGGGCAGACGTGACGTGGACAGTCTCTCGCTGGTCTGACTGGGCAGACGCAAGGTGAACAGTCTCTGACTTGGCCCCTCTTCTCCGCTGAGTCCACATTAGGTCGGATCGGTAGGTCACGGAACGGGTAAGGAAAAAAGTGTGAGGACTCAAGTGCAGGAGAAATTATATTTATTTACAAAAGAAAACATAAACACAAAACAAAACCCACGAGGGGGAAACATAACTAATAAATATAAAACAGAAACAGAACATGAAACTTACTGGAGGATCACAGGGAACAGGAAACATTAGACAACGATCCAACAAAGACTGGAAACAAGAGGAGACTTAAGAAAGGAACAAATCAAGAGGGGACAGGTGGAAGAACTCAAACAATAATCAGGTAACGAGGGGGTGGGATCAGACAAGGACAAGAGCACATGGCCCAAAATAACAAAACACCCATGTGCAACACAAGACAGGACAGGCATGTGACAAATATTAAATGTATTTAAAATATTAGCCTTTTTGTATCACCCAATATATGGTGCGTTACTGTATTCTACTAAGTGTGTTAGTGGTGAATTTCCACGTGAATTTCCACGTGAATAGATACATAGACCTGACTGGTCTCCCCATGTAATGTAATGTCAGTAGCAGAACTTTTGCCAAGCGTGTCAGAGGTTCTGGGTTCTAATCCACACTGAGTTGTATAGTTTTTTTCCCCCTCATCAAAACCGATTGTTTATTAGTGGTTGTACATTATATCAAGCAGGGACACGTTTTTTGTGCATTATGTTTTATGATTGCACCGTAACGAATAGAGACAGTAATATACTGGACCACTGTTACACCACAATAGGAAATGCGTATCACTCGGTCCCACAGGCAGCTTTGGGGGTCTCTGATCACTGTTTGGTTCATCTCATACCGACCTACAGGCAGAAACTGAAATCAGCTAAACCTGTAATAAGGACTGTAAAAAGATGGACTAATGAAGCGGAGCAGAACCTACAGGCCTGCTTTGATTGCACTGATTGGACTGTTTTTGAAGCTGCTACCAACGATCTGGATGAGCTCACAGATACTGTAACATCATATATAAGTTTCTGTGAGGATACATGCATTCCTACCAGGACATTCTTATCATTCACTAATGATAAACTATGGTTTACTGGGAAACTCAAACACCTTCGTCATGCCAAAGAGGATGCTTAGAGAAGTGGGGATAAAATCTTGTATAACCAGGCCAGAAACAGACTGGCAAAGGAGATCAGAGTTGCTAAAAGGAACTACTCTGATAAACTGAAAAAACAGTTTTCATCCAACGACCCATCATCAGTCTGGAATGGCCTGAGGAACATCACCAACTGCAAGTCACCATCCCCCCGATCTGTGGACAATCAACACCTGGCTGATGATTTAAATTCATTTTCCTGTCGGTTTGAAAAGCCCTCATTCACACCACACACCCGGTCTGATCTGCACTTCACACATTCACCATCACCTCCTGCTCTCCCATTACTCCCCCTCCTGACATCCAACCTGAGCTTAAGGTCTGTGTGGAGGACGTGAGCAGAGCAGAGTCAACTGGCCCCGGTCTTCACGCAGATCTTCAACAGATCATTGGAGCAGTGTGAAGTTCCCTGCTCATTCTAACGCTCCACTATCATTCCTGTCCCCAAAAAACCCAAAATCACTGGACTTAATGACTACAGACCTGTCGCTCTCACGTCTGTGGTCATGAAGTCGTTTGAAAGACTGGTGTTGGCCCACCTGAAGGACATCACTGGACCCCTGCTGGATCCCTTTCAGTTTGCTTACAGAGCAAACAGGTCTGTGGATGATGCAGTCAACATGGGACTGCATTATATCCTGCAACATCTCGACAGACCAGGGACTTATGCAAGGATCCTCTTTGTGGACTTCAGTTCGGCCTTCGATACCATCATGCCTGTCTTCTCACAGCCAAACTGACCCAGCTTTCCATGCCATCCTCGATCTGTCAGAGGATCACCAGCTTCCTGACGGACCGGCAGCAGCGAGTGAGACTGGGGAAACACATATTCAAGACACTCACAATCAGCACTGGCGCTCCCCAAGGGTGCGTTCTCTCCCCACTGCTCTTCTCCCTGTACACTAATGACTGCACTTCTAAAGACCCCACTGTCAAGCTCCTGAAATTTGCAGACGACACCACTGTCATCGGTCTCATCCAAAACGGTGACGAGTCTGCTTACAGACTGGAGGTTGAACAGCTGGCTGTCTGGTGCAGTTATAACAACCTTGAGCTGAACACGCTCAAAACAGTGGAGATGATCGTGGACTTCAGGAGGAACAGCCCAGCACTCCCCCACTCACCATCAGTCATTCAGGTTCCTGGGCACTATCATCTCTCAGGACCTGAAGTGGGACAATCACATTGACTCCACTGTGAAAAAGGTCCGGAAGAGACTGTACTTCCTTCGCCAGCTGAGGAAGTTCAACTTGCCACAGGAGCTGCTGATTCAGTTCTACTCAGCCGTCATTGAGTCTGTCTTATGCACATCCATCACTGTCTGGTTTGGTCCAGCTACCATATCAGACATCAGGAGACTACAACGGACAGTCCGGACTGCGGAGAGGATCATTGGTGCCCCCCTGCCATCCCTCCAGGACCTGTACTCTTCCAGAATGAGGAAGAGAGCAGGTAAAATCATCACAGACTCCACTCACCCTGGACTCCTCCTGTTTGAACTGTTACCGTCAAGACGGCGACTCTGTTCCTGTGCCGAGATGTTCTAGAGGCCAGTGATCTGTTTCTTCCCACAGGCCACCTCCCTTCTGAACAGTTAACATATCTCCCAAGGCATATGCCTGTAAGTGCAAGACTCCCACTGTTTAGTGCAATATCTTAAAAATTAAGGTGATATTTATATTTATATTTATTCATACTATACAAAATACTGTAAATATATTCATTATCTGTAAATGTTTATTCTAACAAAACCCAACTGTGACCATATATTTTTATAGTATTTTCATATTTTTTATAATTTTATTTGTAGAATTTGTATTACTATTTGTATTACTATTACTTGTTGTATCTGTATTTGTATATGTGCACTGGAAGCCTCAGTACCAAGGAAAATTCCTTGTGTGTGCAAGCACACTTGGCAATAAAGCTCTTTCTGATTCTAAATAGAGAGTCTCTCCGCAACGGATTGAAGTCCGTGTGAAGGCTGTGCACGAGTCACAACAGAACACTGTATCCGCGGCACTGATGATAGCAACGGCAACGAGCACTTTGGTCACTTGATTTAAAAAACAACACATTTCAGATCGCCTCTTATTTAACAAACGAACGAAATGAATGCTCTAATAGAGTTAACGAGACGTTTTATTTATTTGTATTGGCCTACATCCGTGCCGCATGATGTTTCAAAAGTGGTGGGGACATGTCCCACCTGCAAATTACGCCTATGGTATGCAGTAAACTAACCTCTTAATTATTTTTTTGTAGCTTCTGAGCAGCAGATAAGCCAGTCCCCACTGAAAATGAGGAGGCAATGACTACAGGGACAGGTAAAGAGGATACCAGAGTAAACAATGTGAATTAAAGTATTTAATGTAAGAAAGAGCAGTATGCTTTTGTTAATTTATCAATATCCTTGTGGAATAGTGGAATATTTTTTGTTAACTTCTCAGCTTAAGTGAATTATTATTTAACCTTTACATTATTTGGTGAACCATGGTATTAATAAAAACTACACAATAGTAAAAGCTTAACTGGTGCTTTTATTCATCCAATTTTCACCACCATGGAAAAAGTGGGCCGGTCTTAGGCCTGAAACTCCCGGGCTGAAAAGTGGCCCCACTACGGCACTGCACACGCACTTCCATCAGGCTCAACATACTTATAGTTGACTAAACTAATACGGACGATTTATTAAAAGTGTCATTATGGTGAGCAGTGTTTCCTTTAGTTGGGCAGTTTGACTTTTGGTGTTTTATGTGAGTTTGTGGTCTTTGTAAGTGTTTACCAAAACAGATTATTTGTTGTAAAGAAAGCCAGAAACAAAGATGATCAAGCATTATTTTTTTTAGCATCATAAAATAGAGGAAATCACTCTTATCCCAGATCAAAACTAATTATGGTATTAATAGATTTTATTCACCAGCAGTAATTTCAAGCCACAGATCAGACAATCTGAGTTTTGATTTTTTTAGACTCGCACAGACATCAAGAATCAGCATATGAATCTCAAGAATCATCATATGAATCTCAACAAGGGTGACACGTTTCATGCTGCAATGCGTGCTGGGAGCCACCATAGTATAAAACTCATTGCTCCCAGCATGCATTACAGCATAAAGCATGTCACCCTTGTTGAGATTCATAAGATGACTCTTGATATCTGTGTGTGCACCTAATAAAAGAATTCATTGCAATGTATTAAGTCAAAATTTTGAATGTCTAGTCTGTGGCAAGAAAGCTTAAAATCATTTATTGATAAATAACCACTTTTGGACAGGGATAAGATTATTGAACCATTCTACTTTATGATGATAACGATCTCCCGATCATCTTTGTTTCTGGTTCCCTTCGCAACAAACTGCGTTTTAGTAAACACTGTTACAAAGTCTACAAACTCTCATAAAAAGCCAAGAGTCAAACTGCCCAACTAAAAACAATGATCATCATAATGGTGACCAAACATTATAATGAAATAGTTTGACACAGAAACTATTGGTTTGGGGAAGTTATATATTGGCTCAAGTTATAAAATATATGTGAACCATTACCCCAATTTTTTTCACTTTATGACAAGCCCAAAATCTCAATTGCCAGATACATGAAGTGTTTATAGAATGTACTTTATTCACAGTAAGTTTCAATATTTTCATTTCCTCTAGGTGAAATACATGAACATCAAAATTGTGTCTATGACTGCAGCAGAGATCATTAATGTCAGAGGCATAGAAATGGACCTAAGCAAGGCATATGGCAGTGATCAGACTGGCACCGTATAAATACATTTGTGGAACGACACAAATCACTGCAGTCACTGTCAGTTCCACCTACACACTTATAAATATGACAACCAGAAAATATTACAGGAAATTCTCTCTAAATACCACAAAGAACACCATGATTACCAAAATTGCAGATATGGAAGACACAAGACACTGACACCAAGTACAAAGAAGAAATATCTGATGAATATGAGAAATATCAGTGCACAAACTCCAAAGTCACCGCAATTGAAGTCTCTTAAACATGGGAATGTCCAATGTGGCAAGCCCCAAGTAGACTGCAACAGCAAGTCTCCAATACATTGTTGTGGCAACTGCAGATTTTAACAAAAAATAAGCTGCTACAGATCAATATCAAGAGCCACGATGTGTTTGGATTCTGCCACAAAGGTGTTAGCCTCAAATGCCCTAATCTTAACCTACATTTACATTTAGCTGACGCTTTTATCCAAAGCGACTTAGAATTGCTATATACGTCAGAGGTCGCACGCCTCTGGAGCAACTAGGGGTTAAGTGTCTTGCTCAGGGTCACATTGGTGTCTCACAGTGGATTCGAACCCCGATCTCTCACACCAAAGGCATGTGTCTTATCCACTGCGCCATCACCACCCCTGTCTAACCTATCTTAAGAATAGACGCTGATCTTTTGGAAGACCACAAATTCCCAGCACCAGTACAAAAGAAAATCCTGCCTGCTCTTCAGCTTCAAACAATCCAGGTATGTGCCTTACAGATAAAGCTATAGCTACTTTTCACTGTCTGAAAGCATTAAGAAGACGTCAAGCAAACTTACTGATCTACTATTAAAGCTGTTAGCCAAAATTTAGACCTCTCCTCCTAGACATTCAAAGCTACAACCACAAAAATTGGACCAGACCTTCAGACTAGTCTGACTTTAGTTGCTATAGCTTTTCTAACTGATACACCTGACTGTTTTTATAAACCAAGAAATAAAAATCAACTGACTTTCATTGAGAGGGTTAACTTTTGTAAATTAAATCTGGTGTATTTCAGCTGTTTATTACAATAACAAAGCTTATCGTCTATCTCTATCTATTGTCTACAGTGTTTTGGAAGGTGCAGGATTGGAGGGTGCAGGCAGAGTCAGTTGTTTTAACTAGAAGGTGACAGATGATGTGTCTAAGTGGTGTCCGCAAAATAATATAGAATTCATGTACAATTGTTAAAGTTTTAACAAAGCTTATAGTCTGTCTATTGTCTACAGTGTTTTGGAAGGTGCAGTATTGGAGGGTGCAGGCAGAGTCAGTTGTTTTAACTAGAAGGTGACAGATGATGTGTCTAAGGGGTTTCCGCAAAATAATATAGAATTCATGGACAATTGTTAAAGTTTTCGGGGCAGACCTGACCTGTTGAAAAGAGATGGTATTCATCCCTCCTGGGATGGTGCTGCTCTTCTCTCTAGTAATTTGGCTCAAAGTCTTAGACCTCAAACATGACAATCTGGGGCTCAGGTCAGGAAGCAGACAAACTGGCTAAATCGACCGTCTGCCAGCTGTCTCACGTCACCAAGGTCAGATAAATCCCATCACATAGAGACTCTTTCACCTATAGAGACTGTGTCTGTTCCCCGAATTAGGAAATACAAAAAAACTTCCAAACCCATCTAAGGGTAAAAATGTAAGTGATGTTCAACAAATAAAAAACAGATATAATACAACTGAACAAATGATAAAGCTTGGGTTGCTGAATATTCAATCCCTTCCTTCAAAGCACTTGTGATTACAGACATTAACCTAGATGTTTGACTGAAATCTGGCTAAAACCAAACAATTAAATGAGCTGCGAGAACTATAATGAGAATGGCTGACATCTCTCTCTCTTTATATAGATTACATAAACAGAAAATATTTGTTTTAGTTTTGAATTAGATCATTTAAAAGTATACACTTAAATGATTATGAAGATATATTGCTCTTGCCTGGGTGAATAGTATTCGCTGAGCTTTGTTTAAGTTTAGAGACGTGCTCCAGAAAAAAAGCTCACTGTGACGGAGAGCCAGAAAGCACACCCTGTTTATTTTCTTTATTTTACAAAAGCACAATGTTTTATTTCAATTGTGAGTGAACACATACAAAAGTAGATATTTAACTATTTATTTTTTCATATTTCTTAAGTCTGTATGACCAGAAATGATGGAGTATTTTAAGTCTATTTTGCTGCTATGTGAAATAAATCTAGCAACACACACCGGCGCGTTTGCCGACCCCACGGGATTAAGCGCAAAGGAAGCAACTGTGTCTAAAGTGCTGGAAAAAAAAGGGGTTAAAAGTTTGTCGCAATATCGAGTTCTTCTAAGCTATCTGGGATGCTGAGATGATGAAACTGATCAGGAAGATTATTGATAAAGCAATCTTTAGTGGCAGAAGTGATAGGTCTAACATACTTGTAACACGGAGTCGGCTTTACAGCCTTGGCTAAATGAAGTTTACATGAGACTAGATAATGATCTGAGATGTCGTCGATCTGCTGCAGAATTTCAACAGCATCAACATTGATTCCATGTGATAATATTAGATCTAGAGTATGATAACGACAATGAGTAGGTCCTGACACGTGTTGTCTAACTCCAATTGAGTCAAGAATGTCTTTAAATGCCAATCCTAATGCATTTTTTTTACATGTATCTATATGTATATTAAAATCACCAACAATTGGGACTTTATTTGCTTTATCAGATTGTTACGTACGTAGGTATTTTGTGGGAATGCCTGTGTTTGTTTTCCTGCTCTCTGTCTCTCTTTCTATCGATCTCTTAAGGTGATGATACACAGGGCAACTTTTTGAGCAATGTTACTGGGCAATGTTGCCGTCAATGGGCAACCAGATGAGACACAGGGCCCACGACCGATCTAAATTAACCAGATATAAATTTATTGCCCATTTTCAATGGGAAAGTGCCCAAGCAACAATCGCTCGGCAAGATTGCCCAGCAATATTGCTCAAAAAGTTGCCCTGTGTATCATCACCTTTAGGCCGTCCTTCCTCGATCGCTGATTGGCTCAGGAGACTGTCAGTCATCATTGAGGGATGTGACGTTGACCTATCTGCTGTCCGTAATGTTTCCCGCTGCCAGATAAAAGAACGCTGGAGAAGAGTGGAAGGAAGTCCCGTTGTGTTTCCGGTTCTGCTGTCATTTTGATTTGTTTTCGTTTGGGACTCGTTTGTTTTGTTATTTGCTTATGCTAGTTTGTGTTTGTTAATTCTTGGTTTATTACTTTGTTTGATTAACTTCTTGTTTTTGGATGTCGTTTGTTTCCCGATACATGTAGAGCTCGCGCTCTTTGATGTTTACCTTTGCTCCGAGGAATGGGGATAGGAAAGATGTCGTACGACTTCCATTGTGCAACATCTAGATAACTCTGTGTATAGAAACCCCATGTAAGAGGTATGTCGTAACGGTGGTGGGCCCCAAACGAAATGAAAATCATCAAGTGAAAGATGTATAAAAAAAAACCAATTAGTTCGGGCGCCAGACAAGCTTAATCTTGTCAAATGTTTTTCCTCGGAATAGCTCTTTAAGCCACCGGTTACGAATAAACATGAATCAGAATCACACAAATGAAGTTCAGTTTCACAGTTATATTTTCATAATTTTCAAAGAAATCAGACAGACCAAAATATCAGTTTTACCATAAGCAAAGAATCAAAACAAACTCAAACACACACCAAATAACTTTGGTTCAAGTTCAAAATCCTACAGTCTTTACACCACTCTTTTTGAATTGGTAAAATAAGTAAAAAAAAAAAATACATTAAATCAAACTAACAATGAAACCAACCGTTTAAACGAAACACTTCACTGTATTATACAGATACGAAATATGTGGTGAAAGTGGTTGCGTGAATGTTTGGTTGGCTTGAAGACAGCGCATGCGTGTGCGTGCGGGCGTGTGTGTTTGTGAAAGAGTATTTGGCCGATAATAAGTCGACAAGCTTCGCAGTGCAGCCGGTGTCCAGAGGTGCAGCGCACCCTCAGTGCCAATCGCTAGGCAACTCATGCTCACTCTAGATCCACGCACAGCCCAAACACAGCGTCTCGCAACTCACTGACTGTGGATTCGTCTCAGGTAAACCCGTTTCTTTTTTTTCCTTCCCCTTCCTCTTACAACTCCACCTTATATACTCGTTTCCTCACTTCCGGATAATGGATTTCCCTCCTCCCTCCAGTCACGCAACTTACGTTTTTCTTCGCACCGCCACAATGTTTTGTTTTGTTAGTTTAGGCTAGGGAAAAATACGGCGCTTGGCGCTGAAGAAACTTTTCTTTTTTTTCTTTTCATTAGTTAGGTAAGAGGTTTGAAATGAGTTAGAATTGTTTTCTTTTGTTTCTTTCTTTTTTTTGGCATCACTAGAGTCCCCTTTTCTTTAGGGTAGTTTTGGGTTAGTCTGTTTTTTTTTATTTATTATTTTTTTGTTTTTTTTTATTAATTATTCTTTTGTTTTGCTTATTGTAAAATTGTACATTTTTGTTGGTGGCTTGCAGCCTCAATATTGTTGTGCATTCTTTTTTTTTTGGTAGTTCCTTTTTCCTTGTATAATAAATTACATTTCTCATTGACAGTCGGTGTTCGCTCATAGTTTCTTGCCGCTTCTTATTAACACAGTTTTGCCATGTTTCTTTAATGTTGCTCCTCTAGCTCCTAGACAAGTCTTAGAGGGGTCGTAACAAGATAAAGTCAGCAAATTCTTTGATAAAGTCTGTATGGTGGCCTGTATACAGTGGCCAGCACAAATCTCAAATGTGATTTATCATTTATGCTAGATATTGTTACATTTAGCAACAACACTTCACAACACTTAACGCCCACATCAGCTGGATAAAAACATCAAGTTTAATGAGAATCATTTACTTTACCTCATCTTGCTGCGCTGTGAGGAATAATACTATCTAATAATCCTGGAAAAGTTACCTCTGAAGTGCTGGTAATTTCATTTCGAGGAGCAACGGATCCAGCTGATGTAGTAAGTTATTTATTCTTAAGTGCTTTGTTCTAATCGCGATAGAATAGTGTCTGTAAACCGCAAAAAGACTTTAAATATGAATTGCGTGTCTGTGTGTGAATGAATAAATAGCACAGGCGCACGCAGTGTTGTTTACTACAGCTGAACAGAGCGCATCTCACACTTGCATAAACACGATATGTTACAGACCAAATATGAATATTTAGGCAAGATTTCGTTGATTACTTTTGGATAGATTATAAAGTTTTTACTGTAAAAGAAATACTACTGCCACATTAAATAAGCTTTTGTTCACGAATTTCTGTTCATATGTTAAATATATAGTATGGGATGTTTTTTCAAAAATAACGTAGGTATATTGAATTATCAAAGTGTTTGTTTGTTCCAATATTCAAACTAATGAATCCTTACCTTTGAAATACGTAAAATGTATACTTCTTACAAAGAAAGATTACACTTGAAATATTGTTGTAATTGTAACCTTTTTTATTGTGTTTTATTAGTGACAAATTTGGGGAGAGGATACATATTCCAAAACTTTCTGAAAATACAGTATGAGAATTAACTGCACAATTACTAGAAATGTTTACCTTTGATATTATACAATTTGCATGCATACAAAATTTGTGGAAAAAGACAAATTTTTTCAAGATGTTTCCAACTCTAACTTTGAAAAAATTCTGTAGAATATATATATATACATATTAGTGCTGTCAAACGATTAAAATATTTAATCGCGATTAATCGCATTAATGTCATAGTTAACTCGCGATTAATCGCATTTAATCGCACATTTTTATCTATTCTAAATGTCTCTTGATTTCTTTGTCCCATTATTTTTTCTCATTTTAATGCTCTTATTAACATGGAAAAGTGGATCGGCTTGCTTTGTGCAAATGTTTTTTATTGAAAACAACATTGGCATTTATTGTGTTCAATTTCACACTAAAACATTCTTACTTGGAGCAAATAATCTCTCACACAATGTAACACTGTCCATCAATAAAAGGGTGAAAGAAATACTGACGAGGTCCTGATATTGACGAGGGGGCGGAGAATTCGCATCAGCTGTGTGTGTGTGTGTGTGTGTGTGTGTGTGTGTGTGTGTGTGTGTGTGTTTGGCCATCATCAAGTGGTATTTCAGACTGGACGTGCTGCGATGATGATAGCTCAGTTCACAACGACAAAACACACAGATCACTTTGGTCTCGTCAATGGAACCATTTGGCAACTTTTTAAAAGTAAACGTTCCATTCAGAATCTTATTGGCATCCATTTCGGTGTCTCGCGCTCGTCATC
Organism: Siphateles boraxobius; assembly: GCF_051911475.1. NCBI lineage: Eukaryota > Metazoa > Chordata > Actinopteri > Cypriniformes > Leuciscidae > Siphateles > Siphateles boraxobius. The sequence goes on from NW_027509164.1 coordinate 1,615,850, forward strand.
CACTCAAAACTGGACGTTTTGAACGTTCCTATAACATTCAGAAATAACGTTTTTATAACTTAATGGGAACGTTATGAAAACGTTCTTATAACCTAAAATTGTTAGCTGGGGAAGAGGAGAGATTCGCGATTGCACTGAACACGTTTTAAGTGCAGGCACATATTGTCCTAGCGAGCCCAGAGAAAATTCTAACAAGAGCAGCGTGTATCTGAGAGCGCGCGACTCGAGCAGAGAGATTCGTGCTCGGCACATTATATTCCACGCGCGAGCAGAGAGATTCGCGCTCGCGCATCCGGCTCGCAAGCCCAAACAAGTGTGTGCGGCGTGCCTGTTGTTTTGTTTCCGGTCTAGCTAGATCCGCTTGCGCTTTCAAAACGTCCATGCCGCGTCCTATTGCAGAAGCATGTGAAAAAAAACTACAAAGTTTGCTAGGCCAAAAAGACCGTTAATCGCGCGATAAAAAAATTAACGCCGTTAAAATGGGTTTGCGTTAACGCCGTTAATAACGCGTTTAACTGACAGCCCTAATATATATATATATATATATGTCACAATATACCGGTATTGACGATAATTGTGATATTCAAAGCATGAAATATCGACATCGTGTAAATTTAGAGTGTGACAATATACCGGTATTGGCGACAACCACAATGTTTAAAATGAATAGGACTCTTATGATAACATGACACGTAAATAATCCAGCGCCAGTGCCTGGTTGACCTCTCAGGTGGCAGTATTGCACTCGCTGACACCTATCAAACAAGAAGACGCAGTGCACGCCCGCAGCCGCTGTTCTGAAAGGATCCATGTCGTCTGAGCGAGAGAGTGAAACGCTCTGTCCACACCCGAAAAACAGTAAGCTCGCCAGTATACAGTTTTTTACCTTCAAAGAAAACAGCACCTTAGACACCTCAAATCTGCATGACTTTATTGGCGCCGGTGCAACGATAGGTTTAAGAGCTTAAAATATGGGTAACGTTACGCAAGTTAACAGGTTAAAGTATCAGTGTAGATGATAATATTAATTCATCATACTGTTGAACTTGACAGTATTTTCTCTCTTGTTATTTCATAGGGAGTTTTAAAGAAGAGAAAGCCAGAGACAGAGTCTCAGGTCAGCTGACGATTTTTGTGTCTGTGGAAACAATTTTTTTTTTGCCATACATTGAGAACGCAAGAAGTAAAAATGCATGTGCCTTGTGTTTATCAGTATTCCTTATGTTTGTTGGGTAAAAAAGAAAAATTAAATAAACAAAGTACAAATTAATTTGACTGATAACCCCCCCCCCCCCCCCCAAGGTCTCTATAAATATCACATATATAAATATCGTGAATTATTTTGGCCACAATAACCGTGGTGTGAAAAATCTAACATTGTGACAGCCCTAATATATATATATACAGTAGGTGGAAAACCAGAATGGCAACTGCCGCGGCAAATCCAACGCGCCAAAAATAAACCAGTCGTATTTTAAAGTCGTTCGCGAAATGACCACCAGGTGGCGCAAAGGGACATTTAGCGAAAGCAAAATGTAATTATGTAAAAGTAGCCCACATTTTAAATAGAATATAGCAAACTTTTAGAGCAGAACATTTTATGAATCAAAAGTTAAAATAGGCCTATCTCGTGGTCAGTGAAAATAAATTAGGTGCAATCAATGATGCTAAACTATTGAGGAATAAGAAGATTGAAGACAGCTTCTCTCGCATGCGCGCACACACACTGACTGCTGAACAACCCAACTTCTGGGCATTTCTCAGTGAGAAAAGTTATGGTTGAATGGTAGAACTTAGGTTTCAATCATTTTGATGACACTGTTTCAAATCCCGAATAAACATGGTATTTATAAAATTACCATGCATTTCCATTTTACACTAAGGAACAAATCTCATCCAACAGATTGACTGAATTTACATCTTCAAAAGCAGTTCTGTTAAAAAAATAGAAAATAAAACTTCATGGGGTTCCATGCAGAAAGAATTTTTAAAAACATAACCTAAGCTAAGCAAGGTGTGATTTGCCGGTGGTGGATTTTCCCCCCTCCACACAGTAATCAATGCTATAATTAGCCTAAATATATTTAAAATATGCAAGATGCACGTTTAAACAACAAACAATAAAATCTGAACCAGCACTTCTGCTTTTATATGGCTCCAGACTCAAGAGTGTAAAGTGTTAAAATATGAGTGTTAAATTAACTCTCAAGAGTGTTAAAGTTAATGAAATAATTACGTGATTAATTGAGGGATGATTGAGCATTATTGAAGACACCTGATGTTAACAAGCAGAATCACTGAAGGAGAAAATCACAAATTGTACGTCACCATTATGGAGATCAGTGTGTGCTTTAGTTGGGCTTTTGATCCTTTTATTTTTAACATTAGATTTTGTTTGTCTGTTGTTACTTAGTTATAACAGCCAGATGAATAAAGGAAAAACGTGATTTGACATTGTTGATTATGTTATGATGTAATCATCATTTGAACTTGATCACTGAACTCATTAAGAATCTTGTGACATAGATACATATTGTTAATTACAACATCATTGATTATACGTCAAAGATCTAGAATTTTCTATATAATACAAAGGATTTCTTAAAAGTTGTTTTCAAAAATAAAAAAGTATTTATTTTAGGCACACACAGATATCAAGATTCAATCTATGCATCTCAACAATGGTGACGAGCAGAATATTCAATTAGGAAAAGTAAATTATATAGACAATTCAGATCATAATTTATTCATACCGCAATGCATGATGGGAGTCATTAATGAGTTGTGATTGGTGGCTGCCAGAATGCACTGCAACATGCTTTATTATTGTCATCATTGTTGAGATTCACAGTCTGATTATTGATGTCTGTGTTTCTAAATAAAAAGAATACGTTTTTTAGATATTTTTGAATATATTAAAAGCACTGAAAGTCCTATGCTGTAGAATCACAGAGCAGTTGTATTTAACAAGTTAAACTATCTCAGTAAGTTTAGATTTTCAAATCACAACATGATTATGTCAAAACATAACCAACACCATCCAATCACTTTTTGTCTTTGTTCATCTGGCTGCTATAACTCAATAACACCAGACAAACAAAATCTCATGAAAACAGATAAAAGGGTCAAGAACCCAACTAAAGCAAAAACTGATCTATATAATGGTGACATACAATTTGAGATTTTCTCCTTCAGTGATTCTGCTTGTTAACATCGGGTGTCTTCAATAATGCTCAATTATCACTCAAGTAATCACTTAATTATCTCATTAACTTTAACACTCATATTTTAACCCTTTACACTTGAGTCTGGAGCCATATAAACTCCACTGGAGTTTTTGTTAACTTTCATTTGAAGTTACGTTACAACGATTATTGAGCTAGTCTGCCTCGCAAAGAATAAAAAGATAGCGAAGAGAAATATACCTGGAATATTATCCGATGGAACAAGGTCAGTTCCAGGATCCGAGATGTCCAGCAGCTCTTTTTTCGACGGGGAATGAATCAATTATCTGAATCACTCTCAGCGCTGGATGAACTGTCCAGGGACCAAGAGACATCGCTGTCCCTATCCGTATCTGCTCCCCCATCAGACTCCTCATCGTCAAGCATTCTAAGCATGGCTAAAACCTCTGTGGCTGTCATTGTTCTTTTTGATGACATTTTGTTAGCTCAAATGTATAATATTTATTAGCGTCGGAATAGCGTGAAAAAAAGACAAATCGTTGCTATGCAACGGGGACACTCATTACAGAGGCAGGAAATGTAACGGACGTTTTATGATATCTAATGTGTGCGGTCAAAATGCCCGCCATGGCCATTCTTGGTAGAAATACTCAGAACTGTTTTGTGTTTTCTGATTTTAATAAAATAACAGTGTCAGAATACAATATACACATATTTAGGAAAAGTCAGAGTCATACAGCCACACGGATTTTATTTTAACAAAGTTATTACACTGTATAATTCAAAAACGGTCAAAATGACCACTTTGGTAGTTCTAGTGTTAAAAGGTTCTAAATTAAAAATACTTTATATTATATATCTTTATTTATGTAATTAACTGTTTAATTGGAATTATTCAGTTGCTTTATGTCATTACATGTCTTTGTTCACTATCAGATACCAACCTGTTGCAGTGACGTTTCACCTCAAGTCAGAAAATCATTTTGTTTCGTTTCATTGAATCACTGGTAATCACTGGAATTTTTACGATGGGATCCAGGAACTAAAACAGGGAGATTCTGGAGACCGGCAGGCATCATTTTCTCACCCTCCACTTGTTCCAACCCTATATAAGTTTCTCTCTTCTGCTGAATGCAAAAGAAGATATTTTGGGTAAACAGACAGAGGATGGTAGCCATCGACTTTAGATTTGTATTACCTCCTGGATACTGCTCAGCAAGAACTGGATTTGGCAATTACTGCATCAAATTATGTCAACATCCCAGAAGCTTTAATTACAGGTCTACTGGAGCTACTATGGAAATCAGTTGCTGCTGCCAACTGTTTGGTTAGCCTCATTCTTCAAAATATCTTCTTTGGTGTTCAAAGTAGACAGAAACTTATGCAGGTTTGGAACAAGTGGAGGGTATGTAAGTGGGGAGTAAACTTTTATTTTTGGGTTAACTACCCCTTTAAATGCTTGGATTCACAGATAGGGCTTAGATTAAGCCAGCAGGCCTTTAAGTAGATTTAATAAAGGGGCCATTAGACCATTACTGGAGGTCAAACATGCATTTAAATCTGGGATTAGGTTTAAGTCTTGTCTGAGAAACCGGGCTATATATATATATAATATTGCTTGCAACACTGGTCTCTAAAATGTCAATTTAAAGTGAAAATTTTATTAAAGAAATATTTAAATCTTACTCCTAAACCCCTTTTTGTCATAGATCCTTTACCTTGATGCTGCTGAAAACAACAAGGCATCAACTGCCTTCTCTTTCTTTCTGGAGGGTGTTCACAAACATGCGTGGCCTTCAAGGTAAGAACACTGTTAACATGTGATGTCTTTATTTTAGGAGTCAACATCTTAAATACATTTTACAAGTTCACATGTACATGTAATTCAATAGAATAACGGTTAAGTGTATTTGGCGTGCTGTCCGGGGGGAGGGCTCCAAGCTCTGAATATTGGCCTGAACCCAGAGTACTCCCCCAGTGTGGTAAAAATAGGTAGAACAGAAGTCAGGAGATGGGTGGAGGAGGGATGCTGATAAACTCTCAGATGAACAGAGGTAAGTCTGCTGTATTTATACCTCATCATTGGTTGAGCTAATTAACTGAATGCTCTCCACCTGTGCTAATTAGGTTAATTATCTGAACCTGCTCCACCTGAATTTTTATAATAAAACATCATGTTGTTTGATATCAGTGTTTGGTACTCCAAAATCTAATTAATAGAACTGAGTGAATGATGATATTAGATATGCTTTGACCTTTACCAAAAGTTTTTGAATTCTTCACAAATGTGAGTTTGGGATTTTTTTTAAATCTTGCAGTGTTCAGTCTTTATAAAAAGTGACCTATGTTTATACAGGATACCCGCGGGTCTTAAAAGCATTGAGAAAGTCTTGAATTTGATAATCTCAAATTAAGGCCTTAAAAGCCTTGATTTGAGTATACAAAGTCTTGGATTTCGTTACAAAGGTCTTAAATATTATTTTTCCTTTCCTAGGATTAAGTTCATACCGTAGCAAAATTAACTGTTACTAATGTAGGCTAATTCAAAATTCATGCAGCGTTGAGTGCACCTCCACGTCATAGCAGAAAAACTGATAGAGCGCGCACTCGTTACTATGGTTACTAGGCAAGTGAGGTACCAAACAAGATAGTAACCTAGCCTAGTTTGCCATCTGAAATGGAAAAGTGTCGGTTTAATCCGCTGTGGCCACAAAAGCCAGAATTCAATAATTTAAACCCCAAATCAGAGCTTTAATGTAAAAAGAACATTTTTTAACCGGTCTTTTCAATAGTTTTTGCAACCATGCTCGCGCTCCCTCTACACTGCTGAAGAAGCGCGGATGATCTGAAAACACAGACAAGCTGGAGTTCAGCAATCTTCATTTGAGATTTTCTACCTAAATTAAAGTGTCATTCAGTCGGCCTGTGTTCTGTCACGAGCCGCTTGCGCTGTTTGTGCGACTAAGGGCCTGTTCACATATCGCGTCTTTTGTGCGCTCAAGTTCGTTATTTCAAATGTAGGCAATGCGGTATGCGCGCTCATAATGGAAGCGACGCGGTCGCGGTGCGACGCGCTCGTTTTTTCCAAGCGCGTCCGTTTTCTACGCGTTTTACACACGTGCGCGCTACAACGCTGTTGTGTATATGTATTAAAAATGACTGATAATTTAAGTAAAATATTTTATTTAATTCAAGTAGCCTAATTGTACATAATTATTTCTAGGGTTTAAAATGTATACAGATTTGACATTTTCCCCTCATACGTCTTTCGGAATGGGTACAAAGTTGGCATTGAATTTTATTTGAAATGGTATTAAAAAGGTCTTAAAAAGCCTTGAATTTAAGTTGGAGGATCCTGGGGGTACCGTGTTATAATTTTTGAAAGCTAATGACTATAAAGTCCAGTTGCAAATATTTGTTGAAGTATGAAACTTAACTTTGCATGAATATTCCCTAAATCTTTTCCAGAGTACGTGGTGACCAGGGAGTTGAAAATGGGATATTGCACATTCTCAGTGCGAGGAACTGGTCGAGGTAGCTTCATTGTCGGAAAAAGCGTTCACAATCAAAGGTGCAAATACTGTTTTGTTGTTTATTTCTGGTGGGGCCCCAAAAAATCACTTGCCTGACTTGATGACATCGTTATTAGGCATGTTAATGTGTGGCATTACAATACCCCTCAGTCTGTTTGCTGTTCTGTAGGCATAGGGGAGACCGGGGACGGTTGTAACACGGGGCTAGTTGTAACACTATCAATTCCACCAATCAGGGATAAGATAGGAGTCATGTGACAGTTTCAGTTTCCTCAGGCTTCCTTTACAATCGCACACGGAGGTTTTCAAGTCTGTGTTGCAATCTCTCATGAAGCTATAGCAGAAAATCAAATTCTGAGATAAGTAAAAAAACATAAGATAATATTTTGTTTAGTAGGCCTACTGAACATAGGTCTGTTGTTGTTGTTTTTAAAGAATTGAGCGCCTGTGGCGTGATGTGTGGTCAGCCGTCACATCAAAATACTACAAAATCCTGCATGCAATTGTAGAAGATGGAGTGCTTGATCTGTCAAATCATCTACACCTCTTTTGTGTGGACTACACAATTCTTCCACGCCTGAAACTGGACCTGAAGTGCTTCACTGGGAGCTGGAACAACCACCCAATCAGAACAGAAGCAAATCTTACACCAGATCAGCTTTGGCACATCGGAATGCTGCAGACTCCAGTAGCTGATCCAGATGTAGAGGTATTCTTTAATCATCTATTTAATGCTATCTGTATTTAACCTATAGATTTCTTAATGTCCTCACCCTTATTTCATTAAAAACCTGTGAATTATTTCTGGATCTTAAAGTTTTTGGCGTAATATTTAGCTATTTTTCACATTTTGCCTAATGTCTTTGTTACAATAATAGCTCCTTAGGAGCATGTTAGCAGACCCCTTTGTAAATGTGCCTTACTTGACCACTTTTGATTTGTATAATTTAAAGTGCATTTTAATAATAGATCTGAACACGAACAAAGTTACATGAGTTTGTAACAACGTGGATACAAGTCATTGACAATATTTCAGAACAGTTGGTATTTTGACCTACTTAATGTTTCTTTGATTTTGCAGATAATCGAGCAACTGTGTCAACAGCAAACGTCTGATACTGACCCAGAAGATGGTGTGGTGGTTCCAGAGATCCACTGCCCTTTATCTGAACAGAGCCTAGCTGTTCTGCAGGGATTAATTGATCTCCTGCCATCATCACTGAACTATCGAGAGCTCTATGTCCAGTCACTTGATATTATTCAAAGATTGTGCTTTACTAACATTTGACTTCTAACATAATAAAAAAACTCACAAAAACATATGTAGTTACATCAGAAATGTAATTCACAAGAACATCACATGTAACAACGTTTTGGCAAAACTAACTTCATAACAATGTTGTGCAAATTTAAAACTTTGTTAGCCACTCTTTTGATAAATGATAAAGTAGTGTGTGCATTTTTTTAAAGAGGTGAAATTAAACAATTAAAAGGATGTAAGAGTGCAGTAAAAAATCTGTTCTAAACCCTGTAAAAGCAAGCTCCCTGTTGCACTGCAATTTTCATATTTTCTTTAAATTCATTTAAACTTGTTAAATGTGCAGTGGGAAATGTGATTGTCTGGGTGCATACACTGACCACAGGGTAGCACATTCTGTGGTCTGGCATACGTTCCATGCATGTGTGGTCAAATAGAACCGTGATTTTAAAAGCTTGTCTCTCTGAAAGGAGCAGATGTCTATGTGCTTGACCAGACAGCCACTGCATTACTTTTGACACAGAAAGTGCCTCCTCATCCTCAGAATCTCCATCTAGGGCAGTAAACATACATGTATTTGAAGTATCTAAAAATAGACATTGCCTTAACACTTGAGTAACAACAAACTTACCTTCAAGTTCCATTAAAAAATCCTGGAAGTTATACAAGATTTGCATTTCTTTGCTGTGCTTTAGAGTGCCACTCTCACTCATTTGTGGGTCAAGATGTGACACAATGTAATCATAGTCCACCTCGAAAAACATTCCAGAGAGAAAATAAAAAGCCAAATATCATCTAAAAAAAATTCTGTATGCAGTATTCAAAAATAGGAGTTCAAAAAAGAGTTTCTCTAACACAGTGGTTCTCAATTCCAGTTCTGGGGACCCACTGCTGTGCACATTCTGTATGTCTCTTTTATCTGACACAAACTGTTTAGTTCATGGAGCTGTCTCATAACAAGCTCCAACTTTACAATCTGAATCAGGTCTCTTACAAGATCTGAATCGGGTGCGTAAAAAAAAAAAGACACCCCAAAAGCATTATAACCTGTAAGGGGTGTACAGTTAAACATATAGGGGTCATTGAAGCCAATAGTTTAAGGGGCCATTTCTTTGTTAAAGCCTTTCTTTCCAGTTAGACTAAAGTTTAGCTATCCTTGAGAGAAAGAACGCATTATCTTGATGTTTGGAGAGGACTCTCCTGTTTATAGTGAGAGCCTGGCCAAATCCAACCTTGGAAAAGCTGTGTGTCGGTGTGTGTGTTAGTCTTCTTGGTTACAGGTTAAGGAACCACTGGCATTATTGGAGATTGACTGAGTTGTTGTTCTGGACATGCTGGCGCCCAGCAACCCAAATCTGCGACCTGGAAGGTCATGACGTGCCTAACTTCAGCTGCATAATCGATGGAGATATGCGTCAGTCTGTCTGTATATGTGTGGAAAATTACTGTGTTTATCTATTTCATAGCCAATGAGAATCATTCATCCTGTAAGCAATGACGTAGCTTAGACCTTGGAAATCGTATAACTGCTGTGATCTTTGTAACTGTAAGCGGGGTGGCCTATGAACTCCTGTGCGAGTATTGAAGCTGACTACTGCTGATGAAACTGCAAACTATCTTCAGTAAATATTTTCTTTAATTTTTTATAATTCTGACTCTGGGTCTTCATTCTTCATATCTGGTTCTGGGTCTTTAAACACATTGAAGACCTTTCTCAAACACAAAACAAGTCCCTATTTCATTTCTGGAAGCTGGGTTAAATAAGCAAGCACTGCATTCAGATATCAAATACAGACATTAAAGAATACATGAAAAGAACATTTCAGTAATCACACTGGTAACTTATATAAATAAAGTAAAATCTCCAGAGAAGTCATTCAACTCATTTGATATTTAGAAGGAAAAATATTGATTAATACCTTAATTATAATCAATCATTACATATACATTGAAGCAGCAGTGGATTCCAATCCACCCCCTTCAAACCCTAAGTTGATCATAGCTTCACTGGTGACAATGGTTCTCCCATCAACTTAGGCTAACAATGGTTTTGGGAGAAACAGCCCAAATCAGTGGTTCCTCAGGACTTGAGTTGAGAACCACTGCTCTAACGATTTTTACAAAAGCTATGCACCTTACCTGATCATTGCCACCTTCAAAAACAAAGAGGCCACGGCACACTTCTTTGTTCTTTGTCCACTAGATTGTAAAGATGGAGGCCCTCACGGAGCTGCTGAAGCATAAGAGTTCTTCGAGCAGCGCCATGCTCTTTTAGAACAGAAACAAACATTGTTTTACAATCTAATAATTATTGTTTACATTGTTTGAAGAATAGATTTAAAGGGATAGTTCACCCAAAAATTAAATGTGATGTTTATCTGCTTGCCCCCAAGGGCATCAGATATAGGTGACTGTTTCTTCAGTAGAACACAAATGATGATTTTTAACTCCAACCGTTGCAGTCTGTCAGTTGTATAATGCACGGCAATGGGAACTCAATCTATAAGAGTAAAAAAAACATGCACAGACAAATCCAAATTAAACCCTGCGGCTCGTGACGACACATTGATGTCCTAAGACATGAAACGATTGGTTTGTGCGAGAAACCGAACAGTATGTATATCATTTTTTTTTTACCTCTAATACACCACTATGTCCAACTACACTCATTGTGTAATGTGCCAAGTTCAAAGCTTCATAAAAAAAATATTCACAGTAATAATTACTCAAAATGTGGGTTTCGTTAGAGGAGTAGCTCTACTATAATGGGCTCACGTCCAATTTAACGCACCCTCTGAGGCAGGCGAGAAACAGCGCCACGCAATGGGCAGGAAATGCAATAGACGGCTCATTGTGCATTGTGTAATGTGTCAAGTTCAAAGCTTCATAAAAAAATAATTCCACAGTAATAATTGCTCAAAATGTGGATTATGTTAGAGGAGTAGCTCTACTATAATGGGCTCATGTCCAATTTAACGCACCCTCTGAGGCAGGCGAGGGTTAGGGTTAGGAAATTGAAATTCCAAGATCTGAAGCCCTAAGGCTCCAGAAATGGCTGTGCATTGGCCTACCTTCTGCTGACCACTAAAGGTCACCCCAGGCCCAAGCTCGTAGACAATGCAATGCCCCGATGCCTCCATTTCTAACCTGTTTTTTTCTCCCTGTTATCCCAGGTCTGAGTCGAAGAGGACTTTCAACAGGTCGGGCTACACGACTAAGTGTAAACCGGGCCCAGGATCCAGGTAAGTGGTGTACAGATAGTGTGTAACTTCTAATCTTGTATTTTTGTTGAGTAAAAATATGTGTGTAATAATTTCTAATTTTGTATTTTTCTCCCTGTTCTCCTAGGTCTGAATCGGGCTGTGAGAAGTCGGGGTGCCCCGCAGAGGGCTGTCCAGGACTCCAGGTAAGTGGGTAGGTTTTAGTGGAGAAGGGTTAGGGCTATATAAATTTAGGGTGTGTTATAGAATCAGGTCTAATTGCAAGAGGGTATAGACGGGTAGGTTTTAGGGAAGAAGTGTGAGTAGCCGTAGAGTGATTTTATCAGGCTCTAACATTAATCCCGAAGGGTTTTAGGCCTCATTTAGGCCTCTGGGAAATACTGTGTCCAGACGTTTGATCCATACACTTTCTGCTCGGAGTCTTTCCCTCAGGGACCATGTAGGATTCGTCTGGAGACAGGTGATCCTGAAAGCAGGTAAGCCGTGAGCCAGGAAGTGCTGAACCAGACGTCGTCTCTTATCCAGTTTATGGACGATATTGTGTGCATGCTGATAGGCTCTGGTTCTGAGCTCGTTTTTGGTCTGGCCCACGTACTGCCTGCGACATCTGGAACAAAACGCCAGGTAAACACAGTTGGTGGTTTCGTGGGTCAAAGGTCGAGGAATTTTAAAGATTTTTTATTGAATCTACTCATAACCCATCTAGATGGCACAAAGTATTTGCAATGACCGACCCGTCCCACTGAAGTGGGTACGCGCAATTTGCTATGAACGAGGATATCCTTCAGATTCCTATTGCGTTTGTAGGCCGCTATAGGCCTGTGGTGTTGCAAAAACTTTGTGTGTGTCAAAAACTTTAAAAAGTTTTCCTAATGGCCAAATTAAGAGCAACACTTTGTTTAGAGTAGAGGGCCGTGAGTGGAATAATTTTATGACTGTTTTGAACATCAGTCGCCGGTTGACTCTTGGGTTTGTCATATGTTTTTAATATGTTCCTCAGGAAGGATCTGGAGTAACCTCGTTTCCGGAGGGCTTGGAACAGAGTACCAGTGGCCTCAAGCAAGGACGAGGGCTGTGAGCAGATTCTCTTAAATCTCAAGAGTTGCGACTTAACAATGCCTTTAAAGGTATGATTTGGGTGAAAGCTACTCTTGTGTAATAGTGAATATGGGTGTCGGTTTCCTTAAAGTAGACCCTAAAATCTAATTGTCCCGTTTCAGCAAATTTGGGTCCTTTGTACGAGACTACATCAAGGAAGTTTACCTCTGACCTGTCCACACTGTATTTAACACCAATGGACTCCTGGTGAGTATTAAGGTGAGTGACGAAGGCAAGAAAGTCATCCATAGAATGAGTCCAGACACCCCAAATATCATCTAGAAAACTGTGATATGCGAATGGTTTCCTGGCAGAAGTTTCAAGAGCCGTTTGCTCCCAATCTGCCATGAAAATGTTCGCATACGACGGGGCAAACTTCTTGCCCATGGCCGTGCCCTTGACCTGTAAGTAAAATTTAGAATCGAACTCAAAATCGTTCCGGGTCAAATTGATCTCTAGGAATTTAAGAATATGTTCATCAGGTCTGTGAGGGTCAGGGTATTTTAACATACATTTTTTTATTGCCTGTAGGCCAATTGTGGTGTCAATGTTTGTATATAAACTATCAATATCGATAGTAAATAGGAATGAGTTTTCTGGAATGTGAAGCTTGCTAATCTTAGAGATAAAATGATATGTATCCTTCAGGTAACTGGGGTGTCTGGTGGAAAGAGGATTCAGAAAATGTTCCACATATTCGGCCGTGAAATACGTCTCACTATTGCAATCTGATACAATAGGTCAGCCGGGGGGGACCTCAAAAGGTACACTCCACTTCTCCGGATCCTTATGGATTTTTGGAAGGAGGTACAATCGTCTAGGACGTGGTGGTCCATCACCAGTGAGGTACTCTTTTTGTTTGGCGTTAATGATTTTTTTGTCTAGCATATCTTCCAGAATAACCTCTATTTCCTTCGCCGTTTCCATGTAGATTGGTCCCTCAAGTGGACGATAATGCTCTGTGACAGACAGCTGTCTCAATCCCTCACCCACATATTGTGCTCTGTCTAAGATGACCGTCGCGTTGCCCTTATCAGCAGGTTTGATGACAATATCAGTGTTGTTATATAATCCAGGGAATGAGCTTTTGCCCACCACCGGCGGTCGTGATTGTAAAATGGCGAACTACAAACTCAAGCGCTGACGCCCTCGTCGAGAAGCAGGGCCAAGGAAATGTTTATGTGTGAAAAAGAACTCCTTCGAGCCGGAGTTGAACCAGCGACCTAAGCTTTTGCCCACCACCGGTGGTCGTGATTGTAAAATGGCGAACTACGAACTCAAGCGCTGACGCCCTCGTCGAGAAGCAGGGCCAAGGAAATGTTTATGTGTGAAAAAGAACTCCTTCGAGCCGGAGTTGAACCAGCGACCTAAGGATTGCCAACTTGCCACCTACAGTCCTCCGCTCTTCCAGCTGAGCTATCGAAGGCACACTGATCGAAGGCGCCACCGGCTAAAACTGCTACAGACATACATGCTGGTTGTTTCGATTAAGTGATGCAAAGACAACCCGATCTTCCCATACCTTGGGTCAAACCCGGGCCGCCTGGGTGAAAACCAGGAATCCTGACCGCTAGACCATATGGGATCTTCTTTCTGCCTGAAGCAGACCATTTTACTTTTAGTGTGTGACCGTCCGCTTTAAGAACATGGGAATGATCCGAAGGGATTGTTTACTGAATTCAATTTCATCAGGCTCATCAGAGGGAGCTCTCATTTGCCTCACGAGGGGGTTCAGTTTCCTCCCATTCTTGCGATGGCATAATAGACACTACAAACTGGTCGTAAAGCAAGGTCCTTGTGACAGTATTCATGCAATGCATTTTAAAAGAAGCATAGTATTGTATGGTAACCGTTATCCTACTGACAAAGCAGCCTATTGTTGGACTGTGAATTTTTAATATTTCTCAACCAATCCAATAATAATAATAACAGAGACGTCTGCAAAAAACTGCTAAAAAAAACCTTAGAGATGGAGGTCTCACATGTTGGGGATCTCAAATTTTTTGTTTTTATGGCAAGTTTGTGGTGTTGTTAGGATATTCCTACAGAGTCTGTGACAGTTTCTCAGCGGAAGCACCGGGATCCAGGGTAAGAGACGTCTGCAAAAAACTGCGTTAAAATCCTTCGAGATGGAGGCCTCACATGTTGGGGATCTCGGTTGCTTTGTTTTCATGGCAAGTTGTGGTGTTGTTAGGATATTCTTACAGAGTCTGTGACAGTTTGTCAGTTTGCCAGGGTCAGTGACGTCTCCTCTCCTGGAGGAAAATACAAGTATTAGTGGTCTTGCTGCAAAATCTGGTAGAGGCGACAGCCAGGCTTGAGGGCAAGTCGTTAGCAGACCTTCCCTGGTGGTCTAGTGGGTAGGATTCGTCGCTCTCACCGCCGCGGCCCGGGTTCGATTCCCGGTCAGCGAATGAGCTTTTGCCCACCACCGGCGGCCGTGATTGTAAAATGGCGAACTACGAACTCAAGCGCTGGCGCCCTCGTCGAGAAGCAGGGCCAAGGAAATGTTTATGTGTGAAAAAGAACTCCTATCGAGCCGGAGTTGAACCAGCGACCTAAGCTTTTGCCCACCACCGGCGGTCCTGATTGTAAAATGGCGAACTACGAACTCAAGCGCTGACGCCCTCGTCGAGAAGCAGGGCCAAGGAAATGTTTATGTGTGAAAAAGATCTCCTTCAAGCCAGAGTTGAACCAGCGACCTAAGGTTTGCCAACTTGCCACCTACAGTCCTCCGCTCTTCCAGCTGAGCTATCGAAGGCACACTGATTGGGGACAGAACCTCAACATATCAGGTTGCTGAATCTCCGCCACCGGCTAAAACTGCTACAGACATACATGCTGGTTGTTTCGATTAAGTGATGCAAAGACAACCCCATCTTCCCATACCGGGAGTTGAACCCGGGCCGCCTGGGTGAAAACCAGGAATCCTGACCGCTAGACCATATGGGATCTTCTTTCTGCCTGGAGCAGACCATTTTACTTTTAGTGTGTGACCGTCCACTTTAAGAACATGGGAATGATCCGAAGGGATTATTTACTGAATTCAATTTCATCAGGCTCATCAGAGGGAGCTCTCATTTGCCTCACGAGGGGGTTCAGTTTCCTCCCATTCTTGCAATGGCATAATAGACACTACAAACTGGTCGTAAAGCAAGGTCCTTGTGACAGTATTCATGCAATGCATTTTAAAAGAAGCATAGTATTGTATGGTAACCGTTATCCTACTGACAAAGCAGCCTATTGTTGGACTGTGAATTTTTTATATTTCTCAACCAATCCAATAATAATAATAACAGAGACGTCTGCAAAAAACTGCTAAAAAAAACCTTAGAGATGGAGGTCTCACATGTTGGGGATCTCAAATTTTTTGTTTTTATGGCAAGTTTGTGGTGTTGTTAGGATATTCCTACAGAGTCTGTGACAGTTTCTCAGCGGAAGAACCGGGATCCAGAGTAAGAGACGTCTGCAAAAAACTGCGTTAAAATCCTTCGAGATGGAGGCCTCACATGTTGGGGATCTCGGTTGCTTTGTTTTCATGGCAAGTTGTGGTGTTGTTAGGATATTCTTACAGAGTCTGTGACAGTTTGTCAGTTTGCCAGGGTCAGTGACGTCTCCTCTCCTGGAGGAAAATACAAGTATTAGTGGTCTTGCTGCAAAATCTGGTAGAGGCCACAGCCAGGCTTGAGGGCAAGTCATCAGCAGAACTTCCCTTGTGGTCTAGTGGTTAGGATTCGGCGCTCTCACTGCTGCGGCCAGGGTTCGAATCCCCGTCAGGGAATGAGCTTTTGCCCACCACCGGCGGTCTGCTCTGCCGGAAATATCGCGAAAATTTTTTTTGGCCATTTTAGTGTATGCACCCTTTATTTTTTATCAGAAAAATGTGAAAAATGATTTTTTTCCTTAAATCCTCAGTGGATTGGATAGGCTGTCAATAAATGCATTCCAGATACACAGAACACATGTGCTGACAACATCCACTGAATAAATAACTCTTAAAACACATTTATACTTGATTTTGCATCAATTTAATGCAAAAAAGTAGGCGTTTTCTCACTTTTTTCCAATATTTTCATCTTTACTTCATTAGCAATCAACTTTTACCCTGAGTTATGACATCAGTCAATATGCCATTCTTTTCTCCAAACAGTATACTCATTCCACAGAAAAAATTATAAAAATCCAACCAAAATCAATAGATCTGTGATGATTTTACTACTAGTTGGCGATCAACAGGCTCAGAATCTCAATAGAATTTTAGGCTACTCTCAAAATTTTGAAAGACATACTGGATATTTAAAATCGTCATGAAACGGAAGTTGAGATTGTCCTTTTTTCCTTATTGTGACGTATATCCGAGTGAAACGGCTTCTGAAATTGGAAAAAAAATGTAGGGTGGGGCTTGATTTCGTCCTTCTGGAATTAATTGGATCGTTGGAGGTTGGGCGTTGCTAACAAAATGGAGGCAGATTTGAATGCCAGTTTACAGTCTGTTGTGGAGGATTTCTCTCCACCGGACTCACCACCGTTACCCTACCATGAAGCATTTTTAATTGAGGAAACCAACGATGAGAACGAGGACGAGCAGCCAAATTTTCCGTAAGGAATCACCCCATATTTATATGAGCCTCCTGTGAACCAAGATGAGGCGGCTGATAGTCATGCCCTCTAGTAATAGATTTTGACCGGAAGAGAAGAGAAGTCGTTTCAAGGGGGGAGGGAAGGGTAACGTATTTGATTAAAGATTATAAGGGTACATGAATAAAAAAAAAATAATGAAGTGCACAGATAAATCCTTTATAATAAACACTACAATATTACATATAAAAATACGAATGGTAAAATTTGATTTCATGATGACTTTAACATGGTTGTTAATGTCCACATTATTAAACATCATGACCTAGGCATCTTTTTAATTTCAACATAACCCTGTTCTCCCTATGGAAATGTGTCACACAAGAAATATAATACAGCAAAATGACTTTCATTATTTTATTGCCTCAGATGACAACTATTACAACTTTAACAGAACAAAATAATTTAACATAACTTAATTAACTAGGTGCAGGTCCCTGTGAGGTGGGATAATCAGGAGGGTGGCACACTGCAGATACTGCTCTGGGGACAGACCTTCACCCTCACCAACTGAGGAGACAGCAAACAAGACCGGCAGGGTGGGTTATACAGCTGCGCGATAAAGGAATGCACCCCCCCCCCCCTTCTCTCTCTCTAACACACACACACACACACGTGGCCTACTTACGTGTCCCTGTCTTCAAGCACAAGTTCAATCCTTGAACATCTGTTGGGGTCCCCGGTGCAGAGACATGCAATGCCACACTTCACATTGGCTCTTGCACAGGAGCATCCTCGGGCACACATGCTTTTCTTGCAGCGGCAGTATTTGCTGTGTTTGAGTTCGGAAGGTTTTGCCTCTTTCAGCATCATGGTTGCCACCAATTTTCCATTGACAAGTTGTCTCCCAAAATCAGAGGCAGCTGGGTAGGTTGGCTGAACCATGTGTGCCCGCTTACACACAGCCAACTGATGCAGGGCTCGGCGAAGATGTAATAGGAAGGCATCTTCAGTTGGTGGAAGGCAACGCATGTCTCCTTTGATGCTCACAAAGAGATGGGCTCACAGTGCATCTAGAGTACCACCAAAGTCACTCCTGTCATAGATTGACACCATGTATTGCCGTGCTGCTGTTATAACCTCTTCCTGAACATCCAGGCTTTCCTCAGGGTCACCGTACCTGCACAGCGGTAGAAGGTCTGTCAGGTGTTTAATAGCAGTTGTGTAGGCCCGCCTTTTTCCTCTTCTGTACAGATAGCTCACTGTGTCACATCCAGTAAGTATGTAGGTGCTGAGGAGAAGGGATGTAAGATCTGAAGCTGCAACATCATACTTCCTCGCCAGAGCTTCTGTGATGGCATGAACAGGCAGGAAGTTATCCATCGTCTTCACCCACAGCTCCTGCAGCCCATCCATGTGTGTGATGTAGTACATGCACATCATGATCACATCTGTGTCAGTCGCAACCACGACAGCCCGTTTGAGGTGCAGAATTTGAACTGAGTAGGCAATGTGAGCAAACATCCTGGTATCTGCCTCCTCATGTTTCTCACAGGAAAGTTCTGGAAGCTCAACCTGACAATCCGCTGACAAGAGTACAGTGCGACCAGGATCACAAAAGATTCCACCAAGAATAAGTGTGCATCCTGCAGGAAGTGACTTGTTCTGAGCTGCCCATGCTTCCCCCATGTAGTTCAACAGATTAGCTTTATTCACTGGATTGTGAATGAAGCCTTTCCATTCAGGTATAGGGAGAGTATCATGGGGCTTGTACTCCTTCATTTTGCTGGGGCAGGTCTTCATCCTCTTCTCTCGTTCCTCCCCTTTCAGACTTTCAGCAGGGGAGACATCATATCGATCACCAACAAAGTGGATGCAGTCACACTTGTCTGGTAGGATTCCAAGGAGCTGCCTCAGGTACTTTCCTTGCAGTTCATGGAAGGTGCTGCTCCCAAGATGTTGGTAATGTTGAATGAACGCCATGGCATCTACTACCATTATAACAGGCTTGTCAGACGGCGGTAGTTTGTCCACTTCCCCCCATGAGCTGCCAAGGGCTGTCTTGATTGCAGCCAGGTAGTCTGCCTTGTTTCCTTTACGCATTGCATAACTTTGGTCAAGGGACGGATCTGGCTCAAACAGGGAGGCTGGGCAACTTGTCCATTCATGGCCAAACACTTCCACCTTCCTGTCTTCCTCTAAGTCCTGAACAAAGTACAGGTTACGTACAACTGCACTCTCCTCCTCATAGACCTTTTTGGCTTTGAATGCCATGGACATTGACTTCTTTGGCTTTGCTGCGAAGGTTGAAAGTTTAATTTGGGCTACTTTCTCACTGCCTGTTCTTCTTGCTGCAGCCAATGCCTCCAGTCCTTTTTCACAAGCACAGATCAAGTCAGCAGATGTGGCTTTGTGGCCTGTTGAAATGTTGATCAGCTCCTGTTCTTCAGATGTGAAAGGATTGATCATCTGTTTGTTGATGACATCCGTTATTTTCCTTCTGCCTCATTTGCACCTTGGCTGTCCTTGTCCTTGTGGTGTTTGGTGTCATCCGCGTCCAGGTGTGCCATAGCATTTGTCTGCTCTGACACAGCTGTCAGAACTGGAAGAGCTTTCAAGTATTTCTCCATGGCTGCTGGCTGCTGACTGATGCCAGTGAAGAGTTTTGTCTTGGCATCACGATTGTAGGTTTTTTCAAGTGCTATGTCTGTCCAGACACCATTGAACCGCCCTTCTGTTTGACGTACAGTGAACTTCCCACCCTTGAATTCCCTATAGATGTTTGGAGCTAGTGTAGGCAAGCTTCTCATAGCTTCTAGATAGTGGGGCAGGCAGGATACGTACTTGTAGTGGCCAGCAGCTATAAGGTATGGTAACATCTTTTCCACTTCAGCCAGGTGTTCCTCCCACAGACCTGCACGCTCAGCATGGATGAACCGTCTAAGAATCATCACCATATCCATGTACATTAGCCATAGCTTTGTGGTAGGTGAGGTACGTGCTTCATTAAACTCAGCCATCAAACATGACAACTTTTTCAGTTGGTCAGTTGCATCAGCACACACAGAAGTTGCCTTCTCTACATCCTCTTCTGACAGGGCATCTAGGAGTAGCTGGATATATATACTCCAGGTCGTTCTCTTCATCGACCAACCATCTGGCAAATGCTTCC
The DNA here is from genome assembly GCF_051911475.1 of Siphateles boraxobius. Taxonomy (NCBI): domain Eukaryota; kingdom Metazoa; phylum Chordata; class Actinopteri; order Cypriniformes; family Leuciscidae; genus Siphateles; species Siphateles boraxobius. Next base: position 1,635,895 of record NW_027509164.1, read on the forward strand.
CAGTGTAGGGCAAACATGGCTGCATACACCATAGTGTGGGCGTGCAGCATTGCATAGTAGTCTTTCCCACTGATGATTTTGTTTGCTGTTCCACGGAGACATACATCAGCTTCGACCATGATGTCTTCGATTCCAGTGGACTGCATCAAATGCCCAATGGCTCCAAGGAAATTCAGAGCAATATGGAAGCCACCCATGCGTAAGATAATTTTGGCATACTTCTCTTTGTTCTTCTTTTGCAGACTTAGAACCACCTCACACTGCGTGAAAAGAGCTGTAATCGGGCATGTAAAACTTCTGATTACTCCTGTGTACTCCACAAATAAACGTGTGTGTACGGGAGTTTGCTGTCCCGTCACACAATACTCCTGGATATGTACCAAGTTTGGGGCACAGCAGGGAGCCACTAAGGGCCATCAGTTACCATGGTGAATAATCCCCCGGTCGGGGTCAATGCAAGGGAACATTAGCATTTCACACCTTTGGGACACAAGCCAGTGGCCTCCTTCAATTGGTCAGAGGTCTTACATAGGATTGGCTGCTCAATGCTTTGTCCCTCCTCTAAACCCCCACACTATTGGTCCAGTTTATGGCCTCATTTGGGTTTATTATTACTCATTATTAATATTTATTATCATTGGTGTTCATGGTTATAATGTCAAGACAAACAGATAGACAAAGTTGAGTTTGTTATTTTTATTATTTGTAAATGACACTGGGCACATGACATATATATATACACACAGTCAAAATTCTATAAATAAAAATACATTAGCACAGAATACACTTTACTATTAGTCATACAATATATAACCCCATATAATATATAAGGCCTGTTTATAATATATAGAAAACAATATAATATAAATACTTTAGAATATATAAATAGTACAATATATAAATAATACAATTTATAAATAGATAACAATATGGAATTGTATAGAACATATAAATGCAGTATATATATAGAAAACTATATAGAATTATATATAATACAATCTATTAATAATACTTTATAATATAAATAATACTATATATAAAAAAACAACAGAATATTCAAATTATACTATAGAATAATATTTTTATGCGTAATACTAAAATAATTCACAGGCCAGCTTCTGTGGTCTCCACCGCGACTCGATCTGCACCAACTCGTGCATGATGAGTTCCCAAGTACTTCTGGTCTGCTTCCAGTCTTTTTTGTAGCACCCCACACAGCGCAGACAAAACTGTACTGCGGGTTGGAGCCCGAACAACCCACACCGACTTTCCATCCAAGATAGCATCCTCCTCTTCAGACATGTGGTCAACTGTTGTAGTCTTCCAGATAGCTGCCTCTTCCTCTGTCTGGAGAACGCCAGTCCTGCTGCTCAGCAGCTGCAAAATAGGAGGGAAAAAAGTAATTAAACCACTGAAAATATCAAATTGGTTGGTATGGGAGCCTCTCCCAGGCTGAGTCTTTTACTGAGATTTATATTTATTTACACTTACTCTTCTTTTTCTTTGTCTCATGCGCACAATGATCCTGCTGTTCTCCATCTTGTCTTTGTTCTCATCTTGGGCCATCCTGAAACCCCTTCTAACAGTTTCAAAATACGTCTTCAGGATGCCAGAGAGAGGAAGATAGTGAGGGGGGAGAATGTGTTTATTTATAACTAACTAATCTATACAGATAAATAGTTGTAGCCTTGGGACATTCTCTTGTGACTTACCTTTAAAAACAGCAGGATCTACGTCCATCACAGCCATGGAGACGCCATTATAAAGATAGGTTGTGACCTCGAGGTTGTGGGGGGAGGATAGACTGTGGAGCAGTAATTAAAGAAGGTTGATTAAAAATATAATTTAGAAGAAAGGACTGTTATGAAACAATAGTTTTAAAGATATACCTTGTCTGTGGGTCATATTTGTGTATGTTGTTTTCCCCATTGTGCAATCTCCGTACAGCTTCCTGTAAACATCCAACATAGTATGAGGGCTCAATTCAAATACATTAATAAATAAAGCACACGAAGTTAAGCGGACACCGCCAAATGTTTGTGACGGTCAGAAAATAACTTACCGCAACAGAATTATTTCCAGCTCTCTTTAATTTCTTTGAAGCAGGCTCCTCTTTTGCCTCTTTGAGCTCATTGATGTCAACCTCCATCTTATCCAACCTCCAGCTTTTCAAATATCCTCTTCAAACTTGCATTTACCATATACACCAGTCTGTTTTTGTTCGGACTCGGAGTTTAAATAGCCACATTGTCCCGACGTAAAGGAGTAACATCTCTACTCTGCTCTCCCTAAAACTCCAGCGATCTTTTGCAAGCCATCTTGAAGAGCAGAGGACACCCAGATACAAACTGCTTTTCAGGGTCTACAGTCTTTGTTGTAGATTGACACAATGTAAAGCACTTATCAGCCCACCTTTCCTGAATACTAATGAGGGGGGCAGGGGAATAGGGGCAATCTTGAGCTGCCAGTCCCAACACAAATTAGCATTTACAAAGCCAAGCCATCAACTAACAGCATGTGGTCAGACAAGTTCCTGTTTTCGGGCCTTTACGGGCATTTACAGGTACGCGTAACAAAGTTCCAAAGATCCCTGCCAAACAGCAGATTTAGCGGGCGTATTCATTGTCTGAATTCTCCCGTATACACCCCTTTTGACGCAGTGTCATATATTGCTTGGTCACATGTGATGATGGCATACTCTTGACCTTGTTTTCTCGACACATCCATGCAGTACTGAACAGACTGTTCAACCACATCTGGGTTTGTTGGTGACTTGGGGAAGAAGGGACCATAGCTGATCACAGTTGCAGGGATGGTATCTGGTATGAGAAATGCTTGGAATGAACTCCATGTTGGAGCAGCGCAACTTGGTTTCAGGTCCTCCAATAGTACAGTAGGGCAGCTATGCACCAAATGCCATTCCTTGTGGTACCGGAAGTCCTCAGCAATCATATCAGTACACTTGTTTTCATCAGGACCACGAATCGTGTGTAGTATCTCTTCATCTTCAAGTTTGTTTGCTTTTTCCCATACTGCATTCTGTCTGTCATACGTGGCAATCAAAACGAGGGATCTATTCCCCCCGGTCGTGCGTGCTCTTCCACAAATGAAGCACTCTTCCCTGTGTTTGATGGGCTGTGGCATTGACATCCGTGTTTTTTTAGTAGGCCTGCTGCTGTCTGGCTCAGGATTAAGTTCTGCTTCAAATGAAGTGCCTTCTGGCTTTTCACCTTTGTTCCTCTTCTGGTCAACAGTTTTACGATTTGTGTACTTTGCACGACATTGTGTGTGCCACAAAGGATTCCTCCCCAGAAAGTCACATTGAGGTTTCATCTCATTGTCAAGTCTGTATGAGACAGCATCCTTTCTATTGGTTACAGCATATAGGAGGGAAGGGTAGCCTTGATTTGTCAGTTTCTGATGAGGACCAGCGTCACTGTCTGTTTTCTGACATATTATGCAAGCAGTATATTTGGTACTGAGCAGCTTTCTCTCCAGCTTCTTGGTTGAGAACTCAGGCTCCATCCTTCATACTTCTCCAATTCACATCACTCCTCTCCTGTTCTCTCCTCGTCACTCTTATCCTCTCCTGTTCAGTTCACTCCTCTCCCTTCTCCTCCTCTCCTTTCTCCTCCACGCTTCTCCTCTCTTGTTTAATCCTCTCCTCTTCACTCTTCTCCCCTCTCCACTCCTAATCTCTTCTATTCCATCCACTCCTCTCCACTCTTCTCTCCTCTCCTATCCTCTCTACTCTTCTCCTCTTCTACTTTTCTACACTATTCTCCTCTTCCCTCTTCTTCTCTCCAATTCAATCAACTCCTCTCCATACCTCTCCACTCCACTCTTCTTTCCTGGTCAATTCACTCCTCTTTTTTCCTCTACTATTAGATTAGATTAGATTAGATTAAACTTTATTGTCATTACACAAGTACAGGTACAAGGCAACGAAATGCAGTTTGGGTCTAACCAGAAGTGCAATAGCAGCAAGTGCAGGATATACAATGGTTCCATAAGTGCAGTACATGGATATGTACTGAATAAATATAGCTAGATATGTACTGAATATAATATACAGATGGCTATTACTATAAACAGAATTTTTACAGATATGTACAATGAACATAATATACAGATGATTATTACTATAAACAGAGTTTACAGGTGAATGTGTACTATGAATATATATACAGATGGCTATTACTATAAACAGAATGTGAGCTTAGTATACTAATGTGATATATATAGAATGTGATAATATACAGAATGTGAGCATAATAAACAGATGGTTATTACTATAAACAGGATTTTCAGATAGATATATGTAATAAGTAAGGCTAAATGAGCATTATAACAATGGATTTAAAGTAGTGCAAATTAAGTTGGACAGAAGCTATCCGAGTAAAAGTGCAATGGAAAGTAATTGCATATTACAGTTAAAGTACGGTATTGCAAATGTATATGTAAACAATTGGTACTGTAAATAAACAGTCGGCAGTGCAAATTGATATTCTAGTCAGGTGAGTTGTGCAAGATGCATATGTAAACAGTTGTTACTATGATAATAGTCAGCAGTGCAAATTAACATTATAGCATTGCAAATAACAAATAACCAATAACAAAATGGAGTTAGGTGTGAGGAGGGAGAGGAGAGATTATCAGTATATGAGGGGAGTGGGATCAGTGAGGGTTAGAGTTCAGTAAAGAGACAGCTCTGGGGAAAAAGCTGTTCTTTAGTCTGCTGGTCCTGGTCCGGAGGCACCTGAAACGCCTGCCGGAGGGCAGTAGAGAAAACAGTCTGTGGGCTGGGTGAGAGGAGTCCTTAAGGATGCTGTGAGCTCGGTGCAGACAGCGTTTCCTCTGGATGTGCTCGATGGCAGGTAGTTGAGTCCCAGTGATGCGCTGGGCGGTTTTCACCACCCGCTGCAGTGCCTTGCGCTCTGCAAACGGACAGCTCCCATACCACACTGTAGCACAGTTGGTCAGGATGCTTTCTATTGCACAGCGATAGAAGTTCACCAGGATAGTCGAGGAAAGCTGATTCTTCCTCAGTGTCCTCAGGAAGAAAAGGCGCTGGTGAGCCTTCCTGACCAGGCAGGAGGTGTTGGTTGTCCAGGACATGTCCGCCGAGATGTGGATTCCCAAGAACTTGAAACTGGAGACACACTCAACAGCCATTCCATTGATGTGGATGGTGTCATGTGTGCCTCTTGACTCTTTTCTGAAGTCCACGATGAGCTCCTTCGTTTTGGTGGTGTTGAGGAGCTGGTTATTTTCAGTGCACCATGTGGCCAGGTGCTTGATCTCCTCCCTATAGGCAGTCTCATCGTTGTTGCTGATGAGGCCAATCACCGTAGTGTCGTCCGCAAACTTGACGATGGAATTAGATCCGTACACAGGCTTGCAGTCGGAGGTGAAGAGGGAGTAGAGAAACGGGCTTAGCACACAGCCCTGTGGTACACCAGTGTTGAGTGTAATGGACGTGGAGTAGGTGGAGCCAGATCGAACATTCTGGGGTCTGTTGGTCAAAATGTCCAAAATCCAGTTGCACATGGAGGTGTCGATGCCCAGGTCTCCAAGTTTGGCTATTAGCTTAGTTGGGATGACAGTGTTGAATGCTGAACTGAAGTCAACAAACAGCATGCGTGCATAGGTGTTATTTTTGTCCAGATGTGTGAGCACAGAGTGCAGTGCCATGGAAACAGCATCCTCTGTGCTCCTATTGCTACGGTAGGCAAACTGATGTGAGTCCAATGTGGATGGTAGAGAGTCTTTTAGGTGTGCCAGGACCAGCCGCTCAAAGCACTTCAGTACGATGGGTGTGAGTGCTACTGGGCGGTAGTCGTTAAGGCACTTCGGGCTGGAGTGTTTTGGCACTGGCACAATGGAAGTGCATTTAAAGCATGTTGGTACTGCTGCTTGGGCAAGAGACAGGTTGAAAATGTCTGTAAAAACCCCAGCGAGCTGCTCCGCACATGCCCTGAGTACGCGTCCAGGGATGTTGTCTGGTCCAGCAGCCTTGTGCCCGCTGATCCTGCTCAGTGCCTTGCAGACATCTGTGGAGGAGAGTGTGATTGGCGGTTGGTCTGCTGGGGATTTGAGCTTGGTGGCAGTTTCACTGTTGTCTCTTTCAAAGCGAGCATAAAAGTCATTTAGCTCGTTCAGGAAGGCAGACATACTCCAGTCAGTGTGTAGAAACCTTTCCTGGAGTGAGAAATCTGCCCCCGCAGGCCACACCTTGATGGTCTTCACTGATGGCTTCACGCGATTGATGAGAGGTGCATACTTGGGCGTGAGGAACAAAGAAAGGTGGTCTGACTGTCCCAGGTGGGGGAGGGGTGTCACGACGTAAGCTCCAGCCATGCTTGTTGTAAACATGGTCTAAAGTTTTGTTTCCTCTGGTGTGACAGGAAACATGCTGGTGAAATTTCGGTAGCACTGACTTTAAGTTTGAATGATTAAAATCACCCGCAACAATAAACGCAGCTTCCGGGTGGACGGTCTGTTGTTTACTGATGGTTGCGTGAAGTTCTTTCATAGCAAACTTGGCATCAGCATCCGGGGGAATATAGGCTGCAGTGATAATAGTGGAAGTGAACTCCCGCGGTAGATAAAACGGTCTACATTTAACCATGAGAAACTCAAGGTTAGCTGAACAATGTCTCCCAACAATAGCAGAGTTTGTGCACCAAGCTTTGTTAATGTAAATGCACAATCCACCACCTCTGGTCTTACCAGAGCCATCTAATGTTCTATCCGCCCGGAATGTATGGCGTCCCGCTAGCTCAATAGCGTTGTCCAGTATTCCGCTGTTTAACCATGTTTCTGTGAAGATTAGGACATTACAGTTCAAAAGTCTCTTGTTGCATGTGATGTTGAGTCGAATCTCGTCCATTTTGTTCAACAGCGACTGTACATTGGCAAGGAAAATGCTGGGTAACGAGAGCCTATGTGGTGTTAGCTTTAGCTTAGCTCTTAGTCCTCCGCGCTTCCCCCGCCTTTGTTTACGATCTCCACGCCGCCTGCGAGCACTTCCGCCCGGCCGGGCAGGGTGCATAGCCTCGGGTGTTCTGGCGATCTCAGGAAGCAGTCGAAGGTTGTCCATAAAACTGTTGGAAGTTCGCGAACCAATATCCAAAAGCTCGCATCGGGTGTACGATGTGAAGGCACAACTGTTCTGCACGAACAGACCCGAAATGAGCAAGAAAAATAAAGCAAAATTGCAGAATCTGGAGAGACCACGAGCCTCGATAATAGACAACATTGTGCGGCCTTATTTTTTAATTTGACAAAAGCGTTTGACTTAATGGATCATGTTTTACTGTTACGGAGGCTTAAAAGTGTTGGCCTCGATAATTAGGCTGTGAGTTGGTTTAAAAATTATTTATCGGATAGAACTCAATGTGTTGCTGTAGATAATTACACCTCATCCATGGTAATAGTCAGGAAGGGTGTCCCGCAAGGTTCTTTATTGGCACCACTTCTTTTTTCTATTTTTATTAATGAATTGGGGCAGGGAATACAATCGGCAAAGCTAAATTTTTATGCTGACGATACAATTATTTACTCCACTGCATCCTCTGTGTCTCAGGCTATTGAAATTCTTAAGGATTCTTTTTATACTTTTCAGCTTACTTTGTTGAAACTAAAATTAGTTTTAAATGTAAATAAACGTAGCCGTTCTATGTCTACTGTTATGCCTATTCTGACTATTGAGGGTTTAAATATAGAAAGAATACCAACTTATAAATATTTAGGAATATGGAATGTTTCTGGAATGTTTTATATGTGTTGTGTGTTTGTGTGTGATTTGTAGTGTGGCCATCTTGGCCAGGACTCCCTGGAGGAAGAGATTTCTTTTAATCTCAATGGGACCTTCCTGGAAAAATAAAGGAAATAAAATAAAATAAATGTTAAGTTGTGGTGTTGTTAGGATATTACTACAGAGCCTGTGACAGTTTCTCAGTGGAAGAACTGGGATCCAGGCCCACAGGCGTCTGCAAAAAACTTCTTTAAAAACCTTTGAGATGCAGTTCTTGTTCTTCTACAGCCTCACATGTTGGGGATCTTATTGTTTTTGTTTTCATGGCAAGTTGTGGTGTTGTTAGGATATTCCTCCAGAGCCTGTGACAGTTTCTCAGCGGAAGAACTTGGAACTGGGATCCAGGGCCAGAGACGTCTGCAAAAAACTGATAAAAAAAACCTTAGAGATGGAGGTCTCACGTGTTGGGGATCTCAGTTTTTTTGTTTTTATGGCAAGTTTGTGGTGTTGTTAGGATATTCCTACAGAGTCTGTGACAGTTTCTCAGCGGAAGAACCGGGATCCAGGGTAAGAGACGTCTGCAAAAAACTGCGTTAAAAACCTTCGAGATGGAGGCCTCACATGTTGGGGATCTCGGGTTGCTTTGTTTTCATGGCAAGTTGTGGTGTTGTTAGGATATTCCTACAGAGTCTGTGACAGTTTGTCAGTTTGCCAGGGTAAGTGACGTCTCCTCTCCTGGAGGAAAATACAAGTATTAGTGGTCTTGCTGCAAAATCTGGTAGAGGCCACACCGAGGCTTGAGGGCAAGTCAATAGCAGACCTTCCCTGGTGGTCTAGTGGTTAGGATTCGGCGCTCTCACCGCCGTGGCCCGGGTTTGATTCCCGGTCAGGGAATGAGCTTTTGTCCACCACCGGCGGTCGTGATTGTAAAATGGCGAACTACGAACTCAAGCGCTGACGCCCTCGTCGAGAAGCAGGGCCAAGGAAATGTTTATGTGTGAAAAAGAACTCCTTCGAGCCGGAGTTGAACCAGCGACCTAAGCTTTTGCCCACCACCGGCGGTCGTGATTGTAAAATGGCGAACTACGAACTCAAGCGCTGACGCCCTCGTCGAGAAGCAGGGCCAAGGAAATGTTTATGTGTGAAAAAGAACTCCTTCGAGCCGGAGTTGAACCAGCGACCTAAGGATTGCCAACTTGCCACCTACAGTCCTCCGCTCTTCCAGCTGAGCTATCGTAGGCACGCTGATTGGGGACAGAACCTCAACATATCAGGTTGCTGAATCTCCACCACCGGCTAAAACTGCTACAGACATACATGCTGGTTGTTTCGATTAAGTGATGCAAAGACAACCCGATCTTCCCATACCGGGAGTCGAACCCGGGCCGCCTGGGTGAAAACCAGGAATCCTGACCGCTAGACCATATGGGATCTTTTCTTTCTGCCTGCAGCAGACCACTTTACTTTCAGTCTGTGACCGTCCCCTTTAAGAACATGGGAATGATCCGAAGGGATTGTTTACTGAATTCAATTTCATCAGACTCATCAGAGGGAGCTCTCATTTGCCTCACGAGGGGGTTCAGTTTCCTCCCATTCTTGCGATGGCATAATAGACACTACAAACTGGTCGTAAAGCAAGGTCCTTGTGACAGTACTCATGCAATGCATTTTAAAAGAAGCATAGTATTGTATGGTAACCGTTATCCTACTGACAAAGCAGCCTATTGTTGAACTGTCAATTTTTAATATTTCTCAACCAACCCTATAATAATAATAACAGAGACGTCTGCAAAAGACTGCTAAAAAAAACCTTAGAGATGGAGGTCTCACATGTTGGGGATCTCAAATTTTTTGTTTTTATGGCAAGTTTGTGGTGTTGGTAGGATATTCCTATAGAGTCTGTGACAGTTTCTCAGCAGAAGAACTGGGATCCAGGGTAAGAGACGTCTGCAAAAAACTGCGTTAAAATCCTTCGAGATGGAGGCCTCACATGTTGGGGATCTCGGTTGCTTTGTTTTCATGGCAAGTTGTGGTGTTGTTAGGATATTCTTACAGAGTCTGTGACAGTTTGTCAGTTTACCAGGGTCAGTGACGTCTCCTCTCCTGGAGGAAAATACAAGTATTAGTTGTCTTGCTGCAAAATCTGGTAGAGGCCACAGACAGGCTTGAGGGCAAATCGTTAGCAGACCTTCCCTGGTGGTCTAGTGGTTAGGATTCGGCGCTCTCACCGCTGTGGCCCGGGTTCGATTCCCGGTCAGGGAATGAGATTTTGCCCACCACCGGCGGTCGTGATTGTAAAATGGGGAACTACGAACTCAAGCGCTGACGCCTTCGTCGAGAAGCAGGGCCAAGGAAATGTTTATGTGTGAAAAAGAACTCCTTCGAGCCGGAGTTGAACCAGCGACCTAAGGATTGCCAATATGCCACCTACAGTCCTCCGCTCTTCCAGCTCAGCTATCGAAGGCACACTGATTGGGGACAGAACCTCAACATATCAGGTTGCTGAATCTCCGCCAAAAACTGCTACAGTAGTCGGGGAGCCAAAGTCTCAAAAGCTCAATAAAATGGGTTGAACCTGACATGGTCTGCCATACTTTTTATTTGTGTTTTTTCTGTTAACTTTGACCCTAAGAACCAATAATTGGAGGGTCTGCTCTGCCGGAAATATCGCGAAAATTTTTTTTGGCCATTTTAGTGTATGCCCCCTTTATTTTTTATCAGAAAAATGTGAAAAATGATTTTTTTCCTTAACCTGTTAACCTTCAAGGCCACTTTTGAAAAATCCCCAGAAATGGCATACCCAATCTTAAACAGATACAGTTCATGAACCCTTTGCACTAAAAGCACAAGTATGATCTCATTTGAAAGCTGACACCTAGTAGTTTATTGTAAATGTAGAATTAATTATTGTCATAATGAAAACAAAATGTTTAAATAGCTTCAAAGTTTTGTAAAGTTATTAGAAATTTACTTTTATGAAACATCTTCATAAAAATAAAATTGAAGTTGGCCCTGGAGCAATCTAGAAATGCACTGCAGCTAAAGCCATATGTGTGACCATTTTATATTTAAAATCTGAAAATGATAAGTCTAAAACTCTGTATTTAGTTAAATGTTTTTCAAGATCATGTCAAATTACTTTATTTTGATTAGACTCTAAAATGCAAACTGATGTTTAGTCATCTTCTGAGTCATCTATTCAGTCTATTGTCTCTATTATTTTGTGGTGTAAACGAGCCCCATTCAGAGTCAGTCTCCCCTGCACACATTTACACCTCTCCAGACTGATTATGGCTCTAAATATGCATTTCTTTTGTCTGCATTATAGCTACTAACGACTGGCTATTCACAGGCTATTCATAGGGTTTCAAACCCTAATTTATTTTATCAAAGTTCTCACTAAATATTTGAAACTGGTATCAAATGCACTGAAACATTGCAGTAAGCATTCCTATTTAGAAAAAAATCATAAATCAATAACTGCTGGTGGCAGGTGCACCTGGGCTAGCTAGCATGTTAGCTTAGGACACCATCAATACACGACCATTTATGAGATTAAAACCATGTTTGTGCTCCAAACTTACTTTATAACGCAAGTCGAGTGTTTTAAATAATCTTATGTGATCTAATTTGGCTTCAGATAAAAAGAAAATCCGACAGAAAATTTATTATTTATAGTGTTCTGCACGATGATGAAATCTATATCGATTAGCATTACATTATAAATATAATCTATTATTATGAAATACCTGACATGGCTTGAAGAACACAGGTAACTCAAATATCATTGCAATCATGTTTATTGTCTTCAAAACATCTTTATCTGCATGTTACAGCGATCTCTGTCAGCTACTTTCTGTATCGAGGTGACGTCTGGAATGTCACATGACTATGGGTCTTCTTCGTGATCCATATATGGACTATTATTGTGCATATAGCGCCCTCAGGCTATTGGTATGAATTGAAAACACAGCACATCTCAGTAAGAAGCGATCATGATGATTACATCGACGCATTTGGGTATAAATTCAATACATATTATTCCTCTATAGAAATATGATGTGAATCAATGAGAATATATCAATATTTCTCCAAGTCTGCACATTTTTGAGCTAAAGCCCTGAGGGACGTTGTTTTGTGAATCGCTGTCATGACGACAGCACGGAGTGTTTTTTATGAATGGACCAGCTGACGCTCATAATTCATATTAAAGGTATCGACTCATTTTTTCATTTCATAACTCCTGACACAAATTAAGACATAACTGTCACTATAAGTTTCTCAGAATACAATAGTGGTCAAATACTGAATCTTGAATCTTATATCTTTTTAATGATGTATAGTTTGTCAAGGTATAACATTAAATCTGATAGTAAATTTGAACTAAATAAAAAAAAAAAAAACGCTTCAGTGCGCCAACGCTCTGGCAACGGTTAACAGGTTAAATCCTCAGTGGATTGGGTAGGCTGTCAATAAATGCATTCCAGATACACAGAACACATGTGCTGACAACATCCACTGAATAAATAACTCTTAAAACACATTTATACTTATTTTGCATCAATTTAATGCAAAAAAGTAGGCGTTTTCTCCCTTTTTTCCAATATTTTCATCTTTACTTCATTAGCAATCAACTTTTACCCTAAGTTATGACATCAGTCAATATGCCATTCTTTTCTCCAAACAGTATACTCATTCCACAGAAAAAATTATAAAAATCCAACCAAAATCAATAGATCTGTGATGATTTTACTACTAGTTGGCGATCAACAGGCCCAGAATCTCAATAGAATTTTAGGCTACTCTCAAAATTTTGAAAGACATACTGGAGATTTAAAATCGTCATGAAACGGAAGTTGAGATTGTCCTTTTTTCCTTATTGTGACGTATATCCGAGTGAAACGGCTTCTGAAATTGGAAAAAAAATGTAGGATGGGGCTTGATTTCGTCCTTCTGGAATTAATTGGATCGTTGGAGGTTGGGCGTTGCTAACAAAATGAAGGCAGATTTGAATGCCAGTTTACAGTCTGTTGTGGAGGATTTCTCTCCACCGGACTCACCACCGTTACCCTACCATGAAGCATTTTTAATTGAGGAAACCGACGATGAGAACGAGGACGAGCAGCCAAATTTTCCGTAAGGAATCACCCCATATTTATATGAGCCTCCTGTGAACCAAGATGAGGCGGCTGATAGTCATGCCCTCTAGTAATAGATTTTGACCGGAAGAGAAGAGAAGTCGTTTCAAGGGGGGAGGGAAGGGTAACGTATTTGATTAAAGATTATAAGGGTACATGAATTTAAAAAAAATAATGAAGTGCACAGATAAATCCTTTATAATAAACACTACAATATTACATATAAAAATACGATTGGTAAAATTTGATTTCATGATGACTTTAACATGGTTGTTAATGTCCACATTATTAAACATCATGACCTAGGCATCTTTTTAATTTCAACATAACCCTGTTCTCCCTATGGAAATGTGTCACACAAGAAATATAATACAGCAAAATGACTTTCATTATTTTATTGCCTCAGATGACAACTATTACAACTTTAACAGAACAAAATAATTTAACATAACTTAATTAACTAGGTGCAGGTCCCTGTGAGGTGGGATAATCAGGAGGGTGGCACACTGCAGATACTGCTCTGGGGACAGACCTTCACCCTCACCAACTGAGGAGACAGCAAACAAGACCGGCAGGGTGGGTTATACAGCTGCGCGATAAAAGATGCACCCCCCCCCCCCCCTTCTCTCTCTCTAACACACACACACACACGTGGCCTACTTACGTGTCCCTGTCTTCAAGCGCAAGTTCAATCCTTGAACATCTGTTGGGGTCCCCGGTGCAGAGACATGCAATGCCACACTTCACATTGGCTTTTGCACAGGAGCATCCTCGGGCACACATGCTTTTCTTGCAGCGGCAGTATTTGCTGTGTTTGAGTTCGGAAGGTTTTGCCTCTTTCAGCATCATGGTTGCCACCAATTTTCCATTGACAAGTTGTCTCCCAAAATCAGAGGCAGCTGGGTAGGTTGGCTGAACCATGTGTGCCCGCTTACACACAGCCAACTGATGCAGGGCTCGGCGAAGATGTAATAGGAAGGCATCTTCAGTTGGTGGAAGGCAACGCATGTCTCCTTTGATGCTCACAAAGAGATGGGCTCGCAGTGCATCTAGAGTACCACCAAAGTCACTCCTGTCATAGATTCACACCATGTATTGCCGTGCTGCTGTTATAACCTCTTCCTGAACATCCAGGCTTTCCTCAGGGTCACCGTACCTGCACAGCGGTAGAAGGTCTGTCAGGTGTTTAATAGCAGTTGTGTAGGCCCGCCTTTTTCCTCTTCTGTACAGATAGCTCACTGTGTCACATCCAGTAAGTATGTAGGTGCTGAGGAGAAGGGACGTAAGATCTGAAGCTGCAACATCATACTTCCTCGCCAGAGCTTCTGTGATGGCATGAACAGGCAGGAAGTTATCCATCGTCTTCACCCACAGCTCCTGCAGCCCATCCATGTGTGTGATGTAGTACATGCACATCATGATCACATCTGTGTCAGTCGCAACCACGACAGCCCGTTTGAGGTGCAGAATTTGAACTGAGTAGGCAATGTGAGCAAACATCCTGGTATCTGCCTCCTCATGTTTCTCACAGGAAAGTTCTGGAAGCTCAACCTGACAATCCGCTGACAAGAGTACAGTGCGACCAGGATCACAAAAGATTCCACCAAGAATAAGTGTGCATCCTGCAGGAAGTGACTTGTTCTGAGCTGCCCATGCTTCCCCCATGTAGTTCAACAGATTAGCTTTATTCACTGGATTGTGAATGAAGCCTTTCCATTCAGGTATAGGGAGAGTATCATGGGGCTTGTACTCCTTCATTTTGCTGGGGCAGGTCTTCATCCTCCTCTCTCGTTCCTCCCCTTTCAGACTTTCAGCAGGGGAGACATCATATCGATCACCAACAAAGTGGATGCAGTCACACTTCACAAGTCACACTTGTCTGGTAGGATTCCAAGGAACTGCCTCAGGTACTTTCCTTGCAGTTCATGGAAGGTGCTGCTCCCAAGATGTTGGTAATGTTGAATGAACGCCATGGCATCTACTACCATTATAACAGGCTTGTCAGACGGCGGTAGTTTGTCCACTTCCCCCCATGAGCTGCCAAGGGCTGTCTTGATTGCAGCCAGGTAGTCTGCCTTGTTTCCTTTACGCATTGCATAACTTTGGTCAAGGGACGGATCTGGCTCAAACAGGGAGGCTGGGCAACTTGTCCATTCATGGCCAAACACTTCCACCTTCCTGTCTTCCTCTAAGTCCTGAACAAAGTACAGGTTACGTACAACTGCACTCTCCTCCTCATAGACCTTTTTGGCTTTGAATGCCATGGACATTGACTTCTTTGGCTTTGCTGCGAAGGTTGAAAGTTTAATTTGGGCTACTTTCTCACTGCCTGTTCTTCTTGCTGCAGCCAATGCCTCCAGTCCTTTTTCACAAGCACAGATCAAGTCAGCAGATGTGGCTTTGTGGCCTGTTGAAATGTTGATCAGCTCCTGTTCTTCAGATGTGAAAGGATTGATCATCTGTTTGTTGATGACATCCGTTATTTTCCTTCTGCCTCATTTGCACCTTGGCTGTCCTTGTCCTTGTGGTGTTTGGTGTCATCCGCATCCAGGTGTGCCATAGCATTTGTCTGCTCTGACACAGCTGTCAGAACTGGAAGAGCTTTCAAGTATTTCTCCATGGCTGCTGGCTGCTGACTGATGCCAGTGAAGAGTTTTGTCTTGGCATCACGATTGTAGGTTTTTTCAAGTGCCATGTCTGTCCAGACACCATTGAACCGCCCTTCTGTTTGACGTACAGTGAACTTCCCATCCTTGAATTCCCTATAGATGTTTGGAGCTAGTGTAGGCAAGCTTCTCATAGCTTCTAGATAGTGGGGCAGGCAGGATACGTACTTGTAGTGGCCAGCAGCTATAAGATATGGTAACATCTTTTCCACTTCAGCCAGGTGTTCCTCCCACAGACCTGCACGCTCAGCATGGATGAACCGTCTAAGAATCATCACCATATCCATGTACATTAGCCATAGCTTTGTGGTAGGTGAGGTACGTGCTTCATTAAACTCAGCCATCAAACATGACAACTTTTTCAGTTGGTCAGTTGCATCAGCACACACAGAAGTTGCCTTCTCTACATCCTCTTCTGACAGGGCATCTAGGAGTAGCTGGATATATATACTCCAGGTCCTTCTCTTCATCGACCAACCATCTGGCAAATGCTTCCCAGTGTAGGGCAAACATGGCTGCATACACCATAGTGTGGGCGTGCAGCATTGCATAGTAGTCTTTCCCACTGATGATTTTGTTTGCTGTTCCACGGAGACATACATCAGCTTCGACCATGATGTCTTCGATTCCAGTGGACTGCATCAAATGCCCAATGGCTCCAAGGAAATTCAGAGCAATATGGAAGCCACCCATGCGTAAGATAATTTTGGCATACTTCTCTTTGTTCTTCTTTTGCAGACTTAGAACCACCTCACACTGCGTGAAAAGAGCTGTAATCGGGCATGTAAAACTCCTGATTACTCCTGTGTACTCCACAAATAAACGTGTGTGTACGGGAGTTTGCTGTCCCGTCACACAATACTCCTGGATATGTACCAAGTTTGGGGCACAGCAGGGAGCCACTAAGGGCCATCAGTTACCATGGTGAATAATCCCCCGGTCGGGGTCAATGCAAGGGAACATTAGCATTTCACACCTTTGGGACACAAGCCAGTGGCCTCCTTCAATTGGTCAGAGGTCTTACATAGGATTGGCTGCTCAATGCTTTGTCCCTCCTCTAAACCCCCACACTATTGGTCCAGTTTATGGCCTCATTTGGGTTTATTATTACTCATTATTAATATTTATTATCATTGGTGTTCATGGTTATAATGTCAAGACAATCAGATAGACAAAGTTGAGTTTGTTATTTTTATTATTTGTAAATGACACTGGGCACATGACATATATATATACACACAGTCAAAATTCTATAAATAAAAATACATTAGCACAGAATACACTTTACTATTAGTCATACAATATATAACCCCATATAATATATAAGGCCTGTTTATAATATATAGAAAACAATATAATATAAATACTTTAGAATATATAAATAGTACAATATATAAATAATACAATTTATAAATAGATAACAATATGGAATTGTATAGAACATATAAATGCAGTATATATATAGAAAACTATATAGAATTATATATAATACAATCTATAAATAATACTTTATAATATAAATAATACTATATATAAAAAAACAACAGAATATTCAAATTATACTATAGAATAATATTTTTATGCGTAATACTAAAATAATTCACAGGCCAGCTTCTGTGGTCTCCACCGCGACTCGATCTGCACCAACTCGTGCATGATGAGTTCCCAAGTACTTCTGGTCTGCTTCCAGTCTTTTTTGTAGCACCCCACACAGCGCAGACAAAACTGTACTGCGGGTTGGAGCCCGAACAACCCACACCGACTTTCCATCCAAGATAGCATCCTCCTCTTCAGACATGTGGTCAACTGTTGTAGTCTTCCAGATAGCTGCCTCTTCCTCTGTCTGGAGAATGCCAGTCCTGCTGCTCAGCAGCTGCAAAATAGGAGGGAAAAAAGTAATTAAACCACTGAAAATATCAAATTGGTTGGGATGGGAGCCTCTCCCAGGCTGAGTCTTTTACTGAGATTTATATTTATTTACACTTACTCTTCTTTTTCTTTGTCTCATGCGCACAATGATCCTGCTGTCCTCCATCTTGTCTTTGTTCTCATCTTGGGCCATCCTGAAACCCCTTCTAACAGTTTCAAAATACATCTTCAGGATGCCAGAGAGAGGAAGATAGTGAGGGGGGAGAATGTGTTTATTTATAACTAACTAATCTATACAGATAAATAGTTGTAGCCTTGGGACATTCTCTTGTGACTTACCTTTAAAAACAGCAGGATCTACGTCCATCACAGCCATGGAGACGCCATTATAAAGATAGGTTGTGACCTCGAGGTTGTGGGGGGAGGATAGACTGTGGAGCAGTAATTAAAGAAGGTTGATTAAAAATATAATTTAGAAGAAAGGACTGTTATGAAACAATAGTTTTAAAGATATACCTTGTCTGTGGGTCATATTTGTGTATGTTGTTTTCCCCATTGTGCAATCTCCGTACAGCTTCCTGTAAACATCCAACATAGTATGAGGGCTCAATTCAAATACATTAATAAATAAAGCACACGAAGTTAAGCGGACACCGCCAAATGTTTGTGACGGTCAGAAAATAACTTACCGCAACAGAATTATTTCCAGCTCTCTTTAATTTCTTTGAAGCAGACTCCTCTTTTGCCTCTTTGAGCTCATTGATGTCAGCCTCCATCTTATCCAACCTCTTGTCCATCGTCTCCAGCTTTTCAAATATCCTCTTCAAACTTGCATTTACCATATACACCAGTCTGTTTTTGTTCGGACTCGGAGTTTAAATAGCCACATTGTCCCGACGTAAAGGAGTAACATCTCTACCTTGCTCTCCCTAAAACTCCAGCGATCTTTTGCAAGCCATCTTGAAGAGCAGAGGACACCCAGATACAAACTGCTTTTCAGGGTCTACAGTCTTTGTTGTAGATTGACACAATGTAAAGCACTTATCAGCCCACCTTTCCTGAATACTAATGAGGGGGGCAGGGGAATAGGGGCAATCTTGAGCTGCCAGTCCCAACACAAATTAGCATTTACAAAGCCAAGCCATCAACTAACAGCATGTGGTCAGACAAGTTCCTGTTTTCGGGCCTTTACGGGCATTTACAGGTACGCGTAACAAAGTTCCAAAGATCCCTGCCAAACAGCAGATTTAGCGGGCGTATTCATTGTCTGAATTCTCCCGTATACACCCCTTTTGACGCAGTGTCATATATTGCTTGGTCACATGTGATGATGGCATACTCTTGACCTTGTTTTCTCGACACATCCATGCAGTACTGAACAGACTGTTCAACCACATCTGGGTTTGTTGGTGACTTGGGGAAGAAGGGACCATAGCTGATCACAGTTGCAGGGATGGTATCTGGTATGAGAAATGCTTGGAATGAACTCCATGTTGGAGCAGCGCAACTTGGTTTCAGGTCCTCCAATAGTACAGTAGGGCAGCTATGCACCAAATGCCATTCCTTGTGGTACCGGAAGTCCTCAGCAATCATATCAGTACACTTGTTTTCATCAGGACCACGAATCGTGTGTAGTGTCTCTTCATCTTCAAGTTTGTTTGCTTTTTCCCATACTGCATTCTGTCTGTCATACGTGGCAATCAAAACGAGGGATCTATTCCCCCCGGTCGTGCGTGCTCTTCCACAAATGAAGCACTCTTCCCTGTGTTTGATGGGCTGTGGCATTGACATCCGTGTTTTTTTAGTAGGCCTGCTGCTGTCTGGCTCAGGATTAAGTTCTGCTTCAAATGAAGTGCCTTCTGGCTTTTCACCTTTGTTCCTCTTCTGGTCAACAGTTTTACGATTTGTGTACTTTGCACGACATTGTGTGTGCCACAAAGGATTCCTCCCCAGAAAGTCACATTGAGGTTTCATCTCATTGTCAAGTCTGTATGAGACAGCATCCTTTCTATTGGTTACAGCATATAGGAGGGAAGGGTAGCCTTGATTTGTCAGTTTCTGATGAGGACCAGCGTCACTGTCTGTTTTCTGACATATTATGCAAGCAGTATAGTTGGTACTGAGCAGCTTTCTCTCCAGCTTCTTGGTTGAGAACTCAGGCTCCATCCTTCATACTTCTCCAATTCACATCACTCCTCTCCTGTTCTCTCCTCGTCACTCTTATCCTCTCCTGTTCAGTTCACTCCTCTCCCTTCTCCTCCTCTCCTTTCTCCTCCACGCTTCTCCTCTCTTGTTTAATCCTCTCCTCTTCACTCTTCTCCCCTCTCCACTCCTAATCTCTTCTATTCCATCCACTCCTCTCCACTCTTCTCTCCTCTCCTATCCTCTCTACTCTTCTCCTCTTCTACTTTTCTACACTATTCTCCTCTTCCCTCTTCTTCTCTCCAATTCAATCAACTCCTCTCCATACCTCTCCACTCCACTCTTCTTTCCTGGTCAATTCACTCCTCTTTTTTCCTCTACTATTAGATTAGATTAGATTAGATTCAACTTTATTGTCATTACACAAGTACAGGTACAAGGCAACGAAATGCAGTTTGGGTCTAACCAGAAGTGCAATAGCAGCAAGTGCAGGATATACAATGGTTCCATAAGTGCAGTACATGGATATGTACTGAATAAATATAGCTAGATATGTACTGAATATAATATACAGATGGCTATTACTATAAACAGAATTTTTACAGATATGTACAATGAACATAATATACAGATGATTATTACTATAAACAGAGTTTACAGGTGAATGTGTACTATGAATATATATACAGATGGCTATTACTATAAACAGAATGTGAGCTTGATATACTAATGTGATATATATAGAATGTGATAATATACAGAATGTGAGCATAATAAACAGATGGTTATTACTATAAACAGGATTTTCAGATAGATATATGTAATAAGTAAGGCTAAATGAGCATTATAACAATGGATTTAAAGTAGTGCAAATTAAGTTGGACAGAAGCTATCCGAGTAAAAGTGCAATGGAAAGTAATTGCATATTACAGTTAAAGTACGGTATTGCAAATGTATATGTAAACAATTGGTACTGTAAATAAACAGTCGGCAGTGCAAATTGATATTCTAGTCAGGTGAGTAGTGCAAGATGCATATGTAAACAGTTGTTAATATGATAATAGTCAGCAGTGCAAATTAACATTATAGCATTGCAAATAACAAATAACCAATAACAAAATGGAGTTAGGTGTGAGGAGGGAGAGGAGAGATTATCAGTATATGAGGGGAGTGGGATCAGTGAGGGTTAGAGTTCAGTAAAGAGACAGCTCTGGGGAAAAAGCTGTTCTTTAGTCTGCTGGTCCTGGTCCGGAGGCACCTGAAAGGCCTGCCGGAGGGCAGTAGAGAAAACAGTCTGTGGGCTGGGTGAGAGGAGTCCTTAAGGATGCTGCGAGCTCGGTGCAGACAGCGTTTCCTCTGGATGTGCTCGATGGCAGGTAGTTGAGTCCCAGTGATGCGCTGGGCGGTTTTCACCACCCGCTGCAGTGCCTTGCGCTCTGCAACAGAACAGCTCCCATACCACACTGTAGCACAGTTGGTCAGGATGCTTTCTATTGCACAGCGATAGAAGTTCACCAGGATAGTCGAGGAAAGCTGATTCTTCCTCAGTGTCCTCGGGAAGAAAAGGCGCTGGTGAGCCTTCCTGACCAGGCAGGAGGTGTTGGTTGTCCAGGACATGTCCGCCGAGATGTGGATTCCCAAGAACTTGAAACTGGAGACACGCTCAACAGCCATTCCATTGATGTGGATGGTGTCATGTGTGCCTCTTGACTCTTTTCTGAAGTCCACGATGAGCTCCTTTGTTTTGGTGGTGTTGAGGAGCTGGTTATTTTCAGTGCACCATGTGGCCAGGTGCTTGATCTCCTCCCTATAGGCAGTCTCATCGTTGTTGCTGATGAGACCAATCACCGTAGTGTCGTCCGCAAACTTGACGATGGAATTAGATCCGTACACAGGCTTGCAGTCGGAGGTGAAGAGGGAGTAGAGAAACGGGCTTAGCACACAGCCCTGTGGTACACCAGTGTTGAGTGTAATGGACGTGGAGCAGGTGGAGCCAGATCGAACATTCTGGGGTCTGTTGGTCAAAAAGTCCAAAATCCAGTTGCACATGGAGGTGTTGATGCCCAGGTCTCCAAGTTTGGCTATTAGCTTAGTTGGGATGACAGTGTTGAATGCTGAACTGAAGTCAACAAACAGCATGCGTGCATAGGTGTTCTTTTTGTCCAGATGTGTGAGCACAGAGTGCAGTGACATGGAAACAGCATCCTCTGTGCTCCTATTGCTACGGTAGGCAAACTGATGTGAGTCCAATGTGGATGGTAGAGAGTCTTTTAGGTGTGCCAGGACCAGCCGCTCAAAGCACTTCATTACGATGGGTGTGAGTGCTACTGGGCGGTAGTCGTTAAGGCACTTCGGGCTGGAGTGTTTTGGCACTGGCACAATGGAAGTGCATTTAAAGCATGTTGGTACTGCTGCTTGGGCAAGAGACAGGTTGAAAATGTCTGTAAAAACCCCAGCGAGCTGCTCCCCACATGCCCTGAGTACGCGTCCAGGGATGTTGTCTGGTCCAGCAGCCTTGTGCCCGCTGATCCTGCTCAGTGCCTTGCAGACATCTGTGGAGGAGAGTGTGATTGGCGGGTGGTCTGCTGGGGATTTGAGCTTGGTGGCAGTTTCACTGTTGTCTCTTTCAAAGCGAGCATAAAAGTCATTTAGCTCGTTCAGGAAGGCAGACATACTCCAGTCAGTGTGTAGAAACCTTTCCTGGAGTGAGAAATCTGCCCCCGCAGGCCACACCTTGATGGTCTTCACTGATGGCTTCACGCGATTGATGAGAGGTGCATACTTGGGCGTGAGGAACAAAGAAAGGTGGTCTGACTGTCCCAGGTGGGGGAGGGGTGTCGCGACGTAAGCTCCAGCCATGCTTGTGTAAACATGGTCTAAAGTTTTGTTTCCTCTGGTGTGACAGGAAACATGCTGGTGAAATTTCGGTAGCACTGACTTTAAGTTTGAATGATTAAAATCACCCGCAACAATAAACGCAGCTTCCGGGTGGACGGTCTGTTGTTTACTGATGGTTGCGTGAAGTTCTTTCATAGCAAACTTGGCATCAGCATCCGGGGGAATATAGGCTGCAGTGATAATAGTGGAAGTGAACTCCCGCGGTAGATAAAACGGTCTACATTTAACCATGAGAAACTCAAGGTTAGCTGAACAATGTCTCCCAACAATAGCAGAGTTTGTGCACCAAGCTTTGTTAATGTAAATGCACAATCCACCACCTCTGGTCTTACCAGAGCCATCTAATGTTCTATCCGCTCGGAATGTATGGCGTCCCGCTAGCTCAATAGCGTTGTCCGGTATTCCGCTGTTTAACCATGTTTCTGTGAAGATTAGGACATTACAGTCCAAAAGTCTCTTGTTGCATGTGATGTTGAGTCGAATCTCGTCCATTTTGTTCAACAGCGACTGTACATTGGCAAGGAAAATGCTGGGTAACGAGAGCCTATGTGGTGTTAGCTTTAGCTTAGCTCTTAGTCCTCCGCGCTTCCCCCGCCTTTGTTTACGATCTCGACGCCGCCTGCGAGCACTTCCGCCCGGCCGGGCAGGGTGCATAGCCTCGGGTGTTCTGGCGATCTCAGGAAGCAGTCGAAGGTTGTCCATAAACCTGTTGGAAGTTCGCGAACCAATATCCAAAAGCTCGAATCGGGTGTACGATGTGAAGGCACAACTGTTCTGCACGAACAGACCCGAAATGAGCAAGAAAAAAAAATAAAGCAAAATTGCAGAATCTGGAGAGACCACGAGCCTCGCGATGTATTCGCGCCGCCATCTTGATCTACATCTGTTGTTCAGTCCACCCCTGTCCTCTTCACTCTTCTCTTCTGTTTAATCCTCCACTCTCCTCTCCACTCCACTCCTCTTTACTGTCCTTTTCAATCCTCTGCTGCCTTCTCTTCTCGCTAACTTTTCCTCCACAACAAACTCAATAAGATCAGAACCAAATCTGCAAATGGGAAATATTGTGCATTCAGGTGAAAGAAATCTAGATGTTTGACACTACTAGCTAACTAGCTTTTGACAAATCACTCACTATATACTGTACAATACTATATGCAAAAACAAACTATGCATAATATATAGTATGTTTAGATCTTACATAACATTTGTATTTTTCATTATTGTGTACAGTCTGATATCCAATATTGCTACATATCATTTTTGTGTGGCCAGTCATGCCACAAGCTAACTAGCTAAAATTTTTCTGAACCTGAACGTATCAACCGGCCATGTAGCTAATTGCTAACAGTAGTTAACATTTAGTGCAGCCTTTAGTTATCCTTACTAGCGTACTATCTGTCTGACATGAAAAACACTTCAAGGTCCACACCAGCCTTCATACAAGTGTGTTTCTAATGATTCCTCGCTCCAAACATATCCCTGTAGCAGCATTTATGCTCATGTCTATTTCTTTAACTAGCAAGTCAAGTTGAAATTGTTGAATTTCTCAACTTCCGGTCGAAGCAAAATAGACATATATGACACATACCTCTCGCAGAGCATAGGATTCTGAGCATTTAAAAAAAAAAGTCAGTCTCTACCCCATTCCTGTGAGGAGTAATGGCCCTTTAAAGAAACCACTGAAATTAGCTAAAACAGCTAAAGCTAGCTAAGTAAACTAGTAGAGAATGAATGCTGATGCTACAGGGATACGTTTGGGATGAGGAATCATCAGAAATATACTTGTTTGCAGACTGGCGTGGTCCTTTCAATTAATTACCATTACAATAACCATACCATTATTTTCGCAAAACGCTGGGGCAGACCTACCGGTATTCACTAAACTAACTGTCACTTCCCACAGACAATGATGAGCAGCTTCAAAATCCGTTGGTAACCGTTAGTTTGTTGTTCCAAACTCATTCAAATTACTAAGATCATGGGTGTGTGTGTAAGTGTGCCATGATGCTAAATATGCAGCATGTTTTTTAGAATTTTGAGTTCTGAGCCTGTTGATAGCCAACTAGTAGTGAAATCATCACAGATTCATTGATTTTGGTTGGATTTTTATAATTTTTTCTGTGGAATGAGTATACTGTTTAGTGAAAAGAATGGAATATCGACTGATGTCATAACTTAGGGTAATAGTTGATTGCTAATGAAGTAAAGATGAAAATATTGGAAAAAAGTGAGAAAACATCTACTTTTTTGCATTAAATTGATGCAAAATCATGTATAAATGTGTTTTAAGAGTTATTTTTTCAGTGGATGTTGTCAGCACATGTGTTCTGTGTATCTGGAATGCATTTATTGACAGCCTACCCAATCCACTGAGGATTTAAGGAAAAAAATCATTTTTCACATTTTTGTGATAAAAAATAAAGCGTGCATACATTAAATTTTTCGAGATATTTCCGGCAGAGCAGAACCTCCAATTATTGGTTCTTAGGGTCAAAGTTAACAGAAAAAACACAAATAAAAAGTATGGCAGACCATGTCAGGTTCAACCCATTTTTGAGACTTTGGCTCCCCGACTACAGACATACATGCTGGTTGTTTCGATTAAGTGATGCAAAGACAACCCGATCTTCCCATACCAGGAGTCGAACCCGGGCCGCCTGGGTGAAAACAAGGAATCCTGACCGCTAGACCATATGGGATCTTCCTTCTGCCTGGAGAAGACCCTTTTACTTTTAGTGTGTGACCGTCCCCTTTAAGAACATGGGAATGATCCGAAGGGATTGTTTTTTCATCAGACTCATCAGAGGGAGCTCTCATTTGCCTCACGAGGGGGTTCAGTTTCCTCCCATTCTTGCGATGGTATAATAGACACTACAAACTGGTCGTAAAGCAAGGTCCTTGTGACAGTACTCAAGCAATGCATTTTAAAAGACGCATAGTATTGTATGGTAACCGTTATCCTACTGACAAAGCAGCCTATTGTTGGACTGTCAATTTTTTATACTTCTCAACCAATCCAATAATAATAATAACAAAAACTATGGGATAATAAAACGGCTAAGGGCTGACAGCATAATAAAAGAGGCAGAGCGAGCCAGCCAGGAGTCGAACCTAGAATCTTCTGATCCGTAGTCAGACGCGTTATCCATTGCGCCACTGGCCCACTGATCAGGTGTCCTTGAGCTTACACGGCACCTGTTGGTGTTCGACTGGGCAGAGGCCTGTGATGACATCTACTTTTTCTCATGCTATCAACAGACCTGGAGCCAACATCAGGAAGGGGTCAGATGAGGGGCCTGTTACAAAAACCTTCAAGATGGAGGCCTCACAGGTTGGGGATCTCAATTCTCAATTCAAATCTTAAATATAATTTAAAAATTTTAATGTACAGGCTTTTTTGCATGATGTATATAATAGTGATTTACAGTTGGTTTCAATTATACCTGATGTGGTTGATGCTTGGGATTATTTCAAATCTATCTTTCTAGAAATTTGTGATAAACATGCTCCTTTACGTAGATTTCGGGTGAGAGGTAGAAATAATCCTTGGTTCAATGAATCCGTCTCTAATCTTATTAAGCAAAGAAACGTGGCTTGGTCTAAAGCAAAGAAAACAAATGGTGAGGAGGACTGGTCTCAATATAGATTATTACGAAATAAGTGTACAAAATTAATAAAAAGTTTGAAGAGTCAGTATTATTTAAACCTGATTAATGATAACATGAATTGTCCTTCTAAATTTTTGAAATTAATGAAATCTTTTATAGGATCAAATACATCCACTAATCTTCCAAAAGTTTTAAAGTTGAATCAAAGATTGATTACAGACAAGGCTGATATTGTTAATACGTTTAATAGTCATTTTATTTCAGCTGGTTTGATAACAGACAATTCGTTGGTCCTTGATGAACAGAGAACTGATGAGTTGACTAATAGTGAATCAGATTTATTTTCTTTTGCCCCTGTCTTGCCGTCCCAAGTTTATAAACTACTCCGAAATTTAGACTGTAAGAAATCAGTTGGGTCTGACCAAATTACACCAATTTTTTTAAAATTGTCAGCAGATATTATTGCCGAACCTATTGCATCGATTTTTTATTTGAGTCTATCCACTAATGTAATTCCGCCATCTTGGAAATCGGATATGGTTATGCCTTTATTAAAAGGAGGCGATCCTTCTAAATTTGAATAATTATCGTCCGATTTCTAAATTAACGGTTTTAGCAAAAGTTTTTGAATCTATTATAAATGATCAATTGAAAGAATATCTACTTAGTCATAATATTTTGAACGCATTTCAGTCAGGATTTAGAGCGGGCCATAGTACGATAACTCCTACTACATTAGTCACTAATGATTTAATTACTGCTCTCGATAATAGACAACATTGTGCGGCCTTATTTTTTGATTTGACAAAAGCGTTTGACTTAATGGATCGTGTTTTACTGTTACGGAGGCTTAAAAGTGTTGGCCTCGATAATTCGGCTGTGAGTTGGTTTAAAAATTATTTATCGGATAGAACTCAATGTGTTGCTGTAGATAATTACACCTCATCCATGGTAATAGTCAGGAAGGGTGTCCCGCAAGGTTCTTTATTGGCACCACTTCTTTTTTCTATTTTTATTAATGAATTGGGGCAGGGAATACAATCGGCAAAGCTAAATTTTTATGCTGACGATACAATT
Source organism: Siphateles boraxobius (assembly GCF_051911475.1). Lineage (NCBI taxonomy): Eukaryota > Metazoa > Chordata > Actinopteri > Cypriniformes > Leuciscidae > Siphateles > Siphateles boraxobius. The sequence continues at coordinate 1,663,052 of NW_027509164.1, forward strand.
ATTTACTCCACTGCATCCTCTGTGTCTCAGGCTATTGAAATTCTTAAGGATTCTTTTTATACTTTTCAGCTTACTTTGTTGAAACTAAAATTAGTTTTAAATGTAAATAAACGTAGCCGTTCTATGTCTACTGTTATGCCTATTCTGACTATTGAGGGTTTTAAATATAGAAAGAATACCAACTTATAAATATTTAGGAATATGGAATGTTTCTGGAATGTTTTATATGTGTTGTGTGTTTGTGTGTGATTTGTAGTGTGGCCATCTTGGCCAGGACTCCCTGGAGGAAGAGATTTCTTTTAATCTCAATGGGACCTTCCTGGAAAAATAAAGGAAATAAAATAAAATAAATGTTAAGTTGTGGTGTTGTTAGGATATTACTACAGAGCCTGTGACAGTTTCTCAGTGGAAGAACTGGGATCCAGGCCCATAGGCGTCTGCAAAAAACTTCTTTAAAAACCTTTGAGATGCAGGCCTCACATGTTGGGGATCTTATTGTTTTTGTGTTCATGGCAAGTTGTGGTGTTGTTAGGATATTCCTCCAGAGCCTGTGACAGTTTCTCAGCGGAAGAACTTGGAACTGGGATCCAGGGCCAGAGACGTCTGCAAAAAACTGATAAAAAAAAACCTTAGAGATGGAGGTCTCACATGTTGGGGATCTCAGTTTTTTTTATTTTTATGGCAAGTTTGTGGTGTTGTTAGGATATTCCTACAGAGTCTGTGACAGTTTCTCAGCGGAAGAACCGGGATCCAGGGTAAGAGACGTCTGCAAAAAACTGCGTTAAAATCCTTCGAGATGGAGGCCTCACATGTTGGGGATCTCGGTTGCTTTGTTTTCATGGCAAGTTGTGGTGTTGTTAGGATATTCCTACAGAGTCTGTGACAGTTTGTCAGTTTGCCAGGGTAAGTGACGTCTCCTCTCCTGGAGGAAAATACAAGTATTAGTGGTCTTGCTGCAAAATCTGGTAGAGGCCACAACGAGGCTTGAGGGCAAGTCGATAGCAGACCTTCCCTGGTGGTCTAGTGGTTAGGATTCGGCGCTCTCACCGCCGTGGCCCGTGTTCGATTCCCGGTCAGGGAATGAGCTTTTGCCCACCACCGGCGGTCGTGATTGTAAAATGGCGAACTACGAACTCAAGCGCTGACGCCCTCGTCGAGAAGCAGGGCCAAGGAAATGTTTATGTGTGAAAAAGAACTCCTTCGAGCCGGAGTTGAACCAGCAACCTAAGCTTTTGCCCACCACCGGCGGTCGTGATTTTAAAATGGCGAACTACGAACTCAAGCGCTGACGCCCTCGTCGAGAAGCAGGGCCAAGGAAATGTTTATGTGTGAAAAAGAACTCCTTCGAGCCGGAGTTGAACCAGCGACCTAAGCTTTTGCCCACCACCGGCGGTCGTGATTGTAAAATGGCGAACTACGAACTCAAGCGCTGACGCCCTCGTCGAGAAGCAGGGCCAAGGAAATGTTTATGTGTGAAAAAGAACTCCTTCGAGCCGGAGTTGAACCAGCGACCTAAGGATTGCCAACTTGCCACCTACAGTCCTCCGCTCTACCAGCTGAGCTATCGAAGGCACACTGATTGGGGACAGAACCTCAACATATCAGGTTGCTGAATCTCCGCCACCGGCTAAAACTGCTACAGACATACATGCTGGTTGTTTCGATTAAGTAATGCAAAGACAACCCCATCTTCCCATACCGGGAGTCGAACCCGGGCCGCCTGGGTGAAAACCAGGAATCCTGACCGCTAGACCATATGGGAACTTCTTTCTGCATGCAGCAGACCACTTTACTTTTAGTGTGTGACCGTCCCCTTTAAGAACATGGGAATGATCCGAAGGGATTGTTTACTGAATTCAATTTCATCAGACTCATCAGAGGGAGCTCTCATTTGCCTCACGAGGGGGTTCAGTTTCCTCCGATTCTTGCGATTGCATAATAGACACTACAAACTGGTCGTAAAGCAAGGTCCTTGTGACAGTACTCATGCAATGCATTTTAAAAGAAGCATAGTATTGTATGGTAACCGTTATCCTACTGACAAAGCAGCCTATTGTTGGACTGTCAATTTTTAATATTTCTCAACCAATCCAATAATAATAATAACAGAGACGTCTGCAAAAAACTGCTAAAAAAAACCTTAGAGATGGAGGTCTCACATGTTGGGGGTCTCAAATTTTTTGTATTTATGGCAAGTTTGTGGTGTTGGTAGGATATTCCTACAGAGTCTGTGACAGTTTCTCAGCGGAAGAACTGGGATCCAGGGTAAGAGACGTCTGCAAAAAACTGCGTTAAAATCCTTCGAGATGGAGGCCTCACATGTTGGGGATCTCGGTTGCTTTGTTTTCGTGGCAAGTTGTGGTGTTGTTAGGATATTCTTACAGAGTCTGTGACAGTTTGTCAGTTTGCCAGGGTCAGTGACGTCTCCTCTCCTGGAGGAAAATACAAGTATTAGTGGTCTTGCTGCAAAATCTGGTAGAGGCCACAGCGAGGCTTGAGGGCAAGTCGTTAGCAGACCTTCCCTGGTGGTCTAGTGGTTAGGATTCGGCGCTCTCACCGCCGCGGCCCGGGTTTGATTCCTGTTCAGGGAATTAGCTTTTGCCCACCACCGGCGGTCGTGATTGTAAAATGGCGAACTACGAACTCAAGCGCTGACGCCCTCGTCGAGAAGCAGGGCCAAGGAAATGTGTATGTGTGAAAAAGAACTCCTTCGAGCCGGAGTTGAACCAGCGACCTAAGCTTTTGCCCACCACCGGCGGTCGTGATTGTAAAATGGCGAACTACGAACTCAAGCGCTGACGCCCTCGTCGAGAAGCAGGGCCAAGGAAATGTTTATGTGTGAAAAAGAACTCCTTCGAGCCGGAGTTGAACCAGCGACCTAAGCTTTTGCCCACCACCGGTGGTCGTGATTGTAAAATAGCGAACTACGAACTCAAGCGGTGACGCCCTCGTTGAGAAGCAGGGCAAAGGAAATGTTTATGTGTGAAAAAGAACTCCTTCAAGCCGGAGTTGAACCAGCGACCTAAGGATTCCCAACTTGCCACCTACAGTCCTCCACTCTTCCAGCTGAGCTATCGAAGGCACACTGATTGGAGACAGAACCTCAACATATCAGGTTGCGGAATCTCCGCCACCGGCTAAAACTGCTACAGACATACATGCTGGTTGTTTCGATTAAGTGATGCAAAGACAACCCGATCTTCCCATACCGGGAGTCGAACCCGGGCCGCCTGGGTGAAAACCAGGAATCCTGACCGCTAGACCATATGGGATCTTCCTTCTGCCTGGAGCAGACCCTTTTACTTTTAGTGTGTGACCGTCCCCTAAATATGGACTGTCCATGAACAGCCTATTTGGACCCTGTCGAATAAGCTACAGGTGGGATGCTGTTTTTAATTTAGACATTTTCAGCGGGTGAATCCCCGTAATGATTAGGCGATTTCATCACATGTGGTGAAGTCCCACCTGCAACTTATTTGACGGGGTCCAAATAGGCTGTCCGTGGTCAATGCATTAACAGGTCATATTTCATAATTAGGTGAAACCTACTGTACACCACACAGGGGACACAATACAACACACTGATGTACATTAAAGCTAACAATTATGCATAATTAGCCTAAAAATGGACTGTCCACAGACAGCCTATTTGGACCCTGTCAAATAAGTTACAGGTGGGCAAAGTAAGGGCCCACCTGTAACTTATTTGACGGGGTCCAAATAGGCTGTCCGTGGTCAATGCATTAATAGGTCATATCTCATAACTACAATGGTTTTATGTGGTCAAACCTACTGTAAACCACACTGGGGACACAATACAGCACACTGATGTACATTAAAGCTATTAATTATGCATAATTAGCCTAAATATGGACTGTCCATGAACAGCCTATTTGGACCCTGTCGAATAAGCTACAGGTGGGATGCTGTTTTTAATTTAGACATTTTCAGCGGGTGAATCCCCGTAATGATTAGGCGATTTCATCACATGTGTTGAAGTCCCACCTGCAACTTATTTGACGGGTTCCAAATAGGCTGTCCGTGGTCAATGCATTATCAGGTCATATTTCATAATTACAGTGGTTTTATGAGGTGAAACCTACTGTACACCACACAGGGGACACAATACAACACACTGATGTACATTAAAGCTAATAATTATGCATAATTAGCCTAAAAATGGACTGTCCACAGACAGCCTATTTGGACCCTGTCAAATAAGTTACAGGTGGGCAAAGTAATGGCCCACCTGTAACTTATTTGACGGGGTCCAAATAGGCTGTCCGTGGTCAATGCATTAATAGGTCATATCTCATAATTACAATGGTTTTATGTGGTCAAACCTACTGTAAACCACACTGATGTACATTAAAGCTAATAATTATGCATAATTAGCCTAAAAATGGACTGTCCACGGACAGCAATTAGGGCACCCGTCAAATAGGTTACAGATGGGATGCTGTTTTTGACTGTAACGCACTTAACGGGGTACTACGGACCCCAGTCTTTGCGGACCGTCTGAGGGGACCCTGAGGGGCCACAGATTTCAAATCGGAGCCATTCGGAGCTATTGGGACCGTTGCGTGGGGATGTCTACCAAACGCCTATGAAAATGAATGGGATAAGTTGCACGTGTCAGTGGCTCCCACGCGGCCCCCGGGGGTCCGAGGGACCCCAAACTCTACAAAAAGTTGCGTCACGTGGCCCTCTGCGACAGACAGAGCGGTCTAGGTCGAGACATGCCAAGTTTATTTTTAGCTATTTATTATGCACCTCTCTGTCTCCCATTGATCTCTATGGGAGCATGTGTCTGCAAGGGTTAATTCAGCAGTTAGGATTAGACGGCCTACTAGGCTCAGGAAGCATCTAGAGCCACGATACTCTGGGGCCCGATTTGGGGGCCCGTGGCGGTCGTCCGTGACCAATCTCGAGGTCCTGCGACCTTTTGACTCCTTAGGGCGACTGTTTATTTGACGTCCCACGTGCAACTTATTCCATGGGGCTGTTGGTGGCCAATTAGCGCGAAAAAAGGTCAGAGGGACACGGAACTCTAGAACCCGTCCCCGGGGCCCGTGACGAGACCCGCGTGTCAGTTTCGGGCCGATCGGGCGTTTCCTTCGAACCATTTTGCTGAAACACATACTTAGAACCGATCTAGAACCGGGGGCCCGCGGACCACCGCCGTGTCGAATTTGGGCCGCTGCGACCTTTCGACCCCTTTTGGCCCCTGTTTTTTTGACGTCCCACGTGCAACTTATTCCATGGGGCTGTTGGTGGCCAATTAGCGTGAAAAAAGGTCAGAGGGACGCGGAACTCTAGAACCCGTCCCAGAGGCCCGTGACGAGACGCATACGTCAGTTTCGGGCCGATCGGACCTTTCTGTCCACCCTTCACCGAGCACATGGTCCAATTAATGGCAGCCCTCTTGCACACACAGAAAGACATATGCTCAGTAGAACCAAAGCGAGGAGATTATTGCACAAAAAAATGATACACTTGGAACCGATCTAGAACCCTGCGATCCGGGATCTAGAACCGGGGGCCCCTCGACTACCAGGGCGGCGAATTTGGAGGCGGTGCGACCTTTCGACCCCTGTATTTCCGCCCTCCCACGTGCAATTTATTCAGTTTAAACTTCACAGGCGCTTCCAGGTCAAGGGGGTGTTTTTTGGCCAAACGAGCAGCTTTGGACGTGGAACTCTAGAACCCGTCCCAGGGGCCCGTGACGGGACGCATACGTTAGTTTCGGGCCGATCGGGCGTTTCACACATAAACATGGACTATGGTGAAGAGTAGGTAGTTGGCGGACCCCAAAGCACTTGGTGGACTCCCACGTGGTGCAATGGCACCCCCAGAGGCGTACACAGAGAGCCTATGCTAATATATGCTAATCTCGGCCACTTTATATGCGATTTTGGAAAAGTGACACGGCACCACTGAATAAACAGCTCGTGTCGTCCATTTCGAGCACGCGGACCTCGAAGTTTCGGTGCTGACAATGGCAACTTAAATGAATGGGGAAAATACCACGAACAGCTTGACTTCCCTTACTACGAACTCAAGCGCTGACGCCCTCGTCGAGAAGCAGGGCCAAGGAAATGTTTATGTGTGAAAACATACCGGGAGTGAAACCTGGGCCGCCTGGGTGAAAACCAGGAATCCTGACCGCTAGACCATATGGGATCTTCCTTCTGCCTGGAGCAGACCATTTTAATTTTAGTGTGTGACCCATACCGGCGAACTACGAAGTCAAGCGCTGACGCCCTCGTCGAGAAGCAGGGCCAAGGAAATGTTTATGTGTGAAAAAGAACTCCTTCGAGCCGGAGTTGAACCAGCGACCTAAGCTTTTGCCCAACACCGGCGGTCGTGATTGTAAAATGGCGAACTACGAACTCAAGCGCTGAGGCCCTCGTCGAGAAGCAGGGCCAAGGAAATGTTTATGTGTGAAAAAGAACTCCTTCGAGCCAGAGTTGAACCAGCGACCTAAGGATTGCCAACCTGCCACCTACAGTCCTCCGCTCTTCCAGCTGAGCTATCAAAGGCACACTGATTGGGGACAGAACCTCAACATATCAGGTTGCTGAATCTCCGCCACCGGCTAAAACTGCTACAGACATACATGCTGGTTGTTTCGATTAAGTGATACAAAGACAACCCGATCTTCCCATACCAGGAGTTGAACCCGTGCCGCCTGGGTGAAAACCAGGAATCCTGACCGCTAGACCATATGGGATCTTCCTTCTGCCTGGAGCAGACCATTTTACTTTTAGTGTGTGACCGTCCCCTTTAAGAACATGGGAATGATCTGTAGGGATTGTTTACTGAATTCAATTTCATCAGGCTCATCAGAGGGAGCTCTCATTTGCCTCACGAGGGGGTTCAGTTTCCTCCCATTCTTGCGATGGCATAATAGACACTACAAACTGGTCGTAAAGCAAGGTCCTTGTGACAGTACTCATGCCATGCATTTTAAAAGAAGCATAGTATTGTATGGTAACCGTTATCCTACTGACAAAGCAGCCTATCAGACTGTCAATTTTTAATATTTCTCAGCCAATCCAATAATAATAATAACAGAGACGTCTGCAAAAAACTGCTAAGAAAAACCTTAGAGATGGAGGTCTCACATGTTGGGGATCTCAAATTTTTAGTTTTTATGGCAAGTTTGTGGTGTTGTTAGGATATTCCTACAGAGTCTGTGACAGTTTCTCAGCGGAAGAACCGGGATCCAGGGTAAGAGACGTCTGCAAAAAACTGCGTTAAAATCCTTCGAGATGGCGGCCTCACATGTTGGGGATCTCGGTTGCTTTGTTTTCATGGCAAGTTGTGGTGTTGTTAGGATATTCCTACAGAGTCTGTGACAGTTTGTCAGTTTGCCAGGGTCAGTGACGTCTCCTCTCCTGGAGGAAAATACAAGTATTAGTGGTCTTGCTGCAAAATCTGGTAGAGGCCACACCCACGCTTGAGGGCAAGTCATCAGCAGACCTTCCCTGGTGGTCTAGTGGTCAGGATTCGGCGCTCTCACCACCGCGGCCCGGGTTCGATTCCCGGTCAGGGAATGAGCTTCTGCCCACTACCGGCGGTCGTGATTGTAAAATGGCGAACTACGAACTCAAGCGCTGACGCCCTCGTCGAGAAGCAGGGCCAAGGAAATGTTTATGTGTGAAAAAGAACTCCTTCGAGCCGGAGTTGAACCAGCGACCTAAGCTTTTGCCCACCACCGGCGGTCGTGATTGTAAAATGGCGAACTACGAACTCAAGCGCTGACGCCCTCGTCGAGAAGCAGGGCCAAGGAAATGTTTATGTGTGAAAAAGAACTCCTTCGAGCCAGAGTTGAACCAGCGACCTAAGGATTGCCAATTTGCCACCTACAGTCCTCCGCTCTACCAGCTGAGCTATCGAAGGCACACTGATTTGGGACAGAACCTCAACATATCAGGTTGCTGAATCTCCGCCACCGGCTAAAACTGCTACAGCCATACATGCTGGTTGTTTCGATTAAGTGATGCAAAGAAAACCCGATCTTCCCATACCGGGAGCCAAACCCGGGCCGCCTGGGTGAAAATCAGGAATCCTGACCGCTAGACCATATGGGATCTTCCTTCTGCCTGGAGCAGACCCTTTTACTTTTAGTGTATGACCGTCCCCTAAATATGGACTGTCCATGAACAGCCTATTTGGACCCTGTCGAATAAGCTACAGGTGGGATGCTGTTTTTAACTTAGACATTTTCAGCGGGTGAATCCCCGTAATGATTAGGCGATTTCATCACATGTGGTGAAGTCCCACCTGCAACTTATTTGACGGGGTCCAAATAGGCTATCCGTGGTCAATGCATTAACAGGTCATATTTCATAATTACAGTGGTTTTATGAGGTGAAACCTACTGTACACCACACAGGGGACACAATACAACACACTGATGTACATTAAAGCTAATAATTATGCATAATTAGCCTAAAAATGGACTGTCCACAGACAGCCTATTTGGACCCTGTCAAATAAGTTACAGGTGGGCAAAGTAAGGGCCCACCTGTAACTTATTTGTCGGGGTCCAAATAGGCCGTCCGTGGTCAATGCATTAATAGGTCATATCTCATAACTACAATGGTTTTATGTGGTCAAACCTACTGTAAACCACACTGGGGACACAATACAGCACACTGATGTACATTAAAGCTATTAATTATGCATAATTAGCCTAAATATGGACTGTCCATGAACAGCCTATTTGGACCCTGTCGAATAAGCTACAGGTGGGATGCTGTTTTTAATTTAGACATTTTCAGCGGGTGAATCCCCGTAATGATTAGGCGATTTCATCACATGTGTTGAAGTCCCACCTGCAACTTATTTGACGGGGTCCAAATAGGCTGTCCGTGGTCAATGCATTATCAGGTCATATTTCATAATTACAGTGGTTTTATGAGGTGAAACCTACTGTACACCACACAGGGGACACAATACAACACACTGATGTACATTAAAGCTAATAATTATGCATAATTAGCCTAAAAATGGACCCTCCACAGACAGCCTATTTGGACCCTGTCAAATAAGTTACATGTGGGCAAAGTAAGGGCCCACCTGTAACTTATTTGACGGGGTCCAAATAGGCTGTCCGTGGTCAATGCACTAATAGGTCATATCTCATAATTACAATGGTTTTATGTGGTCAAACCTACTGTAAACCACACTGATGTACATTAAAGCTAATAATTATGCATAATTAGCCTAAAAATGGACTGTCCACGGACAGCAATTAGGGCACCCGTCAAATAGGTTACAGATGGGATGCTGTTTTTGACTGTAACGCACTTAACGGGGTACTATGGACCCCAGTCTTTTTCGGACCGTCTGTGGGGCCACAGATTTCAAATCGGAGCCATTCGGAGCTATTGGGACCGTTGCGTGGGGATGTCTACCAAACGCCTATGAAAATGAATGGGATAAGTTGCACGTGTCAGTGGCTCCCGCGCGGCCCCCGGGGGTCCTAGGGGCCCCAAACTCTACAAAAAGTTGCGTCACGTGGCCCTCTGCGACAGACAGAGCGGGCTAGGTCGAGACATGCCAAGTTTATTTTTAGCTATTTTTTATGCACCTCTCTGTCTCCCATTGATCTCTATGGGAGCATGTGTCTGCAAGGGTTAATTCAGCAGTTAGGATTAGACGGCCTCGATACTCTGGGGCCCGATTCGGGGGCCCGTGGCGGTCGTCCGTGACCAATCTCGAGGTCCTGCGACCTTTTGACTCCTTAGGGCGACTGTTTATTTGACGTCCCACGTGCAACTTATTCCATGGGGCTGTTGGTGGCCAATTAGCGCGAAAAAAGGTCAGAGGGCCGCGGAACTCTAGAACCCGTCCCCGGGGCCCGTGACGAGACCCGCGTGTCGGTTTCGGGCCGATCGGCCGTTTCCTTCAAAGCGTTTGGCTGAAACACATACTTAGAACCGATCTAGAACCACCAAACCCGTGATCTAGAACCGGGGGCCCCCGGACCACCGCCGTGCCGAATTTGGGGCCGCTGCGACCTTTCGATCCCTTTTGGCCTCTGTTTTTTTGACGTCCCACGTGAAACTTATTCCATGGGGCTGTTGGTGGCCAATTAGCGTGAAAAAAGGTCAGAGGGACGCGGAACTCTAGAACCCGTCCCAGGGGCCCGTGACGAGACGCATACGTCAGTTTCGGGCCGATCGGACCTTTCTGTCCACCCTTTTTTCGGCCTAACGAGGAGTTTTGGGCACGGAACTCTAGAACCTGTCCCCGGGGCCCGTGAAGGGACGCATATGTCAGTTTCGGGCCGATCGGGCGTTTCCTTCGAACCGTTTTGCTGAAACACATAATTAGAACCGATCTAGAACCGGGGGCCCCCGGACTACCGCCATGCCGAATTTGGGGCTGCTACGACCTTTCGACCCCTTTTGGCCCCTGTTTATTTGACGTCCCACGTGCAACTTATTCCATGGGGCTGTTGGTGGCCAATTAGCGCAAAAAAAGGTCAGAGAGACGCGGAACTCTAGAACCCGTCCCAGGGGCCCGTGACGGGACGCATACGTCAGTTTCGGGCCAATCGGACCTTTCTGTCACACGTCCACCAAACACCTGTGAAAATGAATGGGATAAGTCACACGTGTCAGTGGCCCCTGTTCGGCCCCCGGAGGCCCCACGGGCCCCAAACACTGCGTGCCGGGCCCCCTCGGGCCCCCGTACGACATATCAGGAGGACAAGTCTCTAGAACTCAGGGCTATTTTTTTTTCCACATTTGTTCAAGTTTCTCTTCAAAGGCCACTTGCACTCATAGTCAGCTCATAGACTGGCATTCCCTCTTGAAGGGTCAAACTGAAAACACACTCGGAACCGATCTAGAACCACCAAACCCGGGATCTAGAACCGGGGGCCCCCGAACACCCACTGCGTCGAGTTTGGGGCCGCTGCGACCTTTCGACCCCTTTTGGCCCCTGTTTTTTTGACGTCCCACGTGCAACTTATTCCATGGGGCTGTTGGTGGCCAAATAGCGCGAAAAAAGGTCAGAGGGACGCGGAACTCTAGAACCCGTCCCAGGGGCCCGTGACGGGACGCATACGTCAGTTTCGGGCCGATCGGGCGTTTCCTTCGAACCGTTTTGCTGAAACACATATTTGGAACCGATCTAGAACCACCAAACCCGTGATCTAGAACTGGGGGCCCCCGGACCACCATCGTGCCGAATGGCAAGTTTGTGGTGTTGTTAGGATATTCCTACAGAGTCTGTGACAGGTTCTCAGCGGAAGAACCGGGATCCAGGGTAAGAGACGTCTGCAAAAAACTGCGTTAAAAACCTTCGAGATGGAGGCCTCACATGTTGGGGATCTCGGTTGCTTTGTTTTCATGGCAAGTTGTGGTGTTGTTAGGATATTCCTACAGAGTCTGTGACAGTTTGTCATTTTCCCAGGGTCAGTGAAGTCTCCTCTCCTGGAGGAAAATACAAGTATTAGTGGTCTTACTGCAAAATCTGGTAGAGGCCACACCCAGGCTTGAGGGAAAGTCATCAGCAGACCTTCCCTGGTGGTCTAGTGGTTAGGATTCGACGCTCTCACCGCCGCGTCCAGGGTTCGATTCCCGGTCAGGGAATGAGCTTTTGCCCACTACCGGCGGTCGTGATTGTAAAATGGCGAACTACGAACTCAAGCGCTGACACCCTCGTCGAGAAGCAGGGCCAAGGAAATGTTTATGTGTGAAAAAGAACTCCTTCGAGCCGGAGTTGAACCAGCGACCTAAGCTTTTGCCCACCACCGGCGGTCGTGATTGTAAAATGGCGAACTACGAACTCAAGCGCTGACGCCCTCGTCGAGAAGCAGGGCCAAGGAAATGTTTATGTGTGAAAAAGAACTCCTTCGAGCCGGAGTTGAACCAGCGACCTAAGGATTGCCAATTTGCCACCTACAGTCCTCCGCTCTACCAGCTGAGCTATCGAAGGCACACTGATTTGGGACAGAACCTCAACATATCAGGTTGCTGAATCTCCGCCACCGGCTAAAACTGCTACAGCCATACATGCTGGTTGTTTCGATTAAGTGATGCAAAGACAACCCGATCTTCCCATACCGTGAGTCAAACCTGGGCCGCCTGGGTGAAAACCAGGAATCCTGACCGCTAGACCATATGGGATCTTCTTTCTGCCTGCAGAGGGAGCTCTCATTTGCCTCACGAGGGGGTTCAGTTTCCTCCCATTCTTGCGATGGCATAATAGACACTACAAATTGGTTGTAAAGCAAGGTCCTTGTGACAGTACTCATGCAATGCATTTTAAAAGAAGCATAGTATTGTATGGTAACCGTTATCCTACTGACAAAGCAGCCTGTTGTTGGACTGTCAATTTTTAATATTTCTCAACCAATCCAATAATAATAATAACAGAGACGTCTGCAAAAGACTGCTAAAAAAAACCTTAGAGATGGAGGTCTCACATGTTGGGGATCTCAAATTTTTTGTTTTTATGGCAAGTTTGTGGTGTTGGTAGGATATTCCTACAGAGTCTGTGACAGCTTCTCAGCGGAAGAACTGGGATCCAGGGTAAGAGACGTCTGCAAAAAACTGCGTTAAAATCCTTTGAGATGGAGGCCTCACATGTTGGGGATCTCGGTTGCTTTGTTTTCATGGCAAATTGTGGTGTTGTTAGGATATTCTTACAGAGTCTGTGACAGTTTGTAAGTTTGCCAGGGTCATTGACGTCTCCTCTCCTGGAGGAAAATACAAGTATTAGTGGTCTTGCTGCAAAATCTGGTAGAGGCCACAGCCAGGCTTGAGGGCAAATGGTTAGCAGACCTTCCCTGGTGGTCTAGTGGTTAGGATTCGGCGCTCTCACCGCCGCGGCCCGGGTTCGATCCCGGTCAGGGAATGAGCTTTTGCCCACCACCGGCGGTCGTGATTGTAAAATGGCGAACTACGAACTCAAGCGCTGACGCCTTCGTCGAGAAGCAGGGCAAAGGAAATGTTTATGTGTGAAAAAGAACTCCTTCAAGCCGGAGTTGAACCAGCGACCTAAGGATTCCCAACTTGCCACCTACAGTCCTCCACTCTTCCAGCTGAGCTATCGAAGGCACACTGATTGGGGACAGAACCTCAACATATCAGGTTGCTGAATCTCCGCCACCGGCTAAAACTGCTACAGACATACATGCTGGTTGTTTCGATTAAGTGATGCAAAGACAACCCGATCTTCCCATACCGGGAGTCGAACCCGGGCCGCCTGGGTGAAATTCAGGAATCCTGACCGCTAGACCATATGGGATCTTCCTTCTGCCTGGAGCAGACCCTTTTACTTTTAGTGTGTGACCGTCCCCTAAATATGGACTGTCCATGAACAGCCTATTTGGACCCTGTCGAATAAGCTACAGGTGGGATGCTGTTTTTAACTTAGACATTTTCAGCGGGTGAATCCCCGTAATGATTAGGCGATTTCATCACATGTGGTGAAGTCCCACCTGCAACTTATTTGACGGGGTCCAAATAGGCTGTCCGTGGTCAATGCATTAACAGGTCATATTTCCTAATTACAGTGGTTTTATGAGGTGAAACCTACTGTACACCACACAGGGGACACAATACAACACACTGATGTACATTAAAGCTAACAATTATGCATAATTAGCCTAAAAATGGACTGTCCACAGACAGCCTATTTGGACCCTGTCAAATAAGTTACAGGTGGGCAAAGTAAGGGCCCACCTGTAACTTATTTGTCGGGGTCCAAATAGGCTGTCCGTGGTCAATGCATTAATAGGTCATATCTCATAACTACAATGGTTTTATGTGGTCAAACCTACTGTAAACCACACTGGGGACACAATACAGCACACTGATGTACATTAAAGCTATTAATTATGCATAATTAGCCTAAATATGGACTGTCCATGAACAGCCTATTTGGACCCTGTCGAATAAGCTACAGGTGGGATGCTGTTTTTAATTTAGACATTTTCAGCGGGTGAATCCCCGTAATGATTAGGCGATTTCATCACATGGCTTGAAGTCCCACCTGCAACTTATTTGACGGGGTCCAAATAGGCTGTCCGTGGTCAATGCATTATCAGGTCATATTTCATAATTACAGTGGTTTTATGAGGTGAAACCTACTGTACACCACACAGGGGACACAATACAACACACTGATGTACATTAAAGCTAATAATTATGCATAATTAGCCTAAAAATGGACTGTCCACAGACAGCCTATTTGGACCCTGTCAAATAAGTTACATGTGGGCAAAGTAAGGGCCCACCTGTAACTTATTTGACGGGGTCCAAATAGGCTGTCCGTGGTCAATGCATTAATAGGTCATATCTCATAATTACAATGGTTTTATGTGGTCAAACCTACTGTAAACCACACTGATGTACATTAAAGCTAATAATTATGCATAATTAGCCTAAAAATGGACTGTCCACGGACAGCAATTAGGGCACCCGTCAAATAGGTTACAGATGGGATGCTGTTTTTGACTGTAACGCACTTAACGGGGTACTACGGACCCCAGTCTTTTTCGGACCGTCTGAGGGGCCACAGATTTCAAATCGGAGCCATTCGGAGCTATTGGGACCGTTGCGTGGGGATGTCTACCAAACGCCTATGAAAATGAATGGGATAAGTTGCACGTGTCAGTGGCTCCCGCGCGGCCCCCGGGGGTCCGAGGGGCCCCAAACTCTACAAAAAGTTGCGTCACGTGGCCCTCTGCGACAGACAGACCGGGCTAGGTCGAGACATGCCAAGTTTATTTTTAGCTATTTTTTATGCACCTCTCTGTCTCCCATTGATCTCTATGGGAGCATGTGTCTGCAAGGGTTAATTCAGCAGTTAGGATTAGACGGCCTCGATACTCTGGGGCCCGATTCGGGGGCCCGTGGCGGTCGTCCGTGACCAATTTCGAGGTCCTGCGACCTTTTGACTCCTTAGGGCGACTGTTTATTTGACGTCCCACGTGCAACTTATTCCATGGGGCTGTTGGTGGCCAATTAGCGCGAAAAAAGGTCAGAGGGCCGCGGAACTCTAGAACCCGTCCCCGGGGCCCGTGACGAGACCCGCGTGTCGGTTTCGGGCCGATCGGCCGTTTCCTTCAAAGCGTTTGGCTGAAACACATACTTAGAACCGATCTAGAACCACCAAACCCGTGATCTAGAACCGGGGGCCCCCGGACCACCGCCGTGCCGAATTTGGGGCCGCTGCGACCTTTCGATCCCTTTTGGCCTCTGTTTTTTTGACGTCCCACGTGCAACTTATTCCATGGGGCTGTTGGTGGCCAATTAGCGTGAAAAAAGGTCAGAGGGACGCGGAACTCTAGAACCCGTCCCAGGGGCCCGTGACGAGACGCATACGTCAGTTTCGGGCCGATCGGACCTTTCTGTCCACCCTTTTTTCGGCCTAACGAGGAGTTTTGGGCACGGAACTCTAGAACCTGTCCCCGGGGCCCGTGAAGGGACGCATATGTCAGTTTCGGGCCGATCGGGCGTTTCCTTCGAACCGTTTTGCTGAAACACATAATTAGAACCGATCTAGAACCGGGGGCCCCCGGACTACCGCCATGCCGAATTTGGGGCTGCTACGACCTTTCGACCCCTTTTGGCCCCTGTTTATTTGACGTCCCACGTGCAACTTATTCCATGGGGCTGTTGGTGGCCAATTAGCGCAAAAAAAGGTCAGAGGGACGCGGAACTCTAGAACCCGTCCCAGGGGCCCGTGACGGGACGCATACGTCAGTTTCGGGCCGATCGGGCGTTTCCTTCGAACCGTTTTGCTGAAACACATATTTGGAACCGATCTAGAACCACCAAACCCGTGTTCTAGAACTGGGGGCCCCCGGACCACCGCCGTGCCGAATTTGGGGCCGCTGCGACCTTTCGACCCCTTTTGGCCCCTGTTTTTTTGACGTCTCACGTGCAACTTATTCCATGGGGCTGTTGGTGGCCAATTAGCGCGAAAAAAGGTCAGAGGGACGCGGAACTCTAGAACCCGTCCCAGGGGCCCGTGACGAGACGCATACGTCAGTTTCGGGCCGATCGGACCTTTCTGTCCATCCTTCACCGAGCACATGGTCCAATTAATGGCAGCCCTCTTGCACACACAGAAAGACATATGCTCAGTAGAACCAAAGCGAGGAGATTTTTGCACAAAAAAATGATACACTTGGAACCGATCTAGAACCCTGCGATCCGGGATCTAGAACCTGGGGCCCCTCGACTACCAGGGCGGCGAATTTGGAGGCGGTGCGACCTTTCGATCCCTGTATTTCCGCCCTCCCACGTGCAACTTATTCAGTTTAAACTTCACAGGCGCTTCCAGGTCAAGGGGGTGTTTTTTGGCCAAACAAGCAGCTTTGGACGCGGAACTCTAGAACCCGTCCCAGGGGCCCGTGACGGGACGCATACGTCAGTTTCGGGCCGATCGGGCGTTTCCTTCGAACCGTTTTGCTGAAACACATACTTGGAACCGATCTAGAACCACCAAACCCGTGATCTAGAACCGGGGGCCCCCGGACCACCGCCGTGCCGAATTTGGGGACGCTGCGACCTTTCGACCCCTTTTGGCCCCTGTTTTTTTTACGTCCCACGTGCAACTTATTCCATGGGGCTGTTGGTGGCCAATTAGCGCGAAAAAAGGTCAGAGGGACGCCGAACTCTAGAACCCCTCCCAGGGGCCCGTGACGGGACGTACGTGTCAATTTCGGGCCAATCGGACCACCGTCCACCAAGTACCTGTGATATCGCATTGAATAAGTTGCACGTGTCACTGAACCTCGTTCGGCCCCTGGAGATGCTAGGGGCCCGAAACTTCTTGGAAAGCTGCGTCACTCGGCCCCGGAAAGCACACAGAGAGGGGAACGTCTAGTCACACAAAAAAAACACTTGTTGCCCAATGTCCACAGAACACCTATGAAAATCAATGGGATAAGTTGTACGTGGGACGCTTTGCCGTTTGGCCCCCGGGGGCCCTGGCGGCCCCAAACTTGATCTGCCTGCTGTCACTGGGGCCCAGAAAGACCCTGGGGGATGGAGAAAGCTGAACCATGTGTGGATCAGGCCGAACCGCCGAAACGCACACTTGGGAACCACGTAGAACCTTGAAACTAAGGATCTCGCCCCGGGGCCCGCTGGGCTGCCCTCACGCCGAATTTCGAGGCCCTGTGACTTTTCGGCTCAGAGTTAGAGACACAATGACTTGAGACAAAAAACAGGTGGTTAGGGGTCAAAATAGGCACTTCGTGGTACTGAGGAAGACTATGGTGAAGTTTAGGTGGTCGGGGGACCCCATAGGCACTTCGTGGCAATGAAGAAGAAAATAGGTGGTTAGGGGTCAAAATAGGCGCTTCGTGGTACTGAGGAAGACTATGGTGAAGTTTAGGTGGTTAGGGGACCCCATAGGCACTTCGTGTCAATGAAGAAGAAAATAGGTGGTTAGGGGTCAAAATAGGCACTTCGTGGTACTGAGGAAGACTATGGTGAAGTTTAGGTGGTTAGGGGACCCCATAGGCACTTCGTGGCAATGAAGAAGAAAATAGGTGGTTAGGGGTCAAAATAGGCACTTCGTGGTACTGAGGAAGACTATGGTGAAGTTTAGGTGGTTAGGGGACCCCATAGGCACTTCGTGGCAATGAAGAAGAAAATAGGTGGTTAGGGGTCAAAATAGGCACTTCGTGGTACTGAGGAGGACTATGGTGAAGAGTAGGTAGTTGGCGGACCCCAAAAGCACTTGGTGGACTCCCACGTGGTGCAATGGCACCCCCAGAGGCGTCCACAGAGAGCCTATGCTAATATATGCTAATCTCGGCCACTTTATATGCGATTTTGGAAAAGTGACACGGCACCACTGAATAAGCAGCTCGTGTCGTCCATTTCGAGCACGCGGACCTCGAAGTTTCGGTGCTGACAATGGCAACTTAAATGAATGGGGAAAATACCACGTACAGCTTGACTTCCCTTACTACGAACTCAAGCGCTGACGCCCTCGTCGAGAAGCAGGGCCAAGGAAATGTTTATGTGTGAAAAAGAACTCCTTCGAGCCGGAGTTGAACCAGCGACCTAAGGATTGCCAACTTGCCACCTACAGTCCTCCGCTCTTCCAGCTGAGCTATCAAAGGCACACTGTTTGGGGACAGAACCTCAACATATCAGGTTGCTGAAGCTGGATTCGGCGCTCTCACCAAGGCGGCCCGGGTTCGATTCCCGGTCAGGGAATGAGCTTTTGCCCACCACCGGCGGTCGTGATTGTAAAATGGCGAACTACGAACTCAAGCGCTGACGCCCTCGTCGAGAAGCAGGGCCAAGGAAATGTTTATGTGTGAAAAAGAACTCCTTCGAGCCGGAGTTGAACCAGCGACCTAAGCTTTTGCCCACCACCGGCGGTCGTGATTGTAAAATGGCGAACTACGAACTCAAGCACTGACGCCCTCGTCGAGAAGCAGGGCCAAGGAAATGTTTATGTGTGAAAAAGAACTCCTTCGAGCCGGAGTTGAACCAGCGACCTAAGCTTTTGCCCACCACCGGCGGTCGTGATTGTAAAATGGCGAACTACGAACTCAAGCGCTGACGCCCTCGTCGAGAAGCAGGGCCAAGGAAATGTTTATGTGTGAAAAAGAACTCCTTCGAGCCGGAGTTGAACCAGCGACCTAAGGATTGCCAATTTGCCACCTACAGTCCTCCGCTCTACCAGCTGAGCTATCGAAGGCACACTGATTTGGGACAGAACCTCAACATATCAGGTTGCTGAATCTCTGCCACCGGCTAAAACTGCTACAGCCATACATGCTGGTTGTTTCGATTAAGTGATGCAAAGACAACCCGATCTTCCCATACCGTGAGTCAAACCTGGGCCGCCTGGGTGAAAACCAGGAATCCTGACCGCTAGACCATATGGGATCTTCTTTCTGCCTGCAGAGGGAGCTCTCATTTGCCTCACGAGGGGGTTCAGTTTCCTCCCATTCTTGCGATGGCATAATAGACACTACAAATTGGTTGTAAAGCAAGGTCCTTGTGACAGTACTCATGCAATGCATTTTAAAAGAAGCATAGTATTGTATGGTAACCGTTATCCTACTGACAAAGCAGCCTGTTGTTGGACTGTCAATTTTTAATATTTCTCAACCAATCCAATAATAATAATAACAGAGACGTCTGCAAAAGACTGCTAAAAAAAACCTTAGAGATGGAGGTCTCACATGTTGGGGATCTCAAATTTTTTGTTTTTATGGCAAGTTTGTGGTGTTGGTAGGATATTCCTACAGAGTCTGTGACAGCTTCTCAGCGGAAGAACTGGGATCCAGGGTAAGAGACGTCTGCAAAAAACTGCGTTAAAATCCTTTGAGATGGAGGCCTCACATGTTGGGGATCTCGGTTGCTTTGTTTTCATGGCAAATTGTGGTGTTGTTAGGATATTCTTACAGAGTCTGTGACAGTTTGTAAGTTTGCCAGGGTCATTGACGTCTCCTCTCCTGGAGGAAAATACAAGTATTAGTGGTCTTGCTGCAAAATCTGGTAGAGGCCACAGCCAGGCTTGAGGGCAAATGGTTAGCAGACCTTCCCTGGTGGTCTAGTGGTTAGGATTCGGCGCTCTCACCGCCGCGGCCCGGGTTCGATCCCGGTCAGGGAATGAGCTTTTGCCCACCACCGGCGGTCGTGATTGTAAAATGGCGAACTACGAACTCAAGCGCTGACGCCTTCGTCGAGAAGCAGGGCAAAGGAAATGTTTATGTGTGAAAAAGAACTCCTTCAAGCCGGAGTTGAACCAGCGACCTAAGGATTCCCAACTTGCCACCTACAGTCCTCCACTCTTCCAGCTGAGCTATCGAAGGCACACTGATTGGGGACAGAACCTCAACATATCAGGTTGCTGAATCTCCGCCACCGGCTAAAACTGCTACAGACATACATGCTGGTTGTTTCGATTAAGTGATGCAAAGACAACCCGATCTTCCCATACCGGGAGTCGAACCCGGGCCGCCTGGGTGAAATTCAGGAATCCTGACCGCTAGACCATATGGGATCTTCCTTCTGCCTGGAGCAGACCCTTTTACTTTTAGTGTGTGACCGTCCCCTAAATATGGACTGTCCATGAACAGCCTATTTGGACCCTGTCGAATAAGCTACAGGTGGGATGCTGTTTTTAACTTAGACATTTTCAGCGGGTGAATCCCCGTAATGATTAGGCGATTTCATCACATGTGGTGAAGTCCCACCTGCAACTTATTTGACGGGGTCCAAATAGGCTGTCCGTGGTCAATGCATTAACAGGTCATATTTCCTAATTACAGTGGTTTTATGAGGTGAAACCTACTGTACACCACACAGGGGACACAATACAACACACTGATGTACATTAAAGCTAACAATTATGCATAATTAGCCTAAAAATGGACTGTCCACAGACAGCCTATTTGGACCCTGTCAAATAAGTTACAGGTGGGCAAAGTAAGGGCCCACCTGTAACTTATTTGTCGGGGTCCAAATAGGCTGTCCGTGGTCAATGCATTAATAGGTCATATCTCATAACTACAATGGTTTTATGTGGTCAAACCTACTGTAAACCACACTGGGGACACAATACAGCACACTGATGTACATTAAAGCTATTAATTATGCATAATTAGCCTAAATATGGACTGTCCATGAACAGCCTATTTGGACCCTGTCGAATAAGCTACAGGTGGGATGCTGTTTTTAATTTAGACATTTTCAGCGGGTGAATCCCCGTAATGATTAGGCGATTTCATCACATGGCTTGAAGTCCCACCTGCAACTTATTTGACGGGGTCCAAATAGGCTGTCCGTGGTCAATGCATTATCAGGTCATATTTCATAATTACAGTGGTTTTATGAGGTGAAACCTACTGTACACCACACAGGGGACACAATACAACACACTGATGTACATTAAAGCTAATAATTATGCATAATTAGCCTAAAAATGGACTGTCCACAGACAGCCTATTTGGACCCTGTCAAATAAGTTACATGTGGGCAAAGTAAGGGCCCACCTGTAACTTATTTGACGGGGTCCAAATAGGCTGTCCGTGGTCAATGCATTAATAGGTCATATCTCATAATTACAATGGTTTTATGTGGTCAAACCTACTGTAAACCACACTGATGTACATTAAAGCTAATAATTATGCATAATTAGCCTAAAAATGGACTGTCCACGGACAGCAATTAGGGCACCCGTCAAATAGGTTACAGATGGGATGCTGTTTTTGACTGTAACGCACTTAACGGGGTACTACGGACCCCAGTCTTTTTCGGACCGTCTGAGGGGCCACAGATTTCAAATCGGAGCCATTCGGAGCTATTGGGACCGTTGCGTGGGGATGTCTACCAAACGCCTATGAAAATGAATGGGATAAGTTGCACGTGTCAGTGGCTCCCGCGCGGCCCCCGGGGGTCCGAGGGGCCCCAAACTCTACAAAAAGTTGCGTCACGTGGCCCTCTGCGACAGACAGACCGGGCTAGGTCGAGACATGCCAAGTTTATTTTTAGCTATTTTTTATGCACCTCTCTGTCTCCCATTGATCTCTATGGGAGCATGTGTCTGCAAGGGTTAATTCAGCAGTTAGGATTAGACGGCCTCGATACTCTGGGGCCCGATTCGGGGGCCCGTGGCGGTCGTCCGTGACCAATTTCGAGGTCCTGCGACCTTTTGACTCCTTAGGGCGACTGTTTATTTGACGTCCCACGTGCAACTTATTCCATGGGGCTGTTGGTGGCCAATTAGCGCGAAAAAAGGTCAGAGGGCCGCGGAACTCTAGAACCCGTCCCCGGGGCCCGTGACGAGACCCGCGTGTCGGTTTCGGGCCGATCGGCCGTTTCCTTCAAAGCGTTTGGCTGAAACACATACTTAGAACCGATCTAGAACCACCAAACCCGTGATCTAGAACCGGGGGCCCCCGGACCACCGCCGTGCCGAATTTGGGGCCGCTGCGACCTTTCGATCCCTTTTGGCCTCTGTTTTTTTGACGTCCCACGTGCAACTTATTCCATGGGGCTGTTGGTGGCCAATTAGCGTGAAAAAAGGTCAGAGGGACGCGGAACTCTAGAACCCGTCCCAGGGGCCCGTGACGAGACGCATACGTCAGTTTCGGGCCGATCGGACCTTTCTGTCCACCCTTTTTTCGGCCTAACGAGGAGTTTTGGGCACGGAACTCTAGAACCTGTCCCCGGGGCCCGTGAAGGGACGCATATGTCAGTTTCGGGCCGATCGGGCGTTTCCTTCGAACCGTTTTGCTGAAACACATAATTAGAACCGATCTAGAACCGGGGGCCCCCGGACTACCGCCATGCCGAATTTGGGGCTGCTACGACCTTTCGACCCCTTTTGGCCCCTGTTTATTTGACGTCCCACGTGCAACTTATTCCATGGGGCTGTTGGTGGCCAATTAGCGCAAAAAAAGGTCAGAGGGACGCGGAACTCTAGAACCCGTCCCAGGGGCCCGTGACGGGACGCATACGTCAGTTTCGGGCCGATCGGGCGTTTCCTTCGAACCGTTTTGCTGAAACACATATTTGGAACCGATCTAGAACCACCAAACCCGTGTTCTAGAACTGGGGGCCCCCGGACCACCGCCGTGCCGAATTTGGGGCCGCTGCGACCTTTCGACCCCTTTTGGCCCCTGTTTTTTTGACGTCTCACGTGCAACTTATTCCATGGGGCTGTTGGTGGCCAATTAGCGCGAAAAAAGGTCAGAGGGACGCGGAACTCTAGAACCCGTCCCAGGGGCCCGTGACGAGACGCATACGTCAGTTTCGGGCCGATCGGACCTTTCTGTCCATCCTTCACCGAGCACATGGTCCAATTAATGGCAGCCCTCTTGCACACACAGAAAGACATATGCTCAGTAGAACCAAAGCGAGGAGATTTTTGCACAAAAAAATGATACACTTGGAACCGATCTAGAACCCTGCGATCCGGGATCTAGAACCTGGGGCCCCTCGACTACCAGGGCGGCGAATTTGGAGGCGGTGCGACCTTTCGATCCCTGTATTTCCGCCCTCCCACGTGCAACTTATTCAGTTTAAACTTCACAGGCGCTTCCAGGTCAAGGGGGTGTTTTTTGGCCAAACAAGCAGCTTTGGACGCGGAACTCTAGAACCCGTCCCAGGGGCCCGTGACGGGACGCATACGTCAGTTTCGGGCCGATCGGGCGTTTCCTTCGAACCGTTTTGCTGAAACACATACTTGGAACCGATCTAGAACCACCAAACCCGTGATCTAGAACCGGGGGCCCCCGGACCACCGCCGTGCCGAATTTGGGGACGCTGCGACCTTTCGACCCCTTTTGGCCCCTGTTTTTTTTACGTCCCACGTGCAACTTATTCCATGGGGCTGTTGGTGGCCAATTAGCGCGAAAAAAGGTCAGAGGGACGCCGAACTCTAGAACCCCTCCCAGGGGCCCGTGACGGGACGTACGTGTCAATTTCGGGCCAATCGGACCACCGTCCACCAAGTACCTGTGATATCGCATTGAATAAGTTGCACGTGTCACTGAACCTCGTTCGGCCCCTGGAGATGCTAGGGGCCCGAAACTTCTTGGAAAGCTGCGTCACTCGGCCCCGGAAAGCACACAGAGAGGGGAACGTCTAGTCACACAAAAAAAACACTTGTTGCCCAATGTCCACAGAACACCTATGAAAATCAATGGGATAAGTTGTACGTGGGACGCTTTGCCGTTTGGCCCCCGGGGGCCCTGGCGGCCCCAAACTTGATCTGCCTGCTGTCACTGGGGCCCAGAAAGACCCTGGGGGATGGAGAAAGCTGAACCATGTGTGGATCAGGCCGAACCGCCGAAACGCACACTTGGGAACCACGTAGAACCTTGAAACTAAGGATCTCGCCCCGGGGCCCGCTGGGCTGCCCTCACGCCGAATTTCGAGGCCCTGTGACTTTTCGGCTCAGAGTTAGAGACACAATGACTTGAGACAAAAAACAGGTGGTTAGGGGTCAAAATAGGCACTTCGTGGTACTGAGGAAGACTATGGTGAAGTTTAGGTGGTCGGGGGACCCCATAGGCACTTCGTGGCAATGAAGAAGAAAATAGGTGGTTAGGGGTCAAAATAGGCGCTTCGTGGTACTGAGGAAGACTATGGTGAAGTTTAGGTGGTTAGGGGACCCCATAGGCACTTCGTGTCAATGAAGAAGAAAATAGGTGGTTAGGGGTCAAAATAGGCACTTCGTGGTACTGAGGAAGACTATGGTGAAGTTTAGGTGGTTAGGGGACCCCATAGGCACTTCGTGGCAATGAAGAAGAAAATAGGTGGTTAGGGGTCAAAATAGGCACTTCGTGGTACTGAGGAAGACTATGGTGAAGTTTAGGTGGTTAGGGGACCCCATAGGCACTTCGTGGCAATGAAGAAGAAAATAGGTGGTTAGGGGTCAAAATAGGCACTTCGTGGTACTGAGGAGGACTATGGTGAAGAGTAGGTAGTTGGCGGACCCCAAAAGCACTTGGTGGACTCCCACGTGGTGCAATGGCACCCCCAGAGGCGTCCACAGAGAGCCTATGCTAATATATGCTAATCTCGGCCACTTTATATGCGATTTTGGAAAAGTGACACGGCACCACTGAATAAGCAGCTCGTGTCGTCCATTTCGAGCACGCGGACCTCG
This sequence comes from Siphateles boraxobius, assembly GCF_051911475.1. NCBI lineage: Eukaryota > Metazoa > Chordata > Actinopteri > Cypriniformes > Leuciscidae > Siphateles > Siphateles boraxobius. Next base: position 1,687,679 of record NW_027509164.1, read on the forward strand.
AAGTTTCGGTGCTGACAATGGCAACTTAAATGAATGGGGAAAATACCACGTACAGCTTGACTTCCCTTACTACGAACTCAAGCGCTGACGCCCTCGTCGAGAAGCAGGGCCAAGGAAATGTTTATGTGTGAAAAAGAACTCCTTCGAGCCGGAGTTGAACCAGCGACCTAAGGATTGCCAACTTGCCACCTACAGTCCTCCGCTCTTCCAGCTGAGCTATCAAAGGCACACTGTTTGGGGACAGAACCTCAACATATCAGGTTGCTGAAGCTGGATTCGGCGCTCTCACCAAGGCGGCCCGGGTTCGATTCCCGGTCAGGGAATGAGCTTTTGCCCACCACCGGCGGTCGTGATTGTAAAATGGCGAACTACGAACTCAAGCGCTGACGCCCTCGTCGAGAAGCAGGGCCAAGGAAATGTTTATGTGTGAAAAAGAACTCCTTCGAGCCGGAGTTGAACCAGCGACCTAAGCTTTTGCCCACCACCGGCGGTCGTGATTGTAAAATGGCGAACTACGAACTCAAGCACTGACGCCCTCGTCGAGAAGCAGGGCCAAGGAAATGTTTATGTGTGAAAAAGAACTCCTTCGAGCCGGAGTTGAACCAGCGACCTAAGCTTTTGCCCACCACCGGCGGTCGTGATTGTAAAATGGCGAACTACGAACTCAAGCGCTGACGCCCTCGTCGAGAAGCAGGGCCAAGGAAATGTTTATGTGTGAAAAAGAACTCATTCGAGCCGGAGTTGAACCAGCGACCTAAGCTTTTGCCCACCACCGGCGGTCGTGATTGTAAAATGGCGAACTACGAACTCAAGCGCTGACGCCCTCGTCGAGAAGCAGGGCCAAGGAAATGTTTATGTGTGAAAAAGAACTCCTTCGAGCCGGAGTTGAACCAGCGACCTAAGCTTTTGCCCACCACCGGCGGTCGTGATTGTAAAATGGCGAACTACGAACTCAAGCGCTGACGCCCTCGTCGAGAAGCAGGGCCAAGGAAATGTTTATGTGTGAAAAAGAACTCCTTCGAGCCGGAGTTGAACCAGCGACCTAAGGATTGCCAACTTGCCACCTACAGTCCTCCGCTCTACCAGCTGATCTATCGAAGGCACACTGATTGGGGACAGAACCTCAACATATCAAGTTGCTGAATCTCTGCCACCGGCTAAAACTGCTACAGACATACATGCTGGTTGTTTCGATTAAGTGATGCAAAGACAACCCGATCTTCCCATACCGGGAGTCGAATCCGGGCCGCCTGGGTGAAAACCAGGAATCCTGACCGCTAGACCATATGGGATCTTCTTTCTGCCTGCAGCAGACCACTTTACTTTTAGTGTGTGACCGTCCCCTTTAAGAACATGGGAATGATCCGAAGGGATTGTTTACTGAATTCAATTTCATCAGACTCATCAGAGGGAGCTCTCATTTGCCTCACGAGGGGGTTCAGTTTCCTCCCATTCTTGCGATGGCATAATAGACACTACAAACTGGTCGTAAAGCAAGGTCCTTGTGACAGTACTCATGCAATGCATTTTAAAAGAAGCATAGTATTGTATGGTAACCGTTATCCTACTGACAAAGCAGCCTATTGTTGGACTGTCAATTTTTAATATTTCTCAACCAATCCAATAATAATAATAACAGAGACGTCTGCAAAAGACTGCTAAAAAAAACCTTAGAGATGGAGGTCTCACATGTTGGGGATCTCAAATTTTTTGTTTTTATGGCAAGTTTGTGGTGTTGGTAGGATATTCTTACAGAGTCTGTGACAGTTTGTCAGTTTGCCAGGGTCAGTGACGTCTCCTCTCCTGGAGGAAAATACAAGTATTAGTGGTCTTGCTGCAAAATCTGGTAGAGGCCACAGCCAGGCTTGAGGGCAAGTCGTTAGCAGACCTTCCCTGGTGGTCTAGTGGTTAGCATTCGGCGCTCTCACCGCCGTGGCCGGGGTTCGATTCCCGGTCAGGGAATGAGCTTTTGCCCACCACCGGCGGTCGTGATTGTAAAATGGCGAACTACGAACTCAAGCGCTGACGCCCTCGTCGAGAAGCAAAATCAAAAGCTCAATAAAATGGGTTGAACCTGACATGGTTTGCCATACTTTTTATTTGTGTTTTTTCTGTTAACTTTGACCCTAAGAACCAATAATTGGAGGGTCTGCTCTGCCGGAAATATCGCGAAATTTTTTTTGGCCATTTTAGTGTATGCCCCCTTTATTTTTTATCAGAAAAATGTGAAAAATGATTTTTTTCCTTAAATCCTCAGTGGATTGGGTAGGCTGTCAATAAATGCATTCCAGATACACAGAACACATGTGCTGACAACATCCACTGAATAAATAACTCTTAAAACACATTTATACTTATTTTGCATCAATTTAATGCAAAAAAGTAGGCGTTTTCTCACTTTTTTCCAATATTTTCATCTTTACTTCATTAGCAATCAACTTTTACCCTAAGTTATGACATGTCAATATGCCATTCTTTTCTCCAAACAGTATACTCATTCCACAGAAAAAATTATAAAAATCCAACCAAAATCAATAGATCTGTGATGATTTTACTACTAGTTGGCGATCAACAGGCTCAGAATCTCAATAGAATTTTAGGCTACTCTCAAAATTTTGAAAGACATACTGGATATTTAAAATCGTCATGAAACGGAAGTTGAGATTGTCCTTTTTTCCTTATTGTGACGTATATCCGAGTGAAACGGCTTCTGAAATTGGAAAAAAATTTAGGGTGGGGCTTGATTTCGTCCTTCTGGAATTAATTGGATCGTTGGAGGTTGGGCGTTGCTAACAAAATGGAGGCAGATTTGAATGCCAGTTTACAGTCTGTTGTGGAGGATTTCTCTCCACCGGACTCACCACCGTTACCCTACCATGAAGCATTTTTAATTGAGGAAACCGACGATGAGAACGAGGACGAGCAGCCAAATTTTCCGTAAGGAATCACCCCATATTTATATGAGCCTCCTGTGAACCAAGATGAGGCGGCTGATAGTCATGCCCTCTAGTAATAGATTTTGACCGGAAGAGAAGAGAAGTCGAATCAAGGGGGGAGGGAAGGGTAACGTATTTGATTAAAGATTATAAGGGTACATGAATTAAAAAAAAATAATGAAGTGCACAGATAAATCCTTTATAATAAACACTACAATATTACATATAAAAATACGAATGGTAAAATTTGATTTCATGATGACTTTAACATGGTTGTTAATGTCCACATTATTAAACATCATGACCTAGGCATCTTTTAAATTTCAACATAACCCTGTTCTCCCTATGGAAATGTGTCACACAAGAAATATAATACAGCAAAATGACTTTCATTATTTTATTGCCTCAGATGACAACTATTACAACTTTAACAGAACAAAATAATTTAACATAACTTAATTAACTAGGTGCAGGTCCCTGTGAGGTGGGATAATCAGGAGGGTGGCACACTGCAGATACTGCTCTGGGGACAGACCTTCACCCTCACCAACTGAGGAGACAGCAAACAAGACCGGCAGGGTGGGTTATACAGCTGCGCGATAAAAGATGCACCCCCCCCCCCCCCCCCCTTCTCTCTCTCTAACACACACACACGTGGCCTACTTACGTGTCCCTGTCTTCAAGCGCAAGTTCAATCCTTGAACATCTGTTGGGGTCCCCGGTGCAGAGACATGCAATGCCACACTTCACATTGGCTCTTGCACAGGAGCATCCTCGGGCACACATGCTTTTCTTGCAGCGGCAGTATTTGCTGTGTTTGAGTTTGGAAGGTTTTGCCTCTTTCAGCATCATGGTTGCCACCAATTTTCCATTGACAAGTTGTCTCCCAAAATCAGAGGCAGCTGGGTAGGTTGGCTGAACCATGTGTGCCCGCTTACACACAGCCAACTGATGCAGGGCTCGGCGAAGATGTAATAGGAAGGCATCTTCAGTTGGTGGAAGGCAACGCATGTCTCCTTTGATGCTCACAAAGAGATGGGCTCGCAGTGCATCTAGAGTACCACCAAAGTCACTCCTGTCATAGAGTGACACCATGTATTGCCGTGCTGCTGTTATAACCTCTTCCTGAACATCCAGGCTTTCCTCAGGGTCACCGTACCTGCACAGCGGTAGAAGGTCTGTCAGGTGTTTAATAGCAGTTGTGTAGGCCCGCCTTTTTCCTCTTCTGTACAGATAGCTCACTGTGTCACATCCAGTAAGTATGTAGGTGCTGAGGAGAAGGTATGTAAGATCTGAAGCTGCAACATCATACTTCCTCGCCAGAGCTTCTGTGATGGCATGAACAGGCAGGAAGTTATCCATCGTCTTCACCCACAGCTCCTGCAGCCCATCCATGTGTGTGATGTAGTACATGCACATCATGATCACATCTGTGTCAGTCGCAACCACGACAGCCCGTTTGAGGTGCAGAATTTGAACTGAGTAGGCAATGTGAGCAAACATCCTGGTATCTGCCTCCTCATGTTTCTCACAGGAAAGTTCTGGAAGCTCAACCTGACAATCCGCTGACAAGAGTACAGTGCGACCAGGATCACAAAAGATTCCACCAAGAATAAGTGTGCATCCTGCAGGAAGTGACTTGTTCTGAGCTGCCCATGCTTCCCCCATGTAGTTCAACAGATTAGCTTTATTCACTGGATTGTGAATGAAGCCTTTCCATTCAGGTATAGGGAGAGTATCATGTGGCTTGTACTCCTTCATTTTGCTGGGGCAGGTCTTCATCCTCTTCTCTCGTTCCTCCCCTTTCAGACTTTCAGCAGGGGAGACATCATATCGATCACCAACAAAGTGGATGCAGTCACACTTGTCTGGTAGGATTCCAAGGAGCTGCCTCAGGTACTTTCCTTGCAGTTCATGGAAGGTGCTGCTCCCAAGATGTTGGTAATGTTGAATGAACGCCATGGCATCTACTACCATTATAACAGGCTTGTCAGACGGCGGTAGTTTGTCCACTTCCCCCCATGAGCTGCCAAGGGCTGTCTTGATTGCAGCCAGGTAGTCTGCCTTGTTTCCTTTACGCATTGCATAACTTTAGTCAAGGGACGGATCTGGCTCAAACAGGGAGGCTGGGCAACTTGTCCATTCATGGCCAAACACTTCCACCTTCCTGTCTTCCTCTAAGTCCTGAACAAAGTACAGGTTACGTACAACTGCACTCTCCTCCTCATAGACCTTTTTGGCTTTGAATGCCATGGACATTGACTTCTTTGGCTTTGCTGCGAAGGTTGAAAGTTTAATTTGGGCTACTTTCTCACTGCCTGTTCTTCTTGCTGCAGCCAATGCCTCCAGTCCTTTTTCACAAGCACAGATCAAGTCAGCAGATGTGGCTTTGTGGCCTGTTGAAATGTTGATCAGCTCCTGTTCTTCAGATGTGAAAGGATTGATCATCTGTTTGTTGATGACATCCGTTATTTTCCTTCTGCCTCATTTGCACCTTGGCTGTCCTTGTCCTTGTGGTGTTTGGTGTCATCCGCATCCAGGTGTGCCATAGCATTTGTCTGCTCTGACACAGCTGTCAGAACTGGAAGAGCTTTCAAGTATTTCTCCATGGCTGCTGGCTGCTGACTGATGCCAGTGAAGAGTTTTGTCTTGGCATCACGATTGTAGGATTTTTCAAGTGCCATGTCTGTCCAGACACCATTGAACCGCCCTTCTGTTTGACGTACAGTGAACTTCCCATCCTTGAATTCCCTATAGATGTTTGGAGCTAGTGTAGGCAAGCTTCTCATAGCTTCTAGATAGTGGGGCAGGCAGCATACGTACTTGTAGTGGCCAGCAGCTATAAGGTATGGTAACATCTTTTCCACTTCAGCCAGGTGTTCCTCCCACAGACCTGCACGCTCAGCATGGATGAACCGTCTAAGAATCATCACCATATCCATGTACATTAGCCATAACTTTGTGGTAGGTGAGGTACGTGCTTCATTAAACTCAGCCATCAAACATGACAACTTTTTCAGTTGGTCAGTTGCATCAGCACACACAGAAGTTGCCTTCTCTACATCCTCTTCTGACAGGGCATCTAGGAGTAGCTGGATATATATACTCCAGGTCCTTCTCTTCATCGACCAACCATCTGGCAAATGCTTCCCAGTGTAGGGCAAACATGGCTGCATACACCATAGTGTGGGCGTGCAGCATTGCATAGTAGTCTTTCCCACTGATGATTTTGTTTGCTGTTCCACGGAGACATACATCAGCTTCGACCATGATGTCTTCGATTCCAGTGGACTGCATCAAATGCCCAATGGCTCCAAGGAAATTCTGAGCAATATGGAAGCCACCCATGCATAAGATAATTTTGGCATACTTGTCTTTGTTCTTCTTTTGCAGACTTAGAACCACCTCACACTGCTTGAAAAGAGCTGTAATCGGGCATGTAAAACTCCTGATTACTCCTGTGTACTCCACAAATAAACGTGTGTGTACGGGAGTTTGCTGTCCCGTCACACAATACTCCTGGATATGTACCAAGTTTGGGGCACAGCAGGGAGCCACTAAGGGCCATCAGTTACCATGGTGAATAATCCCCCGGTCGGGGTCAATGCAAGGGAACATTAGCATTTCACACCTTTGGGACACAAGCCAGTGGCCTCCTTCAATTGGTCAGAGGTCTTACATAGGATTGGCTGCTCAATGCTTTGTCCCTCCTCTAAACCCCCACACTATTGGTCCAGTTTATGGCCTCATTTGGGTTTATTATTACTCATTATTAATATTTATTATCATTGGTGTTCATGGTTATAATGTCAAGACAATCAGATAGACAAAGTTGAGTTTGTTATTTTTATTATTTGTAAATGACACTGGGCACATGACATATATATATATATATACACACAGTCAAAATTCTATAAATAAAAATACATTAGCACAGAATACACTTTACTATTAGTCATACAATATATAACCCCATATAATATATAAGGCCTGTTTATAATATATAGAAAACAATATAATATAAATACTTTAGAATATATAAATAGTACAATATATAAATAATACAATTTATAAATAGATAACAATATGGAATTGTATAGAACATATAAATGCAGTATATATATAGAAAACTATATAGAATTATATATAATACAATCTATAAATAATACTTTATAATATAAATAATACTATATATAAAAAAAACAACAGAATATTCAAATTATACTATAGAATAATATTTTTATGCGTAATACTAAAATAATTCACAGGCCAGCTTCTGTGGTCTCCACCGCGACTCAATCTGCACCAACTCGTGCATGATGAGTTCCCAAGTACTTCTGGTCTGCTTCCAGTCTTTTTTGTAGCACCCCACACAGCGCAGACAAAACTGTACTGCGGGTTGGAGCCCGAACAACCCACACCGACTTTCCATCCAAGATAGCATCCTCCTCTTCAGACATGTGGTCAACTGTTGTAGTCTTCCAGATAGCTGCCTCTTCCTCTGTCTGGAGAACGCCAGTCCTGCTGCTCAGCAGCTGCAAAATAGGAGGGAAAAAAGTAATTAAACCACTGAAAATATCAAATTGGTTGGGATGGGAGCCTCTCCCAGGCTGAGTCTTTTACTGAGATTTATATTTATTTACACTTACTCTTCTTTTTCTTTGTCTCATGCGCACAATGATCCTGCTGTCCTCCATCTTGTCTTTGTTCTCATCTTGGGCCATCCTGAAACCCCTTCTAACAGTTTCAAAATACGTCTTCAGGATGCTAGAGAGAGGAAGATAGTGAGGGGGGAGAATGTGTTTATTTATAACTAACTAATCTATACAGATAAATAGTTGTAGCCTTGGGACATTCTCTTGTGACTTACCTTTAAAAACAGCAGGATCTACGTCCATCACAGCCATGGAGACGCCATTATAAAGATAGGTTGTGACCTCGAGGTTGTGGGGGGAGGATAGACTGTGGAGCAGTAATTAAAGAAGGTTGATTAAAAATATAATTTAGAAGAAAGGACTGTTATGAAACAATAGTTTTAAAGATATACCTTGTCTGTGGGTCATATTTGTGTATGTTGTTTTCCCCATTGTGCAATCTCCGTACAGCTTCCTGTAAACATCCAACATAGTATGAGGGCTCAATTCAAATACATTAATAAATAAAGCACACGAAGTTAAGCGGACACCGCCAAATGTTTGTGACGGTCAGAAAATAACTTACCGCAACAGAATTATTTCCAGCTCTCTTTAATTTCTTTGAAGCAGGCTCCTCTTTTGCCTCTTTGAGCTCATTGATGTCAGCCTCCATCTTATCCAACCTCTTGTCCATCGTCTCCAGCTTTTCAAATATCCTCTTCAAACTTGCATTTACCATATACACCAGTCTGTTTTTGTTCGGACTCGGAGTTTAAATAGCCACATTGTCCCGACGTAAAGGAGTAACATCTCTACTCTGCTCTCCCTAAAACTCCAGCGATCTTTTGCAAGCCATCTTGAAGAGCAGAGGACACCCAGATACAAACTGCTTTTCAGGGTCTACAGTCTTTGTTGTAGATTGACACAATGTAAAGCACTTATCAGCCCACCTTTCCTGAAAACTAATGAGGGGGGCAGGGGAATAGGGGCAATCTTGAGCTGCCAGTCCCAACACAAATTAGCATTTACAAAGCCAAGCCATCAACTAACAGCATGTGGTCAGACAAGTTCCTGTTTTCGGGCCTTTACGGGCATTTACAGGTACGCGTAACAAAGTTCCAAAGATCCCTGCCAAACAGCAGATTTAGCGGGCGTATTCATTGTCTGAATTCTCCCGTATACACCCCTTTTGACGCAGTGTCATATATTGCTTGGTCACATGTGATGATGGCATACTCTTGACCTTGTTTTCTCGACACATCCATGCAGTACTGAACAGACTGTTCAACCACATCTGCGTTTGTTGGTGACTTGGGGAAGAAGGGACCATAGCTGATCACAGTTGCAGGGATGGTATCTGGTATGAAAAATGCTTGGAATGAACTCCATGTTGGAGCAGCTCAACTTGGTTTCAGGTCCTCCAATAGTACAGTAGGGCAGCTATGCACCAAATGCCATTCCTTGTGGTACCGGAAGTCCTCAGCAATCATATCAGTACACTTGTTTTCATCAGGACCACGAATCGTGTGTAGTATCTCTTCATCTTCAAGTTTGTTTGCTTTTTCCCATACTGCATTCTGTCTGTCATACGTGGCAATCAAAACGAGGGATCTATTCCCCCCGGTCGTGCGTGCTCTTCCACAAATGAAGCACTCTTCCCTGTGTTTGATGGGCTGTGGCATTGACATCCGTGTTTTTTTAGTAGGCCTGCTGCTGTCTGGCTCAGGATTAAGTTCTGCTTCAAATGAAGTGCCTTCTGGCTTTTCACCTTTGTTCCTCTTCTGGTCAACAGTTTTACGATTTGTGTACTTTGCACGACATTGTGTGTGCCACAAAGGCTTCCTCCCCAGAAAGTCACATTGAGGTTTCATCTCATTGTCAAGTCTGTATGAGACAGCATCCTTTCTATTGGTTACAGCATATAGGAGGGAAGGGTAGCCTTGATTTGTCAGTTTCTGATGAGGACCAGCGTCACTGTCTGTTTTCTGACATATTATGCAAGCAGTATAGTTGGTACTGAGCAGCTTTCTCTCCAGCTTCTTGGTTGAGAACTCAGGCTCCATCCTTCATACTTCTCCAATTCACATCACTCCTCTCCTGTTCTCTCCTCGTCACTCTTATCCTCTCCTGTTCAGTTCACTCCTCTCCCTTCTCCTCCTCTCCTTTCTCCTCCACGCTTCTCCTCTCTTGTTTAATCCTCTCCTCTTCACTCTTCTCCCCTCTCCAGTCCTAATCTCTTCTATTCCATCCACTCCTCTCCACTCTTCTCTCCTCTCCTATCCTCTCTACTCTTCTCCTCTTCTACCTTTCTACACTATTCTCCTCTTCCCTCTTCTTCTCTCCAATTCAATCAACTCCTCTCCATACCTCTCCACTCCACTCTTCTTTCCTGGTCAATTCACGTCTCTTTTTTCCTCTACTATTAGATTAGATTAGATTAGATTCAACTTTATTGTCATTACACAAGTACAGGTACAAGGCAACGAAATGCAGTTTGGGTCTAACCAGAAGTGCAATAGCAGCAAGTGCAGGATATACAATGGTTCCGTAAGTGCAGTACATGGATATGTACTGAATAAATATAGCTAGATATGTACTGAATATAATATACAGATGGCTATTACTATAAACAGAATTTTTACAGATATGTACAATGAACATAATATACAGATGATTTATACTATAAACAGAGTTTACAGGTGAATGTGTACTATGAATATATATACAGATGGCTATTACTATAAACAGAATGTGAGCTTAGTATACTAATGTGATATATATAGAATGTGATAATATACAGAATGTGAGCATAATAAACAGATGGTTATTACTATAAACAGGATTTTCAGATAGATATATGTAATAAGTAAGGCTAAATGAGCATTATAACAATGGATTTAAAGTAGTGCAAATTAAGTTGGACAGAAGCTATCCGAGTAAAAGTGCAATGGAAAGTAATTGCATATTACAGTTAAAGTACGGTATTGCAAATGTATATGTAAACAATTGGTACTGTAAATAAACAGTCGGCAGTGCAAATTGATATTCTAGTCAGGTGAGTAGTGCAAGATGCATATGTAAACAGTTGTTACTATGATAATAGTCAGCAGTGCAAATTAACATTATAGCATTGCAAATAACAAATAACCAATAACAAAATGGAGTTAGGTGTGAGGAGGGAGAGGAGAGATTATCAGTATATGAGGGGAGTGGGATCAGTGAGGGTTAGAGTTCAGTAAAGAGACAGCTCTGGGGAAAAAGCTGTTCTTTAGTCTGCTGGTCCTGGTCCGGAGGCACCTGAAACGCCTGCCGGAGGGCAGTAGAGAAAACAGTCTGTGGGCTGGGTGAGAGGAGTCCTTAAGGATGCTGCGAGCTCGGTGCAGACAGCGTTTCCTCTGGATGTGCTCGATGGCAGGTAGTTGAGTCCCAGTGATGCGCTGGGCGGTTTTCACCACCCGCTGCAGTGCCTTGCGCTCTGCAACAGAACAGCTCCCATACCACACTGTAGCACAGTTGGTCAGGATGCTTTCTATTGCACAGCGATAGAAGTTCACCAGGATAGTCGAGGAAAGCTGATTCTTCCTCAGTGTCCTCAGGAAGAAAAGGCGCTGGTGAGCCTTCCTGACCAGGCAGGAGGTGTTGGTTGTCCAGGACATATCCGCCGAGATGTGGATTCCCAAGAACTTGAAACTGGAGACACGCTCAACAGCCATTCCATTGATGTGGATGGTGTCATGTGTGCCTCTTGACTCTTTTCTGAAGTCCACGATGAGCTCCTTCGTTTTGGTGGTGTTGAGGAGCTGGTTATTTTCAGTGCACCATGTGGCCAGGTGCTTGATCTCCTCCCTATAGGCAGTCTCATCGTTGTTGCTGATGAGACCAATCACCGTAGTGTCGTCCGCAAACTTGACGATGGAATTAGATCCGTACACAGGCTTGCAGTCGGAGGTGAAGAGGGAGTAGAAAAACGGGCTTAGCACACAGCCCTGTGGTACACCAGTGTTGAGTGTAATGGACGTGGAGCAGGTGGCGCCAGATCGAACATTCTGGGGTCTGTTGGTCAAAAAGTCCAAAATCCAGTTGCACATGGAGGTGTTGATCCCCAGGTCTCCAAGTTTGGCTATTAGCTTAGTTGGGATGACAGTGTTGAATGCTGAACTGAAGTCAACAAACAGCATGCGTGCATAGGTGTTCTTTTTGTCCAGATGTGTGAGCACAGAGTGCAGTGCCATGGAAACAGCATCATCTGTGCTCCTATTGCTACGGTAGGCAAACTGATGTGAGTCCAATGTGGATGGTAGAGAGTCTTTTAGGTGTGCCAGGACCAGCCGCTCAAAGCACTTCATTACGATGGGTGTGAGTGCTACTGGGCGGTAGTCGTTAAGGCACTTCGGGCTGGAGTGTTTTGGCACTGGCACAATGGAAGTGCATTTAAAGCATGTTGGTACTGCTGCTTGGGCAAGAGACAGGTTGAAAATGTCTGTAAAAACCCCAGCGAGCTGCTCCCCACATGCCCTGAGTACGCGTCCAGGGATGTTGTCTGGTCCAGCAGCCTTGTGCCCGCTGATCCTGCTCAGTGCCTTGCAGACATCTGTGGAGGAGAGTGTGATTGGCGGGTGGTCTGCTGGGGATTTGAGCTTGGTGGCAGTTTCACTGTTGTCTCTTTCAAAGCGAGCATAAAAGTCATTTAGCTCGTTCAGGAAGGCAGACATACTCCAGTCAGTGTGTAGAAACCTTTCCTGGAGTGAGAAATCTGCCCCCGCAGGCCACACCTTGATGGTCTTCACTGATGGCTTCACGCGATTGATGAGAGGTGCCTACTTGGGCGTGAGGAACAAAGAAAGGTGGTCTGACTGTCCCAGGTGGGGGAGGGGTGTCACGACGTAAGCTCCAGCCATGCTTGTGTAAACATGGTCTAAAGTTTTGTTTCCTCTGGTGTGACAGGAAACATGCTGGTGAAATTTCGGTAGCACTGACTTTAAGTTTGAATGATTAAAATCACCCGCAACAATAAACGCAGCTTCCGGGTGGACGGTCTGTTGTTTACTGATGGTTGCATGAAGTTCTTTCATAGCAAACTTGGCATCAGCATCCGGGGGAATATAGGCTGCAGTGATAATAGTGGAAGTGAACTCCCGCGGTAGATAAAACGGTCTACATTTAACCATGAGAAACTCAAGGTTAGCTGAACAATGTCTCCCAACAATAGCAGAGTTTGTGCACCAAGCTTTGTTAATGTAAATGCACAATCCACCACCTCTGGTCTTACCAGAGCCATCTAATGTTCTATCCGCCCGGAATGTATGGCGTCCCGCTAGCTCAATAGCGTTGTCCGGTATTCCGCTGTTTAGCCATGTTTCTGTGAAGATTAGGACATTACAGTTCAAAAGTCTCTTGTTGCATGTGATGTTGAGTCGAATCTCGTCCATTTTGTTCAACAGCGACTGTACATTGGCAAGGAAAATGCTGGGTAACGAGAGCCTATGTGGTGTTAGCTTTAGCTTAGCTCTTAGTCCTCCGCGCTTCCCCCGCCTTTGTTTACGATCTCGACGCCGCCTGCGAGCACTTCCGCCCGGCCGGGCAGGGTGCATAGCCTCGGGTGTTCTGGCGATCTCAGGAAGCAGTCGAAGGTTGTCCATAAACCTGTTGGAAGTTCGCGAACCAATATCCAAAAGCTCGAATCGGGTGTACGATGTGAAGGCACAACTGTTCTGCACGAACAGACCCGAAATGAGCAAGAAAAAAAAATAAAGCAAAATTGCAGAATCTGGAGAGACCACGAGCCTCGCGATGTATTCGCGCCGCCATCTTGATCTACATCTGTTGTTCAGTCCACCCCTGTCCTCTTCACTCTTCTCTTCTGTTTAATCCTCCACTCTCCTCTCCACTCCACTCCTCTTTACTGGCCTTTTCAATCCTCTGCTGCCTTCTCTTCTCGCTAACTTTTCCTCCACAACAAACTCAATAAGATCAGAACCAAATCTGCAAATGGGAAATATTGTGCATTCAGGTGAAAGAAATCTAGATGTTTGACACTACTAGCTAACTAGCTTTTGACAAATCACTCACTATATACTGTACAATACTATATGCAAAAACAAACTATGCATAATATATAGTATGTTTAGATCTTACATAACATTTGTATTTTTCATTATTGTGTACAGTCTGATATCCAATATTGCTACATATCATTTTTGTGTGGCCAGTCTTGCCACAAGCTAACTAGCTAAAATTTTTCTGAACCTGAACGTATCAACCGGCCATGTAGCTAATTGCTAACAGTAGTTAACATTTAGTGCAGACTTTAGTTATCCTTACTAGCGTACTATCTGTCTGACATGAAAAACACTTCAAGGTCCACACCAGCCTTCATACAAGTGTATGAAGTGTATGAAAAAAGTCAGTCTCTACCCCATTCCTGTGAGGAGTAATGGCCCTTTAAAGAAACCACTGAAATTAGCTAAAACAGCTAAAGCTAGCTAAGTAAACTAGTAGAGAATGAATGCTGATGCTACAGGGATACGTTTGGGATGAGGAATCATCAGAAATATACTTGTTTGCAGACTGGCGTGGTCCTTTCAATTAATTACCATTACAATAACCATACCATTATTTTCGCAAAACGCTGGGGCAGACCTACCGGTATTCACTAAACTAACTGTCACTTCCCACAGACAATGATGAGCAGCTTCAAAATCCGTTGGTAACCGTTAGTTTGTTGTTCCAAACTCATTCAAATTACTAAGATCATGGGTGTGTGTGTAAGTGTGCCATGATGCTAAATATGCAGCATGTTTTTTAGAATTTTGAGTTCTGAGCCTGTTGATAGCCAACTAGTAGTGAAATCATCACAGATTCATTGATTTTGGTTGGATTTTTATAATTTTTTCTGTGGAATGAGTATACTGTTTAGTGAAAAGAATGGCATATCGACTGATGTCATAACTTAGGGTAATAGTTGATTGCTAATGAAGTAAAGATGAAAATATTGGAAAAAAGTGAGAAAACGCCTACTTTTTTGCATTAAATTGATGCAAAATCATGTATAAATGTGTTTTAAGAGTTATTTTTTCAGTGGATGTTGTCAGCACATGTGTTCTGTGTATCTGGAATGCATTTATTGACAGCCTACCCAATCCACTGAGGATTTAAGGAAAAGAATCATTTTTCACATTTTTGTGATAAAAAATATCAAAGGGTCAAAGTTAACAGAAAAAACACAAATAAAAAGTATGGCAGACCATGTCAGGTTCAACCCATTTTTGAGACTTTGGCTCCCCGACTACAGACATACATGCTGGTTGTTTCGATTAAGTGATGCAAAGACAACCCGATCTTCCCATACCGGGAGTCGAACCCGGGCCGCCTGGGTGAAAACCAGGAATCCTGACCGCTAGACCATATGGGATCTTCCTTCTGCCTGGAGCAGACCCTTTTACTTTTAGTGTGTGACCGTCCCCTAAATATGGACTGTCCATGAACAGCCTATTTGGACCCTGTCGAATAAGCTACAGGTGGGATGCTGTTTTTAACTTAGACATTTTCAGCGGGTGAATCCCCGTAATGATTAGGCGATTTCATCACATGTGGTGAAGTCCCACCTGCAACTTATTTGACGGGGTCCAAATAGGCTGTCCGTGGTCAATGCATTAACAGGTCATATTTCATAATTAGGTGAAACCTACTGTACACCACACAGGGGACACAATACAACACACTGATGTACATTAAAGCTAACAATTATGCATAATTAGCCTAAAAATGGACTGTCCACAGACAGCCTATTTGGACCCTGTCAAATAAGTTACAGGTGGGCAAAGTAAGGGCCCACCTGTAACTTATTTGACGGGGTCCAAATAGGCTGTCCGTGGTCAATGCATTAATAGGTCATATCTCATAACTACAATGGTTTTATGTGGTCAAACCTACTGTAAACCACACTGGGGACACAATACAGCACACTGATGTACATTAAAGCTATTAATTATGCATAATTAGCCTAAATATGGACTGTCCATGACCAGCCTATTTGGACCCTGTCGAATAAGCTACAGGTGGGATGCTGTTTTTAATTTAGACATTTTCAGCGGGTGAATCCCCGTAATGATTAGGCGATTTCATCACATGTGTTGAAGTCCCACCTGCAACTTATTTGACGGGGTCCAAATAGGCTGTCCGTGGTCAATGCATTATCAGGTCATATTTCATAATTACAGTGGTTTTATGAGGTGAAACCTACTGTACACCACACAGGGGACACAATACAACACACTGATGTACATTAAAGCTAATAATTATGCATAATTAGCCTAAAAATGGACTGTCCACAGACAGCCTATTTGGACCCTGTCAAATAAGTTACAGGTGGGCAAAGTAATGGCCCACCTGTAACTTATTTGACGGGGTCCAAATAGGCTGTCCGTGGTCAATGCATTAATAGGTCATATCTCATAATTACAATGGTTTTATGTGGTCAAACCTACTGTAAACCACACTGATGTACATTAAAGCTAATAATTATGCATAATTAGCCTAAAAATGGACTGTCCACGGACAGCAATTAGGGCACCCGTCAAATAGGTTACAGATGGGATGCTGTTTTTGACTGTAACGCACTTAACGGGGTACTACGGACCCCAGTCTTTGCGGACCGTCTGAGGGGACCCTGAGGGGACACAGATTTCAAATCGGAGCCATTCGGAGCTATTGGGACCGTTGCGTGGGGATGTCTACCAAACGCCTATGAAAATGAATGGGATAAGTTGCACGTGTCAGTGGCTCCCACGCGGCCCCCGGGGGTCCGAGGGGCCCCAAACTCTACAAAAAGTTGCGTCACGTGGCCCTCTGCGACAGACAGAGCGGGCTAGGTCGAGACATGCCAAGTTTATTTTTAGATATTTTTTATGCACCTCTCTGTCTCCCATTGATCTCTATGGGAGCATGTGTCTGCAAGGGTTAATTCAGCAGTTAGGATTAGACGGCCTACTAGGCTCAGGAAGCATCTAGAGCCACGATACTCTGGGGCCCGATTCGGGGGCCCGTGGCGGTCGTCCGTGACCAATCTCGAGGTCCTGCGACCTTTTGACTCCTTAGGGCGACTGTTTATTTGACGTCCCACGTGCAACTTATTCCATGGGGCTGTTGGTGGCCAATTAGCGCGAAAAAAGGTCAGAGGGCCGCGGAACTCTAGAACCCGTCCCCGGGGCCCGTGACGAGACCCGCGTGTCGGTTTCGGGCCGATCGGCTGTTTCCTTCAAAGCGTTTGGCTGAAACACATACTTAGAACCGATCTAGAACCACCAAACCCGTGATCTAGAACCGGGGGCCCCCGGACCACCGCCGTGCCGAATTTGGGGCCGCTGCGACCTTTCGATCCCTTTTGGCCTCTGTTTTTTTGACGTCCCACGTGCAACTTATTCCATGGGGCTGTTGGTGGCCAATTAGCGTGAAAAAAGGTCAGAGGGACGCGGAACTCTAGAACCCGTCCCAGGGGCCCGTGACGAGACGCATACGTCAGTTTCGGGCCGATCGGACCTTTCTGTCCACCCTTTAGCTAACGAGCTATTTTGGGCACGGAACTCTAGAACCCGTCCCCGGGCCCGTGAAGGGACGCATATGTCAGTTTCGGGCCGATCGGGCGTTTCCTTCGAACCATTTTGCTGAAACACATACTTAGAACCGATCTAGAACCGGGGGCCCCCGGACTACCGCCATGCCGAATTTGGGGCCGCTACGACCTTTCGACCCCTTTTGGCCCCTGTTTATTTGACGTCCCACGTGCAACTTATTCCATGGGGCTGTTGGTGGCCAATTAGCACAAAAAAGGTCAGAGGGACGCGGAACTCTAGAACCCGTCCCAGGGGCCCGTGACGGGACGCATACGTCAGTTTCGGGCCAATCGGACCTTTCTGTCAAACGTCCACCAAACACCTGTGAAAATGAATGGGATAAGTCACACGTGTCAGTGGCCCCTGTTCGGCCCCCGGAGGTCCCACGGGCCCCAAACACTGCGTGCCGGGCCCCCTCGGACCCCCGAACGACATATCAGGAGGACAAGTCTCTAGAACTCAGGGCTAATTTTTTTTCCACATTTGTTCAAGTTTCTCTTCAAAGGCCACATGCACTCATAGTCAGCTCATAGACTGGCATTCCCTCTTGAAGGGTCAAACTGAAAACACACTCGGAACCGATCTAGAACCACCAAACCCGGGATCTAGAACCGGGGGCCCCCGAACACCCACCGCGTCGAGTCTGGGGCCGCTGCGACCTTTCGACCCCTTTTGGCCCCTGTTTTTTTGACGTCCCACTTGCAACTTATTCCATGGGGCTGTTGTTGGCCAAATAGCGCGAAAAAAGGTCAGAGGGACGCGGAACTCTAGAACCCGTCCCAGGGGCCCGTGACGGGACGCATACGTCAGTTTGGGGCCGATCGGGCGTTTCCTTCGAACCGTTTTGCTGAAACACATATTTGGAACCGATCTAGAACCACCAAACCCGTGCTTTAGAACTGGGGGCCCCCGGACCACCGCCGTGCCGAATTTGGGCCGCTGCGACCTTTCGACCCCTTTTGGCCCCTGTTTTTTTGACGTCCCACGTGCAACTTATTCCATGGGGCTGTTGGTGGCCAATTAGCGCGAAAAAAGGTCAGAGGGGCGCAGAACTCTAGAACCCGTCCCTGGGGCCCGTGACGAGACGCATACGTCAGTTTCGGGCCGATCGGACCTTTCTGTCCACCCTTCACCGAGCACATGGTCCAATTAATGGCAGCCCTCTTGCACACACAGAAAGACATATGCTCAGTAGAACCAAAGCGAGGAGATTTTTGCACAAAAAAATTATACACTTGGAACCGATCTAGAACCCTGCGATCCGGGATCTAGAACCGGGGGCCCCTCGACTACCAGGGCGGCGAATTTGGAGGCGGTGCGACCTTTCGACCCCTGTATATCCGCCCTCCCACGTCCAACTTATTCAGTTTAAACTTCACAGGCGCTTCCAGGTCAAGGGGGTGTTTTTTGGCCAAACGAGCAGCTTTGGACGTGGAACTCTAGAACCCGTCCCAGGGGCCCGTGACGGGACGCATACGTTAGTTTCGGGCCGATCGGGCGTTTCACACATAAACATGGACTATGGTGAAGAGTAGGTAGTTGGCGGACCCCAAAAGCACTTGGTGGACTCCCACGTGGTGCAATGGCACCCCCAGAGGCGCCCACAGAGAGCCTATGCTAATATATGCTAATCTCGGCCACTTTATATGCGATTTTGGAAAAGTGACACGGCACCACTGAATAAGCAGCTCGTGTCGTCCATTTCGAGCACGCGGACCTCGAAGTTTCGGTGCTGACAATGGCAACTTAAATGAATGGGGAAAATGCCACGAACAGCTTGACTTCCCTTACTACGAACTCAAGCGCTGACGCCCTCGTCGAGAAGCAGGGCCAAGGAAATGTTTATGTGTGAAAAAGAACTCCTTCGAGCCGGAGTTGAACCAGCGACCTTAGGATTGCCAACTTGCCACCTACAGTCCTCCGCTCTTCCAGCTGAGTTATCGAAGGCACACTGATTGGGGACAGAACCTCAACATATCAGGTTGCTGAATCTCCGCCAAGGCTAAAACTGCTACAGACATACATGCTGGTTGTTTCGATTAAGTGATGCAAAGACAACCCGATCTTCCCATACCGGGAGTCAAACCCGGGCCGCCTGGGTGAAAACCAGGAATCCTGACCGCTAGACCATATGGGATCTTCCTTCTGCCTGGAGCAGACCATTTTAATTTTAGTGTGTGACCGTCCCCTTTAAGAACATGGGAATGATCCGTAGGGATTGTTTACTGAATTCAATTTCATCAGGCTCATCAGAGGGAGCTCTCATTTGCCTCACGAGGGGGTTCATTTTCCTCCCCTTCTTGCGATGGCATAATAGACACTACAAACTGGTCGTAAAGCAAGGTCCTTGTGACAGTACTCATGCAATGCATTTTAAAAGAAGCATAGTATTGTATGGTAACCGTTATCCTACTGACAAAGCAGCCTATCAGACTGTCAATTTTTAATATTTCTCAGCCAATCCAATAATAATAATAACAGAGACGTCTGCAAAAAACTGCAAAAAAAAACCTTAGAGATGGAGGTCTCACATGTTGGGGATCTCAAATTTTTAGTTTTTATGGCAAGTTTGTGGTGTTGTTAGGATATTCCTACAGAGTCTGTGACAGTTTCTCAGCGGAAGAACCGGGATCCAGGGTAAGAGACGTCTGCAAAAAACTGCGTGAAAATCCTTCGAGATGGAGGTCTCACATGTTGGGGATCTCAGTTGCTTTGTTTTCATGGCAAGTTGTGGTGTTGTTAGGATATTCCTACAGAGTCTGTGACAGTTTGTCAGTTTGCCAGGGTCAGTGACGTCTCCTCTCCTGGAGGAAAATACAAGTATTAGTGGTCTTGCTGCAAAATCTGGTAGAGGCCACACCCAGGCTTGAGGGCAAGTGATCAGCAGACCTTCCCTGGTGGTCTAGTGGTTAGGATTCGGCGCTCTCACCGCCGCGGCCCGGGTTCGATTCCCGGTCAGGGAATGAGCTTTTGCCCACTACCGGCGGTCGTGATTGTAAAATGGCGAACTACGAACTCAAGCGCTGACGCCCTCGTCGAGAAGCAGGGCCAAGGAAATGTTTATGTGTGAAAAAGAACTCCTTCGAGCCAGAGTTGAACCAGCGACCTAAGGATTGCCAATTTGCCACCTACAGTCCTCCGCTCTACCAGCTGAGCTATCGAAGGCACACTGATTTGGGACAGAACCTCAACATATCAGGTTGCTGAATCTCCGCCACCGGCTAAAACTGCTACAGCCATACATGCTGGTTGTTTCGATTAAGTGATGCAAAGACAACCCATTCTTCCCATACCGGGAGTCGAACCTGGGCCGCCTGGGTGAAAACCAGGAATCCTGACCGCTAGACCATATGGGATCTTCTTTCTGCCTGCAGAGGGAGCTCTCATTTGCCTCACGAGGGGGTTCAGTTTCCTCCCATTCTTGCGATGGCATAATAGACACTACAAACTGGTCGTAAAGCAAGGTCCTTGTGACAGTACTCATGCAATGCATTTTAAAAGAAGCATAGTATTGTATGGTAACCGTTATCCTACTGACAAAGCAGCCTATTGTTGGACTGTCAATTTTTAATATTTCTCAACCAATCCAATAATAATAATAACAGAGACGTCTGCAAAAGACTGCTAAAAAAAGCCTTAGAGATGGAGGTCTCACATGTTGGGGATCTCAAATTTTTTGTTTTTATGGCAAGTTTGTGGTGTTGTTAGGATATTCCTACAGAGTCTGTGACAGTTTCTCAGCGGAAGAACCGGGATCCAGGGTAAGAGACGTCTGCAAAAAACTGCGTTAAAATCCTTTGAGATGGAGGCCTCACATGTTGGGGATCTCGGTTGCTTTGTTTTCATGGCAAGTTGTGGTGTTGTTAGGATATTCTTACAGAGTCTGTGACAGTTTGTCAGTTTGCCAGGGTCAGTGACGTCTCCTCTCCTGGAGGAAAATACAAGTATTAGTGGTCTTGCTGCAAAATCTGGTAGAGGCCACAGCCAGGCTTGAGGGCAAGTCGTTAGCAGACCTTCCCTGGTGGTCTAGTGGTTAGGATTCGGCGCTCTCACCGCCGCGGCCCGGGTTCGATTCCCGGTCAGGGAATGAGCTTTTGCCCACCACCGGCGGTCGTGATTGTAAAATGGCGAACTACGAACTCAAGCGCTGACGCCTTCGTCGAGAAGCAGGGCAAAGGAAATGTTTATGTGTGAAAAAGAACTCCTTCGAGCCGGAGTTGAACCAGCGACCTAAGCTTTTGCCCACCACCGGCGGTCGTGATTGTAAAATGGCGAACTACGAACTCAAGCACTGAAGCCCTCGTTGAGAAGCAGGGCAAAGGAAATGTTTATGTGTGAAAAAGAACTCCTTCGAGCCGGGGGCCCAATCGGACCACCGTCCACCAAGTACCTGTGATATCGCATTGAATAAGTTGCACGTGTCACTGAACCTCGTTCGGCCCCTGGAGATGCTAGGGGCCCGAAACTTCTTGGAAAACTGCGTCACTCGGCCCCGGAAAGCACACAGAGAGGGGAACGTCTAGTCACACAAAAAAACCACTTGTTGCCCAATGTCCACAGAACACCTATGAAAATCAATGGGATAAGTTGTACGTGGGACGCTTTGCCGTTTGGCCCCCGGGGGCCCTGGCGGCCCCAAACTTGATCTGCCTGCTGTCACTGGGGCCCAGAAAGACCCTGGGGGATGGAGAAAGCTGAACCATGTGTGGATCAGGCCGAACCGCCGAAACGCACACTTGGGAACCACGTAGAACCTTGAAACTAAGGATCTCGCCCCGGGGCCCGCTGGGCTACCCTCACGCCGAATTTCGAGGCCCTGTGACTTTTCGGCTCAGAGTTAGAGACACAGTGACTTGAGACAAAAAACAGGTGGTTAGGGGTCAAAATAGGCACTTCGTGGTACTGAGGAAGACTATGGTGAAGTTTAGGTGGTCGGGGGACCCCATAGGCACTTCGTGGCAATGAAGAAGAAAATAGGTGGTTAGGGGTCAAAATAGGCGCTTCGTGGTACTGAGGAAGACTATGGTGAAGTTTAGGTGGTTAGGGGACCCCATAGGCACTTCGTGGCAATGAAGAAGAAAATAGGTGGTTAGGGGTCAAAATAGGCACTTCGTGGTACTGAGGAAGACTATGGTGAAGTTTAGGTGGTTAGGGGACCCCATAGGCACTTCGTGGCAATGAAGAAGAAAATAGGTGGTTAGGGGTCAAAATAGGCACTTCGTGGTACTGAGGAAGACTATGATGAAGTTTAGGTGGTTAGGGGACCCCATAGGCACTTCGTGGCAATGAAGAAGAAAATAGGTGGTTAGGGGTCAAAATAGGCACTTCGTGGTACTGAGGAGGACTATGGTGAAGAGTAGGTAGTTGGCGGACCCCAAAAGCACTTGGTGGACTCCCACGTGGTGCAATGGCACCCCCAGAGGCGTCCGATTTTGGAAAAGTGACACGGCACCACTGAATAAGCAGCTCGTGTCGTCCATTTCGAGCACGCGGACCTCGAAGTTTCGGTGCTGACAATGGCAACATAAATGAATGGGGAAAATACCACGAACAGCTTGACTTCCCTTACTACGAACTCAAGCGCTGACGCCCTCGTCGAGAAGCAGGGCCAAGGAAATGTTAATGTGTGAAAAAGAACTCCTTCGAGCCGGAGTTGAACCAGCGACCTAAGGATTGCTAACTTGCCACCTACAGTACTCCGCTCTTCCAGCTGAGCTATCGAAGGCACACTGTTTGGGGACAGAACCTCAACATATCAGGTTGCTGAAGCTGGATTCGGCGCTCTCACCAAGGTGGCCCGGGTTCGATTCCCGGTCAGGGAATGAGCTTTTGCCCACCACCGGCGGTCGTGATTGTAAAATGGTGAACTACGAACTCAAGCGCTGACGCCCTCGTCGAGAAGCAGGGCCAAGGAAATGTTTATGTGTGAAAAAGAACTCCTTTGAGCCGGAGTTGAACCAGCGACCTAAGCTTTTGCCCACCACCGGCGGTCGTGATTGTAAAATGGCGAACTACGAACTCAAGCACTGACGCCCTCGTCGAGAAGCAGGGCCAAGGAAATGTTTATGTGTGAAAAAGAACTCCTTCTAGCCGGAGTTGAACCAGCGACCTAAGCTTTTGCCCACCACCGGCGGTCGTGATTGTTAAATGGCGAACTACAAACTCAAGCAAGCTTCCTTCTGCCTGGAGCAGACCCTTTTACTTTTAGTGTGTGACCGTCCCCTTTAAGAACATGGGAATGATCCGAAGGGATTGTTCACTGAATTCAATTTCATCAGGCTCATCAGAGGGAGCTCTCATTTGCCTCACGAGGGGGTTCAGTTTCCTCCCATTCTTGCGATGGCATAATAGACACTACAAAATGGTCGTAAAGTAAGGTCCTTGTGACAGTACTCATGCGCAATGCATTTTAAAAGAAGCATAGTATTGTATGGTAACCGTTATCCTACTGACAAATTAGCCTATTGTTGGACTGTCAATTTTTAATATTTCTCAACCAATCCAATAATAATAATAACAGAGACGTCTGCAAAAAGCTGCTGAAAAAAACCTTAGAGATGGAGGTCTCACATGTTGGGGATCTCAAATTTTTTGTTTTTATGGCAAGTTTGTGGTGTTGTTAGGATATTCCTACAGAGTCTGTGACAGTTTCTCAGCGGAAGAACCTGGATCCAGGGTAAGAGACGTCTGCAAAAAACTGCGTTAAAATCCTTTGAGATGGAGGCCTCACATGTTGGGGATCTCGGTTGCTTTGTTTTCATGGCAAGTTGTGGTGTTGTTAGGATATTCCTACAGAGTCTGTGACAGTTTCTCAGCGGATGAACCAGGATCCAGGGTAAGAGATGTCTGCAAAAAACTGCGTTAAAATCCTTCGAGATGGAAGCATCACATGTTGGGGACCTCGGTTGGTTTGTTTTCATGGCAAGTTGTGGTGTTGTTAGGATATTCTTACAGAGTCTGTGACAGTTTGTCAGCCTACAGTCCTCCGCTCTTCCAGCTGAGCTATCGAAGGCACACTGATTGGGGACAGAACCTCAACATATCAGGTTGCTGAATCTCCGCCACCGGCTAAAACTGATACAGACATACATGCTGGTTGTTTCGATTAAGTGATGCAAAGACAACCTGATCTTCCCATACTGGGAGTCGAACCCAGGCCGCCTGGGTGAAAACCAGGAATACTGACCGCTAGACCATATGGGATCTTTCTTCTGCCTGGAGCAGACCCTTTTACTTTTAGTGTGTGACCGTCCCCTTCAAGAACATGGGAATGATCCGAAGGGATTGTTTACTGAATTCAATTTCATCAGGCTCATCAGAGGGAGCTCTCATTTGCCTCACGAGGGGGTTCAGTTTCCTCCCATTCTTGCGATGGCATAATAGACAATACAAACTGGTCGTAAAGCAAGGTCCTTGTGACAGTACTCATTCAATGCATTTTAAAAGAAGCATAGTATTGTATGGTAACCGTTATCCTACTGACAAAGCAGCCTATTGTTGGACTGTCAATTTTTAATATTTCTCAACCAATCCAATAATAATAATAACAGAGACGTCTGCAAAAAACTGCGTTAAAATCCTTCGAGATGGAGGCCTCACATGTTGGGGATCTCGGTTGCTTTGTTTTCATGGCAAGTTGTGGTGTTGTTAAGATAATCCTACAGAGTCTGTGACAGTTTGTCAGTTTGCCAGGGTCAGTGACGTCTCCTCTCCTGGAGGAAAATACAAGTATTAGTGGTCTTGCTGCAAAATCTGGTAGAGGCCACACGCAGGCTTGAGGGCAAGTCATCAGCAGACCTTCCCTGGTGGTCTAGTGGTTAGGATTCGGCGCTCTCACCGCCGCGGCCCGGGTTCGATTCCCGGTCAGGGAATGAGCTTTTGTCCACCACCGGCGGTCATGATTGTAAAATGGCGAACTACGAACTCAAGCGCTGACGCCCTCGTCGAGAAGCAGGGCCAAGGAAATGTTTATGTGTGAAAAAGAACTCCTTCGAGCCGGAGTTGAACCAGCGACCTAAGCTTTTGCCCATCACCTGCGGTCGTGATTGTAAAATGGCGAACTACGAAACTCAAGCGCTGACGCCCTCGTCGAGAAGCAGGGCCAAGGAAATGTTTATGAGTTGAACCAGCGACCTAAGAATTGCCAACTTGCCACCTACAGTCCTCTGCTCTTCCAGCTGAGCTATCGAAGGCACACTGATTGGGGACAGAACCTCAACATATCACGTTGCTGAATCTCCGCCACCGGCTAAAACTGCTACAGACATACATGCTGGTTGTTTCGATTAAGTGATGCAAAGACAACCCGATCTTCCCATACCGGGAGTCGAACCCGGGCCGCCTGGGTGAAAACCAGGAATCCTGACCGCTAGACCATATGGGATCTTCCTTCTGCCTGGAGCAGACCCTTTTAGTTTTAGTGTGTGACCGTCCCCTTTAAGAACATGGGAATGATCCGAAGGGATTGTTTACTGAATTCAATTTCATCAGGCTCAACAGAGGGAGCTCTCATTTGCCTCACGAGGGGGTTCAGTTTCCTCCCATTCTTGCGATGGCATAATAGACACTACAAACTGGTCGTAAAGCAAGGTCCTTGTGACAGTACTCATGCAATGCATTTTAAAAGAAGCATAGTATTGTATGGTAACCAGTGTTGGGAGTAACGCGTTACAAAAGTAATGCATTACAGTAACATATTACGTTTTGCTGTAACGCAGTAGTGTAAGGCATTACTAATCAATTTTCAGTAATATTTTACTCGGTACATGTTCGGTAAGGCTTGCGTTACAACAGACTTTTAGTTTTAATTGTAAAACAAACAAACAAAAAAAAACCAGCAAGACCGCCAGACATTAACGAATGAAAGATGCAAGTAGGCTAAATTACCTGTTCGTGGTCAGTCAATAGCCGCGTGTGAGGTCCAAGTCTGCAATTAAAGACTAAATGGCAGCGTCTGATATATTTGTATAGCGATTTATTTTTTACAGGAGTGCCGTGAGGTATGATTTCGGCCTCTGTGCTCGCGCTGGCCAGAGGAAAAGCGGCTAATGGTGAAGATGGCATGAAGAAGACTACATTCGCGAGATGGACGTATGAGCATTAGGCTATTCGTTCTGTTTTCTTTTTAAACAGTTAGGCTATGTTTATGTGGTATTTTTCATGTTTTCATCACGCAATCATGTTTTTAATGCTGTGGTGATGCGTTCATGTAAGGGCGGCTGCGCTGCCGATAAAGCATCTAAAAGCTGTCACAAAGAACCGGCAAAAGCAATGATTATGAATATGTCAAATATAGCAAGACATGTTGATTGTTTATTAATAAAGTCAAGTTGAAGTTGACGATGCTGACTCGCGATCTTCGCAGTAGTGAATGCACCAGAGAGAAATGCACATTTCATTTCATAAGCAGAGCAGTCTGTTTTCTTTCGTTTTGAATTGTTCTGTTTACAAGTAGACATTTCAATATAGATATATTTTTCAGGTCCGTACAATTAATACAAAACGAAATTCACTTTAAAGAAAGGCTTCGTGTCTTCTGTGTAAGGTGTCTGTGAAAGTTTTAAAGCAGTCTTTTAGTGCCGCTTCAGAGCGGTCGCGTCCGTAACGGAGAACTGTCACGTCTGTAACATTATTTTTTCCTCATAAATGCGAACACGAAAAATAAAATAAAATGAATATTTTATGTTCTGTGGAGATCCAACCCTTCTTTATTAGATTTGCGCAGTGTAATTCACAGAATTACAACAACAAAAAATCGTTGCCTCCTAAAAGTTAAAGATTTTTTTTTGTCACACATGACTGTCGATTTCCCTAATATTAAATATAAAGCACATGTGTAGACTGATATTTTTCTAATGTCTGGACTCCTTTCTGGGAGGAGACTATGGATAAACAGACGTTTCAATATTTTGGTATTAATGCATTTTCTGAGAATCAAGTCTGCAAATGTAATGTCCATAACGCTGGAATTCCCAAATTTTAAATAATTTATCCTCAACTAGTTTTGTGGTGTAGGTCTACATATTTTATAATGTTAAGTTAACTTCAAATAATACTAATAGTAATTTAAAGATGTGGTAGCATTGGATCTGGACGGTATGGATAACGCTGGGAGTTGGAAGTGGTGTGTTGCGATTCTGCAGGTTCGTGGATCTGAGTGTCGCGATTTCGGTTTCATATCGCATATCGTTACAGCCCTAGTCATTTTAGAATGTTAAGTTCTACTACTGTATAGTTATTTTGGTGAAAGTAACTCAAAAGTAATACAGGAGTAATGTAACGCATTACAATTCTGAGACAGTAATATTGTAAGGTAATGAATTACTTTTAAATAACAGTAACAAGTAATATATAATGTATTACAGTTTGGAAGTAACTTGCACAACACTGATGGTAACCGTTATCCTACTGACAAAGCAGCCTATTGTTGGACTGTCAATTTCTAATATTTCTCAACCAATCAAATAATAATAATAACAAAAACTATGGGATAATAAAACGGCTAAGGGCTGACAGCATAGTAAATGAGGCAGAGCGAGCCAGGAGTCGAACCTAGAATCTTCTGATCCGTAGTCAGACGCGTTATCCATTGCGCCACTGGCCCACTAATCAGTTATCCTTGAGCTTACACGGCACCTGTTGGTGTTCGACTGGGCAGAGGCCTGTGATGACATCTACTTTTTCTCATGCTATTAACAGACCTGGCGCCAACATCAGGAAGGGGTCAGATGAGGGGCCTGCTACAAAAACCTTCAAGATGGAGGCCTCACATGTTGGGGATCTCAATTCTCAATTCAAATCTTAAACGTCAATTTAAAAATTTTAATGTACAGGCTTTTTTGCATGATGTATATAATAGTGATTTACAGTTGGTTTCAATTATACCTGATGTGGTTGATGCTTGGGATTATTTCAAATCTATCTTTCTAGAAATTTGTGATAAACATGCTCCTTTACGTAGATTTCGGGTGAGAGGTAGAAATAATCCTTGGTTCAATGTATATATTATCAAATAAGTGTACAAAATTAATAAAAAGTTCGAAGAGTCAGTATTATTTAAACCTGATTAATGATAACATGAATTGTCCTTCTAAATTTTGGAAATTAACGAAATCTTTTATAGGATCAAATACATCCACTAATCTTCCAAAAGTTTTAAAATTGAATCAAAGATTGATTACAGACAAGGCTGATATTGTTAATACGTTTAATAGTCATTTTATTTCAGCTGGTTTGATAACAGACAATTCGTTGGTCCTTGATGAACAGAGAACTGATGAGTTGACTAATAGTGAATCAGATTTATTTTCTTTTGCCCCTGTCTTGCCGTCCCAAGTTTATAAACTACTCCGAAATTGAGACTGTAAGAAATCAGGTGGGTCTGACCAAATTCAACCAATTTTTTAAAAATTGTCAGCAGATATTATTGCCGAACCTATTGCATCGATTTTTAATTTGAGTCTATCCACTAATGTAATTCCGCCATCTTGGAAATCGGCTATGGTTATGCCTTTATTAAAAGGAGGCGATCCTTCCGATTTGAATAATTATCGTCCGATTTCTAAATTACCGGTTTTAGCAAAAGTTTTTGAATCTATTATAAATGATCAAATGAAAGAATATCTACTTAGTCATAATATTTTGAACGCATTTCAGTCAGGATTTAGAGCGGGCCATAGTACGATAACAGCTACTACATTAGTCACTAATGATTTAATTACTGCTCTCGATAATAGACAACATTGTGCGGCCAACTGATCTGACATTAAACATTTGAATGTGTACATATGCATATCTTTTAATTATTTTAAGTCCCATAAACATTAGATTTACTTAGTGACTTGAATATCAGTTTTTCCTTCTCGTCATGTGGACAATAAATAAAAGTTATTTTATCATAATAGTAAACCATAAAATCACATTAAAATACTTGAACATTTTTGTATTATTTAACATTAAGAATTGTTTTAAAAAATAAATTGTAATTGTAAATAGAAGTTAATTAGTTACTACATGAATGTTAAATTACAAATAGTTACTATTGTAACAGTAAATTATTTGGATCAACAGACTATTTAAATTAGTTTAGGTATATTGCCAAAAGACTAAAAGCTAACCTAAATCAATTTACATAATGTATACAATTATTTATTCTCAAATAAGCAACAAAATGTCATTACACATCAAACAATACACTATCATAATACACAGAGCTGCACTGCAGGTTTATTGCTGCTCCTGATGCTTTGAATATTTTCCCAAAACAATCAGAGTAAAGCCTAATTAAATTCAAGAGGCTTCATTTCTCCATCCCTAGCAGGCATTATACAAGTAAATTTACCTGTAAACCTATAAACTGACAAACTTCTACAGTTTAAAGACCAGGTTCAATAATTGTTTTAAGCTTTAGTTAATAGTGTTGTATTACATTAAAGGCACACTATGCAAAATTTCCATTTGTCAAACAGTGACCCCTAGAGTCGATGTGGAGTACTTGTATTTTTTCTGAGTATTGACTTCCACAGATTAATTGTTCACCACAAGACAAGTTATATGTGCTAACAAAGTTAATAAGGTCAATTTTTATTTCATGTCAACTTTAAAACAGAGTTGGCATCATCTCTTCACAGAAGTTAGCATCATCTGAAATCCTCATATGAAGCTGGATCCAAATTGGAGATGACATAATATCTAATATGCCCATGACCATTTAGAAACTGAAAATAGAACATAAAAATATGTATTAGATCTAATATAACAAAATGACAAAATTATAAAATGCATTGCGTGAATTCTTGTTTAAAGAGATGTGTTTAATCTACAATTAAACTAGGAATGTTTGTCAGAATAGTGAACATTATCAGGAAACCTGTTCCAGACTTTAGGACCCACATGCAAAAACAAAACATTCTCTCCTTTAGTGCAGTTCAATATCCTAAGTAGTACCAAAAGTCCAGAATTGTAAGATTCCTACCAGAACCTGTTAATCTTAATAGAGATGAGGAACATCAGTACAAAATCAGTTAAATACACTAAATCTAAACCATTTAGAACCTTTAGATGATGACAAAACTTCGTAATCAATACAGAACTTAAGTAATAATTGTAAAAATGAAAATTGGTTGTAATATAATATTTTATTAATCTATACACTGCATCTTGGACTAACTTTATTTATTAAAGGTGCAGGACAACCACCTAACAGTGAATCACAATAATATCAACTAAACTCATTAAACATAACATGCTGTCCATTTAAATACTAAATCTTCATTTTGAGTTGATTCTCATTTGAACTATGGAACTTCTACATCTATGGAAACACATGTCTTCCCAGGGGCTCAATGAGATGAGTGACAGGCATATGACCCAGAGAGTGTGGGTTCAAGTCCTTTGTCTTACAACTTTATAAAGTTGTGTCATTTCAATTCCTTTATCATACTATAACTATCTTGGCTATTTTAAACCAAGCTCGCTACAGTAGAAGGAGGGGGAAATCAGCCTTGCATCAGATACTTTGTTCAGGGTATGCATGAATCAACAAAAGACAACTAAATGAAAATCTTCTCTCTTCAACTATATTGAATTTTTACACAAAACACTTTATCATACCCCTAAACAAACAAAATATCACAGAAGAAAAGTCCTGGTGGGAATGGATGAATGTGAAATGCCCCATAAAAGATGTTGATGGATAAATGTAGATGAAGTGAGCAGTCTTTAGAATTAACAGTCTTATCTGGAACTGATGAAATGAAGTATTTGTCCTTCTGGTTGCAGCCCGGGATTCTTTGAATAAAGTCCTTGAGCAGTTGCCCTAATGCACCCAAGTAAACTCCAATCCAGCACTCAAGGGCTATGTAAGTCACGGGTAATACAAAAATCCTCTATAACAGAAAACAACTCATTAACATCTTTACAAGTTCTTTTACCAAAGCATACACAAGATGAAATACGAACTCTAAACTCACGGTTGAGCAGCAAGCTTAACGTTTCTCAAACCAGGATTACCATTGAGGACAGCAGATACCATGTGGTTACCAAACTGAATCTCCCTCTTACTCTCCTACTTCCTCTTTTATCTATAAGGTTGAAGTGCTACTGGTGCCCCCTGATGGATGGGATGGACATAGCACTGAAAATGAAAACAAACAAACAAGTGACAGGCAGTGACTGTTACAATACTGAAAAGCATTGTAATATTCTTTCTTCCTATTAAATATAACGTGTGTTTCATTTATATGCAAAGTCTTTATTTTGAGTTCATTCTCTTTTTAACTACTGAACCTCAGCAGCTGGATGAACTCATTTCTTCTGTGAGGTAAGAAGTTAATAAGTAAGAATACTTTGGTTATTAAAGTTTCTTTTAAAGTTTTGAAAGCAAAGTATTTTTAAGTACTTTTTGAACTCATGGAACCATTGAAGGCTTGGCCCCGTAAGGCTGCTTGCAGCTTTAATCTTATTATTATTATTCCGCAAATGGGAGTCTATGGCAGCCCTATCAACCGTAAGTAGGAAAATTATGAAATTTGGCACACTTGTAGTGATGCTAATGAATAGTAATTGGACCAATTTTTGACCCTCTAGAACCAACTCTATAGCGCCACCACCAGTTCTAAAATTCAACATTGAAATGGTTATAACTTTTGAACCCTTTGATCTAGAGACATGAAACTTAGTCCACCTGATTCCAGTCATCATGCTGATCAAAACCAATCCCTTATATTAAGACCCCGCCCTTTACAGTAGTGGCCATTTTGAAATGTACAGTATTCAGTTTTTTTCGCTACTCCTCCTTCAAATTTTGTCCAATTTTCTCCAAACATGTGCTCTATCGATTCCTTGCGCCATGTCGAATCAGAGGATATCTATTTTACCAGGATTGGATGTACCAAGTCATAAGCTAAATTAGCATTAATTAGCTTAGCATGCTAATCTGGTTAACATGTCATGTAACTTTTTTGTGAACTCATTCTCACACTGAACCCCCTCCTCAGCAGGCTGGTGAACACGCATGAGTGATTAGCTCAACGTGTTACACCACGGATCTCGATGCTTAGCGTTGTGGGTTCGCAACTCAGTGTGACACGTGCCCAGACCGCATGAGGTACTGTGGCAGGAAAAGATGTGGAAGTTGCGTCTGTTCCAGGCATTGTGCCTAAGAATGATCTCATCTGAAGCTGTCACATACAACATGCAATTCTTTTACGTAAAATTGTTCTTCTTCGACCCGAATGGTTGTCAGTGGCAGCCATATGAACCACAAGTAGGAAAATGTGCACACATGTAATGGTAATGAGTAGTAATCTGACCAATTTTGGATGATTTAATCAAACTTTTTAAATACAATATGCTCTGCATTTTCTTCAAAATACTTCATTTTGACCTGATTCTCTCCTGAAACTATTGAATTTCAACAGCTGTGTAAATGTGTGTTGGCCAAGTGGTGCAATGTGATGAGTGACAGGCACCTGACCTATAGATAGTGGGTTCGAGTCCTGTGTGCGTCAACTTTAAAATCATATATAAGTTGTCATTTCAATTCCTTTATTATCCATGTAAGAGCTGTACTAATCTTTCTTACTCTTGAATTAGAAGTAAACATGTTTTTTTATTTTTTATTACTTCATTATTCATTCTGTGTTCGATTTGATGTTTTTCATGGTCTAATTAAACCTATTTTTATTTAATTATGCTGGCTTTTATAAATTTCAAGTTAACTACATAAAGCTTTAAATCAAACAAGTGCATATACAATAGTTTAAATATTGTCAATGGGCAAAGTTAGTTAAAATTAACATTCAGGTTGGACAATGTTTTAACTGTTGTCCTGCAGACAGTCACTTACTAATTTTAATATTTGAAAATAATAAAAACAACTGTTAAATAACAGCATACTACAAATTAAATGAAAATTATGTAAATGCTCTATCCACTAAGCTTTTTTATGATGCACTTTGTAAAAGACACCAAAAGTTTGTGTAGAATCAATTCATATAATATAATATAGTGTCTATATCCATTTAGTACAAGTAGAAAATCAAAGACATTAAAATGAAGTATATGGCTACAGGGACAAAGTATATTTCAATAATTTTATTAAAAAAAAAAAAACTTTATTTTAAACATGTTGTGCCTTAATAACCCAGTGAGCAAGCCAAAAGGCGACAGTGGCAAGGAAAAACTCCCTGAGATAGCAGTGTGGAACATCATGGACCAAGGGCTGGAGCATAATCAGCGTAGTGGCAAAGGAAGAAACCTTGAGAGGAACCAGACTCAGCAGGGGCAGGCCATCCTCTTTTGGCTGGCACATATTAAAGTAACTATACATAGGCCAAATGTAATACAAGCCATCCATTCAACATTGTTACTGTGGAGATTATGTATTCAGTTGTTAAATAACATAATTGACTATTGACTGCCTGCATATGTTTAAAGCTTTTTCAGAACATTTTTTGAATTGATAGTTGAGAAGAATGTTGTCACTATTTCTAGAAGGGGAAAAGAAATAAACCAAATCACAAAAATGATACGTTTTCAGTAACAAGTTTGAATATATGCATTGTACATTACCTTTTTTAATCAGTTGTACACTTTAGAGAAGTTCATACCGCATACAATCTTTTGATTGGTATATGTGGGGAAATTATGACTTCGGTGAATTTCAGAAATCTGAAAATATTACATTCATTCAACAAAGTGCTATAAGTGAAATCTTAACATTAAACATTTCATAAATAACATGGACATGGTCTGTTAGCTTACCTTTTGTGGACATTTGTATAGGAATATGTGGACTTCAAAATATCAACATTGCTGCACAAATCTGAAAGCGTTATTATAGCGTTAAATTAGTAGATTAATCAGTGCTTGTATAAATGTCCACAATTTAAAATTTACTTCAATAAAACTTACCTTCTTAATAGTTGTGTGATTCTTTATAAAAGTTCATGGTGCAGATAATCTTGTGATGGATATATGGAGGAAGTTAGGACTTTGGTGAATTTCAGAAATCTGAAATTAATACATTCATTCAACAAAATGCTATAAGTGAAGTCTTCACATTAAACATTTCACAACTAATATAGACATGGTCTGTTAGCTTACCTTTTGTGGACATTTGTATAGGGATATGTGGACTTCAAAATATCAACAGTAGTTATTTGTCACGAACACACACACAGACAGCGTAGATCCAATAGCAGGTATTTATTAAAAGGGGTAATCCGTACTCACATCCAGTCCAGGCAAGGGTCAAATTCCAACAAAGACAGTCCAAGAATAAACAACAAAACACGAGAGAGAAGCAACAACAGGAACGGAAGTGTGGGGACATTAAACAACGAATCCGTACACATACTAACACAGATAGGGAATATATACACAGATCTAACAAGACTAACAATGAACAGCTGGGAACAATGATGACGGGGAACAGCTGAGTGCAATGAACTGATGAGTGACAGTGACAGACAGAATGCTGGGAAATGAAGTCAATAGTGAAGGACACCGTGATAACGAGGACCTCTAGTGGACACCTGGGGAACACAAACCCAACACTGTGACATAACCCCCCCTCTACGGAGCGGCTACTAGACGCTCCAAGACAAAACACACAACACAAGAGTTCAGGAGGGAGGTGGAATGGTGGAGGATCAGGGGGAGGGATGGGGGGCCAGGTCCATGAAAGGGAACAGAAAGAGGGGGTGATGGTTTAGCCGGGGGCCAGGGCGGATGCAGACAGTCCATCGGGCGGCCAGGAAGAAGCAGACAGTCCATCGGGCGGCCAGGGCGAAGCAGACAGTCCATCGGGCGGCCAGGTCGAAGCAGACAGTCCATCGGGCGGCCAGGGCGAAGAAGGCGACCCATCGGGCGGCCAGGGCGAAGAAGGCGACCCATCGGGCGGCCAGGGCGAAGAAGGCGACCCATCGGGCGGCCAGGGCGAAGAAGGCGACCCATCGGGCGGCCAGGGCGAAGAAGGCGACCCATCGGGCGGCCAGGGCGTAGAAGGCGACCCATCGGGCGGCCAGGGCGAAGAAGGCGACCCATCGGGCGGCCAGGGCGAAGAAGGCGACCCATCGGGCGGCCAGGGCGAAGAAGGCGACCCATCGGGCGGCCAGGGCGAAGAAGGCGACCCATCGGGCGGCCAGGGCGAAGAAGGCGACCCATCGGGCGGCCAGGGCGAAGAAGGCGACCCATCGGGCGGCCAGGGCGAAGAAGGCGACCCATCGGGCGGCCAGGGCGAAGAAGGCGACCCATCGGGCGGCCAGGGCGAAGAAGGCGACCCATCGGGCGGCCAGGGCGAAGAAGGCGACCCATCGGGCGGCCAGGGCGAAGCAGGCGACCCATCGGGCGGCCAGGGCGAAGCAGACGACCCATCGGGCGGCCAGGGCGAAGCAGACGACCCATCGGGCGGCCAGGGCGAAGCAGACGACCCATCGGGCGGCCAGGGCGAAGCAGACGACCCATCGGGCGGCCAGGGCGAAGCAGACGACCCATCGGGCGGCCAGGGCGAAGCAGACGACCCATCGGGCGGCCAGGGCGAAGCAGACGACCCATCGGGCGGCCAGGGCGAAGAAGACGACCCATCGGGCGGCCAGGGCGAAGCAGACGACCCATCGGGCGGCCAGGGCGGTGAAGACCCCTCGGGCGGCCAGGGCGGTAAAGACCAGGGCGAGGGCGACCATGGCACAGGAACAGCAACAGACACCGGCTCATGCACTGGAACAGGCACTGGCTTTGGAACAGACATTGGCTCCAGCTCTGGAACAGGCACTGGCTCTGCCTCCGGCTCTGGAACAGACACTGGCTCTGCCTCCGGCTCTGGAACAGACACTGGCTCTGCCTCCGGCTCTGGAACAGACACTGGCTCTGCCTCCGGCTCTGGAACAGACACTGGCTCTGCCTCCGGCTCTGGAACAGACACTGGCTCTGCCTCCGGCTCTGGAACAGACACTGGCTCTGCCTCCGGCTCTGGAACAGACACTGGCTCTGTCTCCGGCTCTGGAACAGACACTGGCTCTGCCTCCGGCTCTGGAACAGACACTGGCTCTGCCTCCGGCTCTGGAACCGACACTGGCTCTGCCTCCGGCTCTGGAACCGACACTGGCTCTGCCTCCGGCTCTGGAACAGACACTGGCTCTGGAACAGGCACTGGCTCTGTCTCCGGCTCTGGAACAGGCACTGGCTCTGCCTCCGGCTCTGGAACAGGCACTGGCTCTGCCTCTGGATCAGCAGCCACCGGCTCAGGAACTGCAAACAGCAGCTCAGGAACAGTCACTAGAACAGAAATGGTAACAAGGACACACACAAACACATAAACAAACACTGGCTCAGGCACTGGAACAGGCACTGGCTCTGGAACAGGCATTGGCTCTGGAACGGGTATGGGCTCTGCCTCCGGCTCTGGAACGGGCATGGGCTCTGCCTCCGGCTCTGGAACGGGCATGGGCTCTGCCTCCGGCTCTGGAACGGGCATGGGCTCTGCCTCCGGCTCTGGAACGGGCATGGGCTCTGCCTCCGGCTCTGGAACGGGCATGGGCTCTGCCTCCGGCTCTGGAACGGGCATGGGCTCTGCCTCCGGCTCTGGCACGGGCATGGGCTCTGCCTCCGGCTCTGGCACGGGCATGGGCTCTGCCTCCGGCTCTGGCACGGGCATGGGCTCTGCCTCCGGCTCTGGCACGGGCATGGGCTCTGCCTCCGGCTCTGGCACGGGCATGGGCTCTGCCTCCGGCTCTGGCACGGGCATGGGCTCTGCCTCCGGCTCTGGAACAGCAGACATGGGCATGTCCAGGATCCTAACCAGACGCTCCAGATAGTCCAGATCCAAGAAGGCAGACAGCACTGGCTCTGCCTCCGGCTCTGGAACAGGCATTGGCTCTGCCTCCGGCTCTGGAACCGGCAATGGCTCTGCCTCCGGCTCTGGAATGGGCACTGGCTCTGCCTCCGGCTCTGGAATGGGCACTGGCTCTGCCTCCGGCTCTGGAATGGCCATTGGCTCTGCCTCGGGCTCCGGCTCTGGAACAGCAGACACTGGTTCCGGCTCTGGAACAGCAGACACGGGCATGTCCAGGATCCGAGCCAGACGCTCCAGATAGTCCAGGTCCAGGAAGGCGGACGGAACGTGAACAGTCTCTCGCTGGGCAGACGTGACGTGAACAGTCTCTCGCTGGGCAGACGTGACGTGAACAGTCTCTCGCTGGGCAGACGTGACGTGAACAGTCTCTCGCTGGGCAGACGTGACGTGAACAGTCTCTCGCTGGGCAGACGTGACGTGAACAGTCTCTCGCTGGGCAGACGTGACGTGAACAGTCTCTCGCTGGGCAGACGCGACGTTAACAGTCTCTCGCTGGGCAGACGCGACGTTAACAGTCTCTGACTTGAGAGACGTGCCGTGAACAATCTCTGACTGGGCAGACGGGACTTGAACAGTCTCTGACTGGGCAGACGGGACGTGAACAGTCTCTGACTGGGCAGACGGGACGTGAACAGTCTCTGACTGGGCAGACGGGACGTGAACAGTCTCTGACTGGGCAGACGGGACGTGATACATCTCCCTTTCACCTCCTCTGCGGCGACCTCCACGGGTCCCACGGAACTTTACCAACCGGGTCCCCTTAAACAACTCCCTTCTCTCCCGCTCGGTGGCTGGGGAAGAGATGTTGCAAAACATACCGCTGGATCTTGTGACGACGGATTCGTTCTGTCACGAACACACACACAGACAGCGTAGATCCAATAGCAGGTATTTATTAAAAGGGGTAATCCGTACTCACATCCAGTCCAGGCAAGGGTCAAATTCCAACAAAGACAGTCCAAGAATAAACAACAAAACACGAGAGAGAAGCAACAACAGGAACGGAAGTGTGGGGACATTAAACAACGAATCCGTACACATACTAACACAGATAGGGAATATATACACAGATCTAACAAGACTAACAATGAACAGCTGGGAACAATGATGACGGGGAACAGCTGAGTGCAATGAACTGATGAGTGACAGTGACAGACAGAATGCTGGGAAATGAAGTCAATAGTGAAGGACACCGTGATAACGAGGACCTCTAGTGGACACCTGGGGAACACAAACCCAACACTGTGACATTATTGAGTTTCTGCACAAATCTGGAAGTGTACAATTAGATTAATCAGTGCTTGTATAAATGTCCACAACTTAAATTTACTTCAATAAAACTCACCGTTTTATTAGTTGTGTGCTTCTTTATAAAAGTTTATGGAGCAGAGAATCTTGTGATGGGTATATGGAGGAAATTATGACTTTCAGAAGTCATTCAGAATTTCAGAATTTCAGAAATCTGAAAATATTACATTCATTAATCAAAGTGCTATATGTGAAATCTTAACATTAAATATTTCATAACTAACATGAACATGGTCTGTTAGCTTACCTTTTTGTGGACATTTGTATAGGAATATGTGGACTTCAAAATATCAACATTGCTGCACAAATCTGAAAGCGTTATTATAGCGTTAAATTAGTAGATTAATCAGTGCTTGTATAAATGTCCACAACTTAAAATTTACTTCAATAAAACTTACCGTCTTAATAGTTGTGTGATTCTTTATAAAAGTTCATGGTGCAGATAATCTTGTGATGGATATATGGAGGAAGTTAGGACTTTGGTGAATTTCAGAAATCTGAAAATATTACATTCATTCAACAAAATGCTATAAGTGAATTCTTCACATTAAACATTTCACAACTAATATAGACATGGTCTGTTAGCTTACCTTTTGTGGACATTTGTATAGGGTGAAGGGGGTGGATTGGAATCCACTGCTGCTTCGATGTATATGTAATGATTGATTATAATTAAGGTATTAATCAATATTTTTCCTTCTAAATATCAAATGAGTTGAATGACTTCTCTGGAGATTTTACTTTATTTATATAAGTTACCAGTGTGATTACTGAAATGTTCTTTTCATGTATTCTTTAATGTCAGTATTTGATATCTGAATGCAGTGCTTGCTTATTTAACCCAGCTTCCAGAAATGAAATAGGGACTTGTTTTGTGTTTGAGAAAGGTCTTCAATGTGTTAAAACATATAGGGGTCATTGAAGCCAATAGTTTAAGGGGCCATTTCTTTGTTAAAGCCTTTCTTTCCAGTTAGACTAAAGTTTAGCTATCCTTGAGAGAAAGAACGCATTATCTTGATGTTTTGAGAGGACTCTCCTGTTTATAGTGAGAGCCTGGCCAAATCCAACCTTGGAAAAGCTGTGTGTCGGTGTGTGTGTTAGTCTTCTTGGTTACAGGTTAAGGAACCACTGGCATTATTGGAAATTGACTGAGTTGTTGTTCTGGACATGCTGGCGCCCAGCAACCCAAATCTGCGACCTGGAAGGTCATGACGTGCCTAACTTCAGCTGCATAATCGATGGAGATATGCTTCAGTCTATCTGTATATGTGTGGAAAATTACTGTGTTTATCTATTTCATAGCCAATGAGAATCATTCCTCCTGTAAGCAATGACGTAGCTTAGACCTTGGAAATCGTATAACTGCTGTGATCTTTGTAACTGTAAGGGGGGCGGCCTACGAACTCCTGTGCGAGTATTGAAGCTGACTTCTGCTGATGAAACTGCAAACTATCTTCAGTAAATATTTTCTTTAATTTTTTATAATTCTGACTCTGGGTCTTCATTCTTCATATCTGGTTCTGGGTCTTTAACTGTACACCCCTTACAGTTTGGTGGAGGATGCGGGCAATCATTCCGTGGTGACATCTCTGGCAAATCAACACACAAGGTAGTAAGCTTTTATTAATTGTTAGGGCTGTCTGACTGGAAGAGATTTTGAAGGAGAGCGGGAGAGCCTTCACTCCGATGAGGCGAGTGAAGGAGTAAGTTGTAGGCCTACTGCTGAGAGGATAAGAAGTCGCTGAGAGCGTCGTTAAGGGTAACGGCAGCAGACAGCGCAAGCGAAGCGTGCTCTGTGTGGGCCCCGCTGGGCATTAATGGTGTAGCACCACCCCAGCAGAGTACGTCCCTGGACGGGAGGTCCAGTGGCACCGTAAACCTGCTCAATCTCTTCCATCTCAGATAGGGGATCCCCGAATTTAGTGAATCAGGCAGTTAGGGATACTAACAAAAATAGGGTTGTTTGCCAGGGATGCATCAGGAACGATCCCGAGAGAGAGAAAAAAAAAGAAAAAAAGAAAAAAAAAAAAAAGTTGTGACCCAAATTGGCATGGACCAGTATATGTAACTGTGATTTTGGAGTATACTCTGCAGTTTCATCACGGAGAAGCCAAGCTGTGTTGTTCAAAGATCGCCGCCTCCATTTCTGCAATGACTTCAGGTGAGTTTGAACTCTTATTAAGATATGGCAGACAAACTGAGTAACTTGATCAGTAACCTAACAGTCCTGAAACTAATAGTGAGACAGAAAAGAGCGAACGCTGTAAGCAGCTGTGCTCGGAAGCCCTCACTTCAGAGAAATTTGCAGAAATTATTAAGTAAATGGTTGTCTTGATAAGTTTTGCTTCTGTTTGGAAATTTAAACAACAACTTGACTGGCTACAAACAAACAAAGAAACTGAAAAATTTAAATGTTTAGCCTTGTATTGCTTACGATGATTACAAAAAGCAAGTATATTAAATTATGGGTCGAAGATCATTTCCTTGGACAAGTGTGACTAAAGTTAAACAGAAACTTTGTGAAAACAACTTAGAATATTTTGCAGCTTATGAAAATTAATGTTCTGCCAATAATAATGATGAAGATTATGATTGGGCTATTATGATTAAATCAGCCACTGGTGGACTGTAAAAGAATACAGAGAACTGCTTAATCAGTGGCTCTGTTTGCATTCCTGAATGGGACACACACTGATTCAAGGGTGTGCAGTAAGTTGGAGCCGAGAGTGTTTTAATGGTGGTCATCAGGACCATTTAATACGTAACTGTAAATGCCCACCGAG
This sequence comes from Siphateles boraxobius, assembly GCF_051911475.1. Taxonomy (NCBI): domain Eukaryota; kingdom Metazoa; phylum Chordata; class Actinopteri; order Cypriniformes; family Leuciscidae; genus Siphateles; species Siphateles boraxobius. The sequence continues at coordinate 1,728,806 of NW_027509164.1, forward strand.
AAGGTGTTTAAAATGTGATAAAATGACAACACATTTTTGGTAATAATATTGGTTTGAAAGTAGATCAGTGTTTAAATGACGACAGTGACATTTTTCGTCTGAGAAATAAGAGATAAAAAGGTCAAAAGATTGAAGTCTTAAAGTGAATCCTTTTGAAGAAAATATCTATAATAGTAATTTCTATAATAGTAATTTTTATAAGTGAATTGATGAATACAGGTTGATGTAAAATTAATGACTCCAACAGATGTGAGTTGCAAAATATATCAAAGTAACTAAAAGGATGATTGTGTTGTAATTAAACATTTTAAAAAGGTTTTAGATGATCTAGAGAGACTAATCTCACAGATGATTTACAATAACTGCAAAAGTATCACAAGCAGAGAGTGCTTGCCTCGTCAAACTTATAGTCTGAATCCTAATTGGAGATTGATAAACTCCAAGAGAAAACTAAAGTCAAATATTAAACTATGGTTGAGAACTTGACAATTAAAATTGAGATTGAGAAATGTGAAACGTTATTGAGAACTAGAATAATTATTTTTATGGAAGAACAAATAAGCAGAAGTAGTAGGCTACTGAATTAACAGTTGCTAAATGTAAAATCTGTAGAAAGGCATCTGATTAAACAAACAGCTTGAAAAGTTGACCATGAAAGAGCTAGAAGCTGATGTTTTGCTTTCAAAAGATAAGTCTGCTATTGGCTGTAATGAAACAGTTCGCTTATCTAAATCTGATGTGTGCTGTGGCTGAAACAGCCAGTGCGACAGAGACTCAATCTGAGTGGAAATTTGTAATGTCTAGATTCCCTGACGTGGGCAAAAGACAACTGTAAAACTATGTTTATTTGAAAACACGTTTAATTACTGGCAAAGATGCCTTAAGCTGGGATAGAGTTAAAAGATGGTAGATAAAAGTTTGATGTTAGAAGTATATGAGAGAGCAGTGTACCAGTCTGAATGTCTCAGAGTCTCTCTCTCATTCAATGTCAGCTAAAAGCTGTTATCTGAGCCTGTGTCATAAGTGATAATAAGCTATTTATAGTAAAGCACAGTGTTTCAGTTGAAAACCATAGACACAGAGATGTTAAAAGAAATCATTACCATTCAGAGGGCAATTTGTATTTAAATGTTAAAAATGTTAAAAGTAAAACTGAATGACTTTAAAGAAGTCTTTAAAATAATACAGACCTTAAACGATAGAGGTGACATTTTGATTAGCGTATTTTAGGACCAGTAACAACTTTGTCTCATTTAGTCTCCACCATTCAGGACCGATGGCTCCGGCTACAGATGAAGTACACTGAATGTACGGTTGTGATCTAAATTTACTGAGTATAGTCTAAGTAGCTAGGTTGCTGCTTTTAAGATAGTTAATGGATTTAAGTGATTAAATACTGTTGTTATTGACCTGTCTCCCTGTGAACACTATTAGGCAATCGGAATGGCTCTGGTGACTCTTGAACGTGCCTTTCCTAAGCTCCAGAAAACAGCTGAGTTCTGTTGAAGAAAACTGATTGTATTGGGAATGAGCGGTCACCAGTGTGTACGTGTGTACGAGTGGCTACTCAATGACGGGATGATCTTCCTGGCCAGGGGACAGCCTAACGCAGGGGGTCACGAACACTGGGCACCTCCGGATGCAGGTGTTATTTGTGAGAAAGGTATGAGAGTTGAGCGCTGATTACTGGAGGCCACCGGGGTCAGCAGAGCATTGAGAGGTGAGATGCGCTGTGAGGTTAAAATTAATGTTACGGCAGTCTGACCCAGAAATGTGAGTTCCTCTATACCACTCACCAGAAACCGCATTGATTGTATGGCTTGTTTTTCATTGTGACAAGTGTCTGCAACTATGCCAGGGGAAGACACCCTGAAGAGAAGAAAATTAAAGATAAAGAGATAACGGGAGTGGGCTTTCAGGAGCCAGCTGATTCCATGAGGTGATTGCCATTATTTGCTGCGGAGACAGTAACAAAACTTAATTATATGAGGGACATGATGTTGGTTGCCATATGGGCAAGTAAAATGTACAGAAGAGTTAATGTTGAGCTAATATGTCTATAACATAGTTTTAACTCCTGAAGGTCGTTAGGCATGGTGGTGGCTAAAGATGAAGACAGGCTTTTGTAGATTTGAGAAGAGTCTGGATAACAAAGGTGAATGGTAAAAGGTTAATGTAATAAATTTAATATTACATTTTGTCTAAATTACAGTCTTAGGAGGCTGTTGAAAAGATTATTTGTTTAGAGAGAGAGAGACTGTCTGAGTGGAGGCAGGGATGGTAACTGTGTCTGTCTTTCTGTTATCGGCCTGCTAGAGCAAGCTGAAGCAAAATAGTGATAATGAACCAAAATCCAGCTGACTTTTCTAAGATCAGATGAATAATGAACAGACATGCTTTGAAACTGGTTAAGAGACCATGTAAAATTAGGTAAAAGCTACAGTAAAATGTGAAGTTTAAAATCTTACTTAAAATTTAAATCTTTTTAGAGATGATATAATGAAAAGCGAACATTAAAAATGAACAGTTAAAATATGTGTCTAATATGTGTGTGTGTGATGGTGACTGCACTCTATGTCTTGTATGTGTTAGTTTGGGGTACTATTATTTCCTGATTTTGAGGATATTGTGTCATTAACCTCTGGAATTAGTGTTTTATCATTACAGATGGGTTAAGTGAAATGACCAACTTTAAAAAAGTTGATAATTCTAAGTCAATCTGATGAAAAGACAATGCAGAACATGGGACGAGCTTTAATTGGAGTGGTTCTCCAGCTCTTGTCTGCTATTGGTAATTATGAATGCTTTTGTCATTTATGATATTGAACTGAATTACTCTCTGGATTAGTATTTTATATAAATTGGAATTGTAAAGAAGATTGCCGTCCATTCTGGGGTAAAACTCTTGTCTAAATTCAACTGAGGGTCTAAATTTAAATAGACAACTAGGTGGGATCATAAGGATAAACGTAGGAAAAATATATATATATATATATATATATATAGACTTGACGGCAGAGAGACAAAGTGACACATTGGCTAAGTCACTATCCAAATTATCCAGAGTGAGCTCCATCATTTTTATTGAAAGGCCGGAGGGCGAACAAAGGAGGAGTGAATATAACTTCTAAAAAGAAAAGGTTTTATTTCTCAATCCATTAAATGTATGTATGACATTAGATGTCTAAGAAAACTACAATTTAATAAAGGTAAAAAGAGAAAGCAGCTATATGGCTGTGGGCTGGGATCTGAGTAACATAATATTTTGGTTTCTGTAAAACTGTAAAGATAAGTGGAACTGAGGCAAATACTGTGAGAAGTAGTTATAATGAAAAATAAAGTTGAAGTTAATGATAAGAAAACAAGAGTATTGAAGAATTAATAAAATACCATGATTTCCCTAACGAGGGAACTTTAAGTGTCACTAGGCTGACAGTGGTGAGAGACTCGGATGCAGAAGGAACTGGCATGTTGGGCAAGATGGAAGAAATATAGTAGAAAAAAAAATGTATGTTATGAAAATACAATTTCTGATAGAATTTATGGAAGTCAAATTAAGTTTAAATGGTATGGAAAAGTGAGTTTCAAAATAAAAAAAATAAGACATTGTATGATTGACAGGGATTCAAGTGATATAAGGATAAGGAATGAACAAAAGCTTTATTAAGCAGAATGGGGAACGATCCTATATTTTAGTGGTAAAATAATGACTGAAATGATGATGTGAATTTGTTTTATTTTATTTCTATTTTTGAAACAAACAAAAAAGGGTATAAGATGTTATACAATTAAAATGGTACATGCTATCTGACTGTAAACTGAAGGATGATTTCAGTAAAGACTTAAAGTGCTTACATCGATTATTATGGGTCTTATTTTTTTTATGTGTTTATTTTCAGTTCGACAACCTTTGTGTTCTCAACCAGTGTTTTGAACCTTTTGGGTCTATAAATGGGAGTAGTGAAAAGAATGGATTAACTATTCTTCTTAGTTTATTATAAAATGAAAATTGGAAATTCTTGGAAATTATAAAAACTAGTGCATATATCCTGGTATTTATGATTAAATATGTACTTGTATTGTATCAGTTAATTTGATGATGAAACCAAATTAGCCAAGATGAATAATAGCTGTGTAAGACATGTAAAGACAGCTATGTCCAAAGGTTCTGGAGATCAATATTGTAGTATGTGGGATATTTTGTTGATATTAAGTCATTGAAGGAAAAATATATTGTTTGTTTTATAAAAATTAACCTGACAGAGGAGCATGGGTCAGAAACCTAACATTCTGAAGCAGCCTCTTTATGGATAGACCAGATGTGATGTTTAGGTCTCCACATTGGTCTAAAACGGGGGACTGAAGGGGGTGGATTGGAATCCACTGCTGCTTCGATGTATATGTAATGATTGATTATAATTAAGGTATTAATCAATATTTTTCCTTCTAAATATCAAATGAGTTGAATGACTTCTCTGGAGATTTTACTTTATTTATATAAGTTACCAGTGTGATTACTGAAATGTTCTTTTCATGTATTCTTTAATGTCTGTATTTGATATCTGAATGCAGTGCTTGCTTATTTAACCCAGCTTCCAGAAATGAAATAGGGACTTGTTTTGTGTTTGAGAAAGGTCTTCAATGTGTTTAAACATATAGGGGTCATTGAAGCCAATAGTTTAAGGGGCCATTTCTTTGTTAAAGCCTTTCTTTCCAGTTAGACTAAAGTTTAGCTATCCTTGAGAGAAAGAACGCATTATCTTGATGTTTTGAGAGGACTCTCCTGTTTATAGTGAGAGCCTGGCCAAATCCAACCTTGGAAAAGCTGTGTGTCGGTGTGTGTGTTAGTCTTCTTGGTTACAGGTTAAGGAACCACTGGCATTATTGGAAATTGACTGAGTTGTTGTTCTGGACATGCTGGCGCCCAGCAACCCAAATCTGCGACCTGGAAGGTCATGACGTGCCTAACTTCAGCTGCATAATCGATGGAGATATGCTTCAGTCTATCTGTATATGTGTGGAAAATTACTGTGTTTATCTATTTCATAGCCAATGAGAATCATTCCTCCTGTAAGCAATGACGTAGCTTAGACCTTGGAAATCGTATAACTGCTGTGATCTTTGTAACTGTAAGCGGGGCGGCCTACGAACTCCTGTGCGAGTATTGAAGCTGACTTCTGCTGATGAAACTGCAAACTATCTTCAGTAAATATTTTCTTTAATTTTTTATAATTCTGACTCTGGGTCTTCATTCTTCATATCTGGTTCTGGGTCTTTAACTGTACACCCCTTACAAGGGATATGTGGACTTCAAAATATCAACAGTAGTTATTGAGTTTCTGCACAAATCTGGAAGTGTACAATTAGATTAATCAGTGCTTGTATAAATGTCCACAACTTAAATTGAGAGGTATATGGAGGAAATTATGACTTTCAGAAGTCATTCAGAATTTCAGAATTTCAGAAATCTGAAAATATTACATTCATTAATCAAAGTGCTATATGTGAAATCTTAACATTAAATATTTCATAACTAACATGAACATGGTCTGTTAGCTTACCTTTTTGTGGACATTTGTATAGGAATATGTGGACTTCAAAATATCAACATTGCTGCACAAATCTGAAAGCGTTATTATAGCGTTAAATTAGTAGATTAATCAGTGCTTGTATAAATGTCCACAACTTAAAATTTACTTCAATAAAACTTACCGTCTTAATAGTTGTGTGATTCTTTATAAAAGTTCATGGTGCAGATAATCTTGTGATGGATATATGGAGGAAGTTAGGACTTTGGTGAATTTCAGAAATCTGAAAATATTACATTCATTCAACAAAATGCTATAAGTGAATTCTTCACATTAAACATTTCACAACTAATATAGACATGGTCTGTTAGCTTACCTTTTGTGGACATTTGTATAGGGATATGTGGACTTCAAAATATCAACAGTAGTTAGAGTTGCTGCACAAATCTGAAAGCGTACCATTAGTAGATTATCAGTGCTTGTATAAATGTCCACAACTTAAATTTACTTCAATAAAACTTACCGTCTTAAAAGTTGTGCGATTCTTTATAAAACTTCATGGTGCAGATAATCTTGTGATGGACATATGGAGGAAATTATAACTTCAGTTCGTTCAGAAATCTGCAGAGATTACATGCATATAACAAACTGCTTGATGAAAGTGAAGCGGTTTACACAAAGACATATTGCCATTAATGTAGATAATCTGTTAACTGAAATTGACATGCTTTCATTCAAGCTTTGCAGACATAAAATCAAAAAAACCTTTTTTGATCAGCTTTGTGCTTCTGTAGAGGAGTTCATGGAGCAGAAAATCTTGTGATGGGTATATGGAGGAATTATGACTTCAGTGTTTCAGAAATCTAAAAAAAAAAAAATTACTGACAAAAAGGTAAGATAACACAGTTTATAAATCTGAAATTATATTGTTAGTTGATAGTGCCTTAAATATTTTCTTTTTAAACTATTAAAATGTACACAATCATGCCAACTTACCTTTATATGTGAAGTTTTCTAGATCATTTTTAGATGTTTTCTTGTAATCCTATTAATTTAATTGCATTTTATAAGACAATTCCAGGCAGTCTTTGTGGATGCTTCCTATGCAGATTGGAAGCATCCAGTGTTGTTTGGATGGCTTAGACTGGCAGAAATTAGATCAAAAACAAATTCAGCTAAAAACCAAAACCATTGTCTAAAATGAAGAAAAATCAGAAACACAAATTTTACAAATTGAATGCATAAACACTACAAAAACCTTGACTGGATGTAGCTTTGGAGCGCCAGAAAGAAGAGCAATTATGGGAGGTGCTGGTTTGTGCCCGATGAACAATGGATGGAACTTGGTATGGAATGGTCAGGACTGTATAGACCTTGGAATCTCAAGATGTGCGTCACATTGTACGAACAAAAACAGAATAGACGGTGTAGTTATATACATTTCTTAGTTCAGCGTGCTGCATAAATCAGACATATTACCTTACATGAGTAAACCTTTCTTGATAGCATACTAGTGGACTTGCAGAAATTACAACAGATGAATCATTTTCTTATTGAAATTATTTGAAATAAATGGTCTAATAACATACCGTTTTCACTTGTGAACTTGAACAGACCTTCATGGACCTCAATCTCAGATTAATTGTAGCGTGGTAGGGGCACAGAAAAGAAAAATGCAGTTATACAGTCTTCATTATGTGTCATAAATGTCAATTACCTTACTGAAACTAGTATTGCTTCATGGTAACTATAATAAGTTGAAACAATTTCAATTGTAACATTTTCTGCATCTTTAATATAGACATGGTCTATTAACGTACCCTTTTCAGTTGTAGGACATTGCACATGTTGACTGTATCCATGGACTTCCATTAGTTTCCCAATTGAAGATGATGTTAAGAGGTCCTCATTGAAGTCACCCATAATTACTTTCTTTCCTGGATGTTTTTCCAGCTCAGTAATGACATGTAACAGATTTTGTCGAAACACATCAATTTGATATGAATTAGGCCTGTACAGCAGAGCAGCATTCAAACTGAAATGTGGAACTGAGAAGTACAAACATTCCAAATTGCAAGGTTCTGGAATGATGACTTTAAAAAACATGTTTTCACAACAGTAAATAGCAACTCCACCTCCTCGCTGTAGTTTTAAATTACTGAAAAGTGGAGTGCTGTTGTCATAGCACTTAGCTCTTGGATTATGCTTGAACATAAATCCTGGTATTTGTACTTGGTCTTCAACTTTTAGCCATGTTTCAGTTAAACAAATACAATCTGCATTCATAAGTTGTCTGTGAGCTTGAATATCTTGAACATGAGCTTGAAGACTTTGCACATTGTGAAGAGCAATTGTAAATATACCAGGTGTCTTTGAGAAAGTGTGACTTTCTAATGGAAATTTTGGTATATTTTTCATTGCCAAGTCAATTTGATCATTACAGTAGATTACAGACTCCTTGAAGTTTTGAATTATTAGTCCATTGAGAGTTCTCACACGACTCAATGCAACATATGCTTGTCCTGAAGTAAAGATCTTGTCAAGGGATATGACAGCTTTATCTACTGTGAGCCCTTGGACTTTGTGAACAGTGCATGCCCATGCCAGTCTAAGTGGAAATTGGCGTCTTAATCCACCGTTGGTTGTGACTTGATCTTCTTGAACTTCAATTACTGTAGAATTTTGGGAAAATCTATGTCGTTGGTTTGATCTCTGAATTTTTCCCACATTTGGATCATCAAATTCCACATGAATGGCTGATGGAAAGTCATCATCATAATCATCGTCCTGTTTTTGACTTCTGCTAATATGGACAACTGTACCAAAGGCTCCATTCACAAGTCCATCCGAAACATCAATATTTTTCTTTAACATAACTCTTGCTCCAACACCCAAGGAAACACATTTAGCCAAACATGAGTTGAAAACGGTTAAATGAAATCCAACTTTTTTTTTCAATCCTTTCAGTTTTTGGATTTCTCACAAAATCTTGAGCTCGAATACTGATTGCCTCAGGACAAACCTCATTTAGTCTCTGAATATTGTATTCATCAACCTCTTTATTTGTAGGAAATATATGAACATCCCCGCCTTCTTCTCCTGTTTCACGTTGCTTCAACATGTTGATGTCACTTGAGCTTAGAGGTTCATTTTTTTTACGAACTCTCAGACGATTTAAGGTTTCAGCAAAAGTTACATCTTGTTGCCGAACAACTTCAGTTAATTCAGCAATTTCAAAGTTGTTTTCCCAAAGGTTCACTCCTTTTGTATCAGCATAGAGTGGAGTTCCTTTGACAGGCGGCAGCTGATAAAAATCTCCTACAGCTACAAGACTTACTTTTCCAAAGAGGGAGTAATCACCAGTTTGTTTGATTTGTCTCAATCTCCCATGAACATATGACAAAAGGTGATGGTCAACCATGGATACTTCATCAATAATCAAAATCTGCAAACATCCAAGTTTGGAACGCAGAGAATTGATTTTGTCATCACTTAGTGGTTGATATGGCAGTTTGACATTAGCACCAATTGAAAAAGTGTGGTGTATGGTAGCAGCGCCAATGTTGTATGCGGCTACTCCAGTTGATGCACATAAAATCACACTCCAATCATCAGGGTTGTCAGACAGCTGAGACAAGAGTCTAGAAGATTCATAGCATATTGCTTTAATTAAATGGCTTTTTCCTGTGCCTGCTCCACCAGAAACAAACAACCGAAACGGTTCAGGGTTTTCTCCATGCAGTTTTTGTAAACACCAGTCGTGAACTTTGTAAAATATTGCAGACTGTTTAGCATTTAATGATCTTAGTAAACCCAATGCTTCATCTCGAGACATTGTAGCATTACTGTTCTCAATTGTGAATGCAGTTCGAGGGTTCACTACAAGATCTGGAATAAGTGTGTCAGAATCATCTTCTTCAGGAAGTACGTTATTCTTCTTTAGCTCAATACATTCATGGCGCTCCTTCTCTGTTTCAGGACACAATGCAGCCCAAGCATCTTCCAAATCAACACCCAGCTCCAAAACCTGTTGAGCTCTGTCCATTTCATCGCTGTCCTTTTCAAACAGTGCTCTATTAGAATCAACAATAGATTTTACTTCAGTCACATTACTTCCACATTTCACAGCACCATTGTTGTAGAAATCATCATAAGTGTGGAACTTCTCAGGCTTCAGCTGGCAATCTTCATAATGTGGTTAAAAAAGTTGTAGCAGTGAATGGTAGTACTTCTCAGGATCTTTTGTTGGTGAAAATCTTGGATACCTTATTACTGCAGGTTCAGTTCGAGTTCTTCTTACCATATAACCACAATTGTTGTCAAGCTTGATCACATTTTCTTTGTTTTGTGAAGATAGCTCAGCTGTTGACAATATCCTGTATTCTGAACAAAAACTGCCCAGACACAGAATCTCAAAATGTTTTGTTTTTGGTCTACTCTTGTATCGGTCAACCAAACTATTCATCCAAAAACAGTTTTCTTCACCAGAATGGTCATCTTTGTTTTGGAGAACACGCAAAGGCAAACTCATCTTCACAGGATCGGTTCCAATTGGAATAAACTGGACTTTGCAAGAGCATTCTTTCAGGTGCATACCTGTTAGGCGATACATAGCCTCTTGTGCTTAAACTTCTCTGTTGTGTAGATATACACTTCCCAACATTTTTAATGATGATCTTGCTTCAAGATTTCCATTCATAGCTTCATCTTGTGCACGCTGCAACAACAGTCCCATTTCTTGTTCTGCTTTTGTGATGTAACTAATAATATAAACCACTACAGAGTAAGCATCTGTGACATACTGGATATCCATGTTGCCTTGCCATGCGCGCAATAAACAAGGGTTATATTGATTTACCCAAACATCTTTTGGACTTCGTTTCAAGACGACACTCTTCTTTTTAGAACATTTCTTGTACGCCTTCTCAAACACAGCTTGATTGATTCCAATGGATTAGAAAAAGGCATCTGTTGAATCAAAATTGAATTCAGATTCTGTTAACGCAGTTTTGATTTTCTTCAGAATTGCACTTGCAGTGTCATTTCCATCATTGCCTTTCAAGTCATCTCGTATGGCTCTAGTTATAAAGGTGCGGTTAGATGGAGGTCGTGGAAAATTAAATCTACACACAGTGTTTTTCTTCCGGCATGTCTTGGAATGTCTGCTGCTGTGCTTTTGAACACTGTTCACAGTCTCATACAGTTCAGTGTCATCATCTCCTGGTGTCTCACAAGTGATGTAATGATCTATGAAAGCAGCAACCAAAGCATCATTGTCTTCATTGTCTTCATTTAACTTTGGAGCATTTTCAACCCAAAACAGACAATGAACATGAGGAGATCCACGCTGTTGAAACTCTACACGATAAAAGTAGTCTTTGATCTTTCCAATAGGTTGAGCGGGTGACATAATGACATCTTTCAAAAAACAATGCCATCTATAATCAAACATCCTTGCAGCAGTGACTGGGTTTCGTCTAATTAGTCCACATTTCTCAGACCAGTCAAGCTCATCAACACTGACATTTTTCTGTTCTTGCTCCAGGATGGTGTTGATCATTTCAGGCCATCTGAGATCAGCAGAGCTAAAGGATGCAAAGAAAGTTGGAATACCTAGTTGTCTTATGAGTGCAAAAAGGTCTTTTTGAGTCGATTGCCAATAGGGTGGCGTTCCACGGACTGGTCTCAAAAACTTGTATCCTTCATCATAATTCAATATTTTAGCTAATGACTCTGGGTTTGTCAGCATATCCGAGGTTACTCCTTGCAACAACCTCTTGTCTGACCCTTTTCGCAAAGCAATAGAAACATTAGATACAATTTGATCCAACTCCGACATGTATTGTGCATAGAAAATAAAGTCTGTGCTCCGTGCAAAACGTCCATCTGCGTTGAGGATTCTTGCATTTAAGTATCGTGACAGTGTGATCTTTTTTTCCCTCTCATCATGGAATGTTGGACCACCAGTTGGAAAGAGAACAGGAAAACATTTTGCTTCATTGCTTTTATCTGACAGTAATTTAACAGGACTGTTACCTTCAGCTGGTGCCACATTTAATACATCTTGAAAATGCTGATCAATTACTTCTGAACCAAGATCGACAAGTTGTAAACATGTGTCTGACAAAAGACCACTCTGCTCTTTGATGCAAGTCGAGTCTTCCTCTGGCTGTTCTTCTGTATCATTTTCCTCTTCACTCTTTTCACCTTCAGCTTGTTCCTCCATTTCGTCAGCAACATTCTCTTCTGGTTAATTCAAAGAGTTGATCCATTGTTCATTAATCTCCACATCCTTGTACCATTTATTGCACCTGATCAAACATCTCAGAGCATTTCTAACACGATCAGTGTGTACATGCTTGTACTCATAATGCCCTTTGTAGGTTAACTTGCGCTTCAGTTTTATCCTTATCATCTTGTCATCACATTCATTTCGTGGAAGAATATTTGACACATCTGCAGTATTTACAGGAACACACACGACAGGTCCATGGCAGCCATTTTGTTTTCCACGTGGAAGACAGAGTAACTTCAAAAAAGGAATATTACGTGCCACAAGATGTTGTTCCAAAGAGTTTAGACACTTTAGTTGATTTGGAATGTCCACCAAATGCATATTGTTAGCAACACTCTCTTCAGGCAGTTTTCCACTGATGATTTTTCAATGACAGGTTGGACAAATCCACAATTTGCACCTTGGAGAAAAAACAGAAGTATTATGACATTTTTCATCACAAACATGCACATACCTCAGGGTGATGCATCTTCTCGTCAAAGCAGCAATTTTGTCTCCTTTGTCTTCATAGCATTCTGGTTTGCATTCAATAACCTGCTTTCTGAAAAGTAAACGGTGACAGACACAGCACACAAACTCTGGACCTCTACTCACTTCTTGACGAAAACCAGCAATGGCAACACCAATGTCTTTCTGTTTTTCCCTTTTTTTTGCATATACCTCACAGCCTTTTTATATTTTACTGAAATGAAAGTTTACATCTTTGTGATATTTTGTCTTAGAATACTCACGCACTCTTACTTTAAAGTCCAGATTTTGAAGATATTTCTTCTTGGAATACTCACGCAGTCTTGCTTTAAAGACCAAGTTCTGAACATATTTCTTCTTGGAATACTCACGCACTCTTGTGTTAAAGGCCAGGTTTTGAAGATATTTCTTCTTGGAATACTCACGCACTCTTGCGTTAAAGGCCAGGTTTTGAAGATATTTCTTCTTGGAATACTCACGCACTCTTGCGTTAAAGGCCAGGTTTTGAAGATATTTCTTCTTGGAATACTCACGCACTCTTGCGTTAAAGGCCAGGTTTTGAAGATATTTCTTCTTGGAATACTCATGCACTCTTGCGTTAAAGGCCAGGTTTTGAAGATATTTCTTCTCGGAATACTCACGTACAGTTGCCTGAAATGAGACATTATTTTTATATTTCATCTGAGAATACTGGCAAACATGTTTCTGAAACTGAACATCACGGTATTTTGTTTTGGCATGGGCAATTTTATTCTGTCTGAAATCAAGTATGATAATGACATTGGACTTCTCATACTTCCATTTTTTCTGTCTCTTGATCACATTCTGCAGCTTCGCTTACCTTCCTTTTACGCAGACATGGCATTCTCACCTCATTTGAAGTAGCATTCCCACACTTTCCTGCGCAAATGTCTTGATCTCTGTGCTTGACACATGTCACAACTTCATAATGATTACCATTACAGTTTTTCAAATATATTGCATTGTTTGCAATTACCTCTCCAGTAGGTTTGTGTGAATTCCACCGGCCATCATTAAAAGTCATTATGGTTGTTTTAAATAGATCAGCAGAAGCAAAGATGTCAATTTCAGTGACCCATGACCCAGAATAATAGACTCTAGATTGTGTCAAGTAGTCCTCTACTGAAGTATACTCACTTCTCACATACCTCTCAAATATTGAAGCGTTCATTTTCAGGTGTTTGACAACTGCACGGCGAATCTTCAAATGCTTGTCCTCACTTCCACAAATTGCATATGCCAGTGACCTGAAAAAGCAGCTACCATCTGGTTTGATACTCTTTGTCTGACACGGACCTGCAATGGGACCAAAGTTTGTTGTAACATCACAGTCACTGTTATCATTTTTCAGAAGCAAGAGATCACATAAAGCTTGCTGATCTCTAAGAGTCAAGGGAGAAAAAAACACTTCTGGAATTGAAACCTCAGTAATAATTATGTCATCTACTACAACATTTTCAACATGAGATTTTTTAACCCGTTTCTCAGAGACCTGCTCATCCTGCTTTTTTCTTCTCCCCCTTTTTCCTTCACTTGGCAACACATTACACACTGGTTGCAACATTGAAAGGTTAGTGCTGCTTGAATTTTGAACTTCAACTTTAGGTAATTGGATGTCAGATGATCTTACCTCAGTTGTCACAGATTTGCATACCTTGGGTGTGCGTTTTAAGACTTCGCTATAAAGTGCTGTAGGATTACAAATTTATTTAAATGTTTAATTTAGATTTCCAATACAATAGTATTTTATATTGAGAAAGTTTAGAAATTATGAGACCAGGAAATCTCTGCAAACGGTAGGGGTTCCCAGCTGGATATTCCTGACTGTCCCATCTCAGTACGAGAAGGCTAGGCTTTTCCTGTTCTCGTTGTTTACCGGGTGAAGAGTCATGCTGAGCAAGTTTGAACACCTGTTATTTTATTACTGAGACCATTTGTCTCATCTCAGTACGAGAAGTCTATGCCTTTCCTGTTCTCGTTGTCTCAGCTCATTTACATGCTTTGTTCATCACAATGTAATCCCTCCCCCTTGAAATGTATATATGAACTCAATGTATACTGCCTTAGACTAGACTTCACTTGACTTGGGTACGGAGCAGACTACAGCAAATAAAGAATCCTGCTTAAATAAGTCTCCTGGTTTTCGCTTCTGAGTTTTTCTACACTGAAGAAGGAAGAAGTTTACAACAGTGCTTTACCAGAGGACTGTGGACAACTGCTGTGGTCTGCCTCCAGCGAGAGGGACTTCGTAACCCATTTCTCTGATAGTTCATCCTGATTTTTACTTGTCCCCCTTTTTCCTTTACTCTGCAACACATTATACACTGGTTGTGGCATGGGAACATCAGTGCTTGTATTTTGAACTTCAACCTCAGGTAATTGAAAGTCAGATGACCTTACCTCAGTCGTCACAGATTTGCATACCTTGGGCTTGCGTTTTAAGACTTCACTGTAAAGTGCTTTACCGGAAGAGCATGGAAAACCGCTGCGGTCTACCTCCAGCGAGTGAGAAAGTTCAGCATCTGCATGGGCAAAAACTCCAGTTATCTCAAATCGTGGCGCAATTACCCCAAATGACTGTGCCATCTCATTAATGTAGTCATACAAAGATTCTATGGTGCTGTGATAAGCAACACAACTTGTCTCTGTCATGTTAGCATGAGAATCAACAAAGGCATACCATGAATCCTCCTTAATAACTGCACATGTGTTGGCACAAATACATAAAAGGAAAGCATCAGCACTCAGTAGAGCTCGCTGAAGAGCTACATCAACTGGCATGGCCACATTCCTTAAGGATTCATCATAGTCATCAACATTAACAAATCCAGTGAGAGACTCTGCATACTCTATGGAAAATACAGTGTTACCCAGCACATGTCTCCGTGGTAATTCATGGACTGCAATGTAATGCCTACCCATGACTTCCTGGTCATTTATGTTACCCTGGTTTCGTAAAGATTCATAAAGGCGTGTTCCTGCCACCAATACACAATTGAGATCTTGTGTTGTCCAGGTCAACACGTTCTTCATCTTGCTCGTCAACACTGCTATCAGACTGATGGCACCACACTGTCTGCCACGTGAATTTCCAAAGCGGGCATCACCTTGATGAAAGGAACCTTTCAGTAATGGTTTCTGTAGAAATTCAACACATGCAGGTAAAGTATTCAAAGCATTTTCATGTAAAGTTCTGTCAATTTCAAAGTTTTGTTCAGAGTTCTGTGGGGGTAACTGCGTTTTTGACTACGTTTTTGACTGCGTTTTTGACTGCGTGACAGGGTCAGGAAAATCGGCCAGTTTTTTACGAGGAAGCAGCAAAACCTCGGCTCCACTTGTTTTAAGAGGGAGCTGTGCAGCCTCTGCTTGACTTATTTTAAGAGGAAGCAGTGCAGCCTCTGCTGCACATCGTTGTGCATTTAGCCTCTTGGCTATTGCCGACCTCTTCTTTGAACGTGGCATCTGTAAAAAGAAATGTACATGTAAATAAGAGACTGAAGTTCTTTCTTAAGACAACACAAGCAGATAACAATTGGCATTCAAATACGACAAATGATCATATCAAATGAAAATTTCCAACCAACAAACTTCCCTCAATGCGACTTTTACCAATGCACCAGCACACATGAAAAATAAATCTTGTTAGCCATCCATGTTTAAAAACTTTAATTTCTAACATTTAACCAATATATACACTTTGATTTTTAATTAAAAAAAAACTTTTTTTGACTTGCCTCAACTTGCAGTCTTTAACCAATTCAACACCATACATAAAAAAGAAAAGAAAACAAAGCTTAATAAGACTTCTGTTGGTTAGTTTAGCAATCTGTAAACAATCTGAAAAACGACTTGCCATAAGCCCCACATCATTCCACTTGAATCCTGTGTGGCACATGCAGTCTGGAAGTGGTACTGTGGCCAGAAGTGATGCAAAAGTTGCTTCTGTTCAAAACATTTTGTCTTTCTGAGAACTTAAATCTAACACGTGGTGCATCTTTAAAAAACATTCTTCATTTTGAGTTCATTCTCACTTGAACTATTGAATTTTGGCAGCTGTGTAAATGAAATCAATGAAATGCACTTTATTGTCCCCAAAGGGGAAAGTTTTGTATAAAGTTGTCATTTTAATTCCTTCATTATCTGGGTAAAAACTGTACTAATGTTTCTTACACTGAATTGGAATTAGAAAAAAGTGTGTTTTTCTACATCCTTTGTTCATTCTCATCAGAACTTCTGTTTATTTTGATTTCATCCTATCTTTACTTCTGTATAATTGTCTGTATACTTCTATAATTTTGTCATAATTTGCAATAACTTTTAAACTATTTGACCTATCTTCACAAAATTTAGTATGGATCATTGACACAATGTGAGAAGATTGAACACAGCGCCACCTAGTGTTATATGATAACTCATTTGTCATTTTCCAACAATGTGACTGTCCACCATATTGGAGCAAATGAAAAACCGTTTTTTCACTACTCTTCCTTCAAATCTTACTCAATTTTGTCCAAAATTTGATCAGATGTTACTTGGACCGAGCCGCACAGAAATGACTTAACAGATTTTTTATATTCGCTACCGTTCCTGAGATATTTGTCTCCGAATTTGACCTAGTGAGATGAGTGACAGACACCTGACTCATAGATAGTGGGTTTGAGTCCTATGTGGGACAACTTTAAAATTGTGTATAAACTTGTCATTTTAAGTCCTTTAATATCCAGGTAAAAGCTGTACTAATCTTTCTTACTCTTGGATTAGAAATAAGCTTCTTTTTTTTTACTTCATTCTGTGTTCATTCTCATCAGACCTTCTGTTCATTTTGATTTCATCTGTACTTCTGGACATATATGTTCTTCATGTACATTCAATTTCTGCTGTTTTTGCTCTTCTGGCTCCGCATTGTGCTACAGGCCTTTCAGCGGCTTGGCCCCGCAATTGCTGCTTGCAGCTATATTTATTATTATTATTATTCTGCAATTGGGAGTCTATGGCAGCCCTAAGAACCGTAAGTAGGAAAATGATGAAATTTGGCATGGTTATAGGGATGGTCATGAAAAGTAATTGAGCCAAATTTTGAGTCTCTAGAACCAACTCTATAGCGCCACCACCAGTTCAAAAATGCAACATTGAAATGGTTATAACTTTTGAACCCTTTGATCTAGAGACATGAAACTGACATAGTACACCTGATTCCACTCATCATGCTGATCACAACCAATGCTTTACATTAAGACCCCGTCCATGACAGTAGAGGCCATTTTGAAATGTATAGTACTCAAATTTTTTGCTACTCCTCCTTCAAATTTTGTCCAATTTTCTCCAAACATGTGCTCAAATGATCTTCGGACTGAGGCGCATAAAAGTACTGTTCCCGATTTTTTTGATATACTGGAAAAAAAAACTTATGGTGTCGCAAACTTAACGAGGTCCACCAGAAATTGGCTAAGAGGCTGTATCTCGGCCAAAGTTTGATCAATCGAAATGAAAATTGGTACACTTCATCGGAAGCATGTGTTGAGGTTCCATGCCAAAGTTGGGAATAGCGCCACCTATGGGTCATGATATATGAAAAATGGATGTTTTGGCCAATAACTTTTGAACAGTTTGTCAGAAAATCATAAATGTATCTATGGATTCCTTGTGTCATGTCGATTCTGTGGATATAATTTTTTCCAGGATTGGATGTACCAAATGTCCTCCATTTTGAATTTTGTCATAAATTGCAATATCTTTTAAATTATTTGACATATTAGCACAAAATTTGGTAGGGATGATCGACAAAATGTCTTGAAGGGACATGCAAATTTTGAACAACGCCACCTAGTGTTCCTGAGATATAAGTTTTTTTGCAAAAACGCTTATAACTTTTGAAAAAATTGATCAAATTTTGATTATGTCATTATGTTCCTTGGTTTATGCCGATTCAGACAACATCTCATTTGTAATTTTCCAACAATGTGTCTGTCCGCCATATTAGAGCGAATGTAAAACAGTTTTTTCGCTACTCCTCCTTCAAATTTTGTCCAATTTTCTCCAAACATGTGCTGAAATGATCTTCGGACTGAGCCGCATAGAAGTACTGTTCGCGATTCTTTTGTTTTACTGGAAAAAAAAAAGTTATGGTGTCGCAAACTGAACGAGGTCCACCCAAAATTGGCTAAGAGGCTGTATCTCGGCCAAACTTTGATCAATCGAAAAGAAAATTGGTACGCTTCATCAGAACCATGATCTGAGTGTCCATGCCAAAGTTGGGAACAGCGCCACCTACAGGTCATGAGATCTGGTAAAAATGGCTATTTTGGCCAATAACTTTTGAACAGTTTGTCAGAAAATCATAAATGTGGTATCAATGCATTCCTTGTGTCATTTCGAATCCGCAGATACCGATTTTTACAGATACCAGAATTTAGTATGGATCATCAACACCATGTCCTGAAGGTACATGAGAAGTTTGAACAGAGCGCCACCTAGTGTTCCAGAGATATACGTTTTTTTTTGCCAAAACGCTTATAACTTTTGAAATCATAGTTAAAAATTTGATTGCTTTATGTCATTATATTTCTTGGTTTATGCACTTGAACTATGGACCTTCTGCATCTTAGCAAAAACACAACTTCACAGTGGCGCAATGAGATGAGTGACAGGCTTCTGACACAGAGATAGTGGGTTCGAGCTCCATGTTATACAACTTTAGATGATTGTGTAATTTGGAGCCAGTTGCTGCAGTTCTACCTTCAACAACTTAAGTCTCTGTAAAATTAAGCAAACCACAGTGTATGAGTATAAAGCAAATGCTGAGCAAAGCAAAAGGCTATAACTTTGAAGATTGTTTAATCAAATCCAATGTATAGCAAGCGTTAAAACATGTGAATTGTGCAATGTTCAAAAGATTCCTAGTAAAAAACTAGATTGAAAAGTTTGTCGAGACAACCTTTAAGTTGGCTTGTGAAAGTTTGGACCAGAAAGTTTGAAGAAGGTTAAAGTAGTTTGAAGTTTAAAGTAGTTTAAAGTAGTTTGAAGTAGTTTAAAGTTTTAAAAAGTTTATAGTTAAAAAAAAAGATTAGTTAGAAAGAAAAAAGAAAGAATAGTTAGAAGGAAAGAAAGAAATATTTGTTAGAAAGATAGATTAGTTATAGATAGATTGGTGCCCGGAAGTGTGAGGACGCTGGCGCAATTCTGGCTGCCGCTTCTCCTTCAGCGCGTTAAGTTGTTTATTTTATGGTGCTGTTGATTGGTTTTATCGGCTGATGTTACCTGCTGCTAATATGCGGCCTTGCTGGTTTTTATTTGTTTTTATACTGCCATTTTTTGGAGTTTACGGCAAGATTTATTTCGACCTCCCGGACTGCACTATGCTGAAATACTCTGCCATGGAATTTTTACAGCTTGGTCATCTTGCGCCCCCTGCGACTGGTGTTTGGGAAAAACTGCGATCGCTACAAATTCTCCGTCGGCCTAAATACGTTCATCGTGGCTCCCACTGGAATTTGCATTCAAGCGGAGACGGTATTAACTCAGTTTGGTCGCAAAGGCGTTTGGATCGCCGCTATTTACCTTTCCGTCATGTCTGCCCTGCTAACTTCTCCTACCACCAGAAGTCTACTCCATCCAGCTGTGGTGTCCGCCTTGACACAATCAGGTTTGCACATCTGAACACTCGCTCTATAAATAATAAAGCGGCTATACTCTGCGATATTGTTTCGGACAAAAAACTGGACTTTTTCTGCCTGTGTGAAACGTGGCATCAGCCAAATGACTATTTCAATCTAAATATGTGTGCTTTGCCTGGCTACACTTATCTTTACCGGCCGCGCTACACCGGTAGAGGTGGCGGTCTTGCTGTCATCTACAGATCTGATGTTGCAGTAACTGAGGTTTCATTGCCGTGCTTTTCATCATTTGAATGCTTGGCCTTTAAGCTGACTGGTCTCTCATCAGTTATTGTGTTAAACATCTATCGTCCTCCCAAGCTTAACTCTGACTTTTTTTCTGAATTTACTGTTTGACACTTGCCAGTGCACTCTGTCCAGTTACTCTTTTAACTGGTGATTTTAATATTCATGTTGACAATATGGCTTGCAATAATGCTATGGGTTTCATGGATACACTAGAATGTTTTAACTTCACACAGCATGTTAACTTTTCGACACACAAACACGGTCATATATTAGATCTGATCTGCACTTCAGGAGTAGGCCTACTTATTGAACAACTTGAGTGTACTGAGGTATGTATAAGTGATCACAAGCTCCTCACGTTCAATTTAACTCCTTCTTCTTTGCAGACAGTGAAAGAACGTGTTATTTGTTTTAGGAAAATCAGTGAGATGGATCTTGATCTGCTTAGTCATACTATGGGTGATTTACCAGTTGCGGCCTCTATTGATCAGTATAATGCTGCTTTCACATCTATTCTGTAGGAGTTTGCCCCTTTGAAAAAACGTGTTGTTTCTTTTAAAAGATCATCCCCTTGGTATACATCTGAGTTGCGCAAATTGAAGGTGATAGGCAGGCAGTTGGAACGAAAATATAAAAAATCTGGCCTAACAGTTCATAGATCAATGTTTGATCAGCATCAGATTGAGTATTATAATGCTCTCAAAGCTGCAAAAGTAGCATATTATTCTACTATCATTAGCAGTAACATCTCGAATCCCAGAGTTCTCTTTAGAACAGTCAACAATCTAATAAAATCTCCCAGTGGCTTTAACTGTTCTACCAACGAGCACTGTAATGCATTTCTCAACTACTTTTCATCTAAGATTGAGAATATTTATAACGCCATTGCCTGTGAGGATGCTTCTGAGTTTGTTGAGGTGCATTCTCCTAATCTTTCTGGTCATGCTTTTTCAAGTTTTGGTTCTGTTGATTTTGATTTCATTTCTAAACTTGTTTTGTCAATGAATTCTACAACTTGCATACTTGATCCCCTACCTACAACTATTCTGAAAAACTGTCTGCCTGTCATTGTGCCCCACATCACTGCTATTGTAAATGCTTCACTCAATACAGGGAATGTCTCTTCTGCTCTAAAAATGGTTGCAGTTACGCCAGTTCTTAAAAAGCCTGGGAGAGATATCACCGATATGTCAAATTATCGACTCATCTCCAATTTACCTTTCATGGCAAAAGTGCTTGAGCGTGTGGTTGTTGGCCAACTCCATACTCATCTCTGTACTAATAGCCTATTAGAAACTTTTCAATCCGGGTTTAGATCAGGACACAGTACAGAGACTGCTCTAGTCAGGGTCCTGAACGACCTCCTCGTTATAGCCGACTCTGGGGCTTGGGGCATTCTGGTTTTGTTAGACCTTAATGCTGCATTCGATACCATATCCCACAGCATATTATTGGACAGATTGCATACGTGGATAGGTCTGTCTGGCACTGTGTTAAACTGGTTTAAATCCTACCTCTCAGATCGTTCCCAATTTGTCTGCCTGGGTTCTAACAGATCTCAGACTGTGCCCCTGAGTCAGGGTGTCCCTCAGGGGTCAGTTTTGGGTCCTGTTTTATTTAGTGTTTATATGTTGCCTCTTGGGCAGATCATTCAGAAGTATGGCCTGAGCTATCACTGTTATGCGGATGACACGCAGATTTATATCAGCTCTCAGCCCGATCTTAATTCTGCCTCTTCTAAACTTTCTGACTGTCTGTTGGAAATAGACATATGCCGGTATTCGGTAATGCGATAAATCGCGGTAATGAATATGCACAATATTGTTATCGCGGGCACTTCAAAATACCGCTTAAACAATAAACACGTGCGCACACTGATGTAAACAATCCCCACATGTATAAGCACTGTGTGCATGCGGCGCAGTGTGCACTCTTGTCTAATGTAAACAATCCTCACATGGAGTAGAAGCATGGCGGAAGGAGGAACGCTGCCGACGATTTATCCTCCGCAGGGCTGCCAACTCTCACGCATTCAGCTTGAGACTCAAGCGCCTTTCAGACAGGACGCAGAACACACGCGGGGACGTTTTGTTGCTGCGTCGACCAAAGCACACCTGGTTCAAAGTTCAAAATAGTTCAACTTTTTATTTGCAAAATAGCAAATCGCGTTGTATCTGAAGGGCAACCTTGAACCCAGTGACCAGCGCCGCGCATTCCGCGTCCTGTCTGAAAGGCGCTTTACGCAATTGACACTTTTCACACGCTCTCACGCAGAGAAAAATCGCGGAGCAAAGAGGACACTGACACCGACAGACTAGACAGCGCAGGTTACTTTTGATATGAAAAAAATAAATAAAAATCAGCTCTTAGGTTCTGTACATTGTGACAGATCACTGCGCCTCAGTTCAAGTAAACCGATCATCTGTTACTTTTTATTTAAAGATACAGTACAGCTTACCGAAAGGTAAATGCCTCATACATAATATCGATCAATCAGTGTTTTTCAAACACGGAAAGAGGTCACTAAAACTGCAGGAGAACAGTTATGTCACAGAACATTTACACATTTACATTTATAAACATTTACATTTACCTCAGGAAAGCCATTTAATGAGCAGCACGTTAGTTGACTAGAAAAAATAGCGAGGAGTATTTAGCTAAATATGTGCACTGTATTACATTTATTATATGTTTACTTGTCATTACATAATTGTTATTATAATGAAAACCGCATTATATTTAATTTCTCTCTGTATGTTTACAGCATTATGTGAAATATATTTTTTTCTTGAGAAAAATTTACATGCAGACTGTAGCCTACCTAATATTTATCCAAATGAGTCAATATTGAATTAAGATTGAAATCAAATTCAAGAATTTAATTGAATAATACAAACAGTAGCCTACCAGTCATTGTACCATGTAAACATTGTAACATGTTGTCACTAAACTTGATAAAATTCTGTTTAGTTACCATATGTTTTGAAAATCACAATTAAACATTGTAATGCAAGTTTTTTTTTTTTAGATACCCACAATCCATCTGTTTCTCTTGAGCAATTAAAATATCGTGATAATACCGTATACCGTGATAAAATCTCAATCAATTAACCGCAGCATGAAAATTTGATACCGGCACATGCCTAGTTGGAAATTAAAGCGTGGATGAAACTCAACTTTCTAAAACTAAACTGCTCCAAAACTGAAATTTTCTATAACGCACCCAAGTTATGGAACACACTACCCACATCTATTAGGGATGCTGTCTCTGTGGGTTGTTTTAAGAAACTTCTTAAAACACATCTTTTTGGTAAAGCTTTTAATTTATAATTGTATTATTTTTATGTATTTTGATCCTTTTATATATATATTTTTATTTTCCTGTTTGATTATTTTGTTTTGTTCATGTTGTAGCGCTTTGAGACTGAGAAAGGCGCATTACAAATAAAATGTATTATTATTATTATTATTGAATGGTAGTTTAATTGAGTCTAGGGCTTCAGTCAGTTTCGATTTGAGTTTTTGTGCACTACTGGGCCACCGTAGCCTTGGCTCAATTTGAACATTCTGCAATGAAAGTCTATGGGATTTTTAAGGTTTTTAATATTAATTTTTAAGAAATCTGAAAGTCAAATTAGTTAGAAAAGATATAGCAACTCGAGTCAGAACAGTCTGAGTGTCTGAGCCGAGTTTGGAGTTAGAGTCAGCCATTTTATGTTAAGAAGAAAAAGAAGAAGTTTAAATAGTATTTCAGTAAGTTCAGTAACTCACAAGCCAACTTAATAAATCATGTATCCAAACAAGCCAAACAACCATAAGGGCTTGGCCCCGTAAGGCTGCTTGCAGCTTTAATTACAATACAGATTGTATCAATGCAGCTTCACAGTGATAACGTGAAAATAATACAACAAAGTTTATTTCTAGAAGAAAACTGCATCATCGTCCATCTTAAGTGAGGCGGATCAATAATATTGTCGAATATTAAATGTCCCCAACTAAGCAAGCCAAAAGCCAAGGCGACAGTGGCAAGGAACCAAAACTCCATCAGTGAAAGGATGGAGAAAAAAACCTTGGGAGAACCCAGGCTCAGTCAGGGGGCCAGTCCTCCTCTGGCCAACGAGTGAACAGTGTCTGTTTATGATCCAGGCAGCATTACAGGTCAGAGTTCAGATTGGATCAGAACATTATATTATGCAGTTCATCTGGTTGGAAGTCGGAGTCATCCCGCCGGTATAGAGACGAGATTGTTGAGGATCAGTGCCGATGGCTGTCGTGTCGATGAGGCCTTCACAGGGCTGATGAAGGATGCGTCATGGATGGGTCCAGGTGCAGGTCCACCATCTGATCTGGATACGGCCGGGATCCGGCTGACCTCAGTAACAGGGAAGGGACTGGTTGACACTTCAGGACTGCGTTGTCGTCGTCTCCAGGCGAAGGTCCTTCATCAGATCTGGATACGGCCTGGATCCGGCGGACTGCGGCAAACCTCAGAAAAACAGAGAGACTAGTATTAGCGTAGACGCCATCCTTCTTATGATGTAACGAGTACATCAGGAAATATGGGGAGTGTTCCCGGTTCCGGCTGATCTAAACTATGCAGCCTAACATTGAATTATAAAAGTCTATAGTGTGTTATGTGTATGTTAAGCCAAAGAGATGTGTTTTTAGTCTAGATTTGAACTGACAGACTGTGTCTGCTTCCCAGACAATGTTAGGAAGACTGTTCCAAATTTTTGGTGCTAAATAGGAAAAGGATCTACCACCAGCAGTCGATTTAGATATTCTAGGTATTATCAACTGGCCAGAATTTTGAGATCGCAATAGTTAAGCAATGCGTTAAGCCATGCGTTAAGAGCACACCCAGGTTCCTAACCAACGACGAGGACTTGACAGAGCAGCCATCAAGTGTTGGACTGTATTCTATGTTATTACGTGAGGAAGTTTTTTGTCCAATAATTAGAATCTCTGTTTTTTCAGAATTTAGTAGTAGGAAAATACTAGTCATCAAATTTTTTATATCAGCTATGCATTCCGTTAATTTGGTGAATTGGTAAGTATTGTCAGGGCTTGAAGAAATATAGAGCTGAGTATCGTCGGCATAACAGTGAAAACTAATGCCATGCTTCCTAATAATATCTCCTAATGGTAGCATGTACAGAGTGAACATCAACGGTCCTAGACCTGAGCCTTGTGGTACACCATACTGAACTTGTGACCGATAAGACATCTCTTCATTTACTGCTACAAACTGATAACAGCCAGATAAGTATGATTTAAACCATGCTAGTGCAATTCCACTAACGCCAACATAATGTTCTAGTCTATTTAAAAGAATGTTGTGGTTGATAGTGTCAAATGCAGCACTAAGCATTAAAAAGGAACATAGTTGTGAAAAAACTGCCTTTTCTTTTATCTTTGACAGAAAAGGTTGATTCGAGATCGGCCTGTAATTGACTAAATCTGTAGGATCAAGTTGCGTTTCTTTAACAAGCGGTTTAATCATAGCCAGCTTAAAAGTTTTTGGTATGTATCCTAATGACAAAAATGAATTAATGATATTAAGAAGAGGATCTATGACCTCTGGAAGCATCTCTTTCAATAGTTTAGTCGGTATAGGGTCTAGCATACATGTTATCGATTTAGATGATTTAACGAGTTTAGAAAATTTTTCCTCTCCTGTAGCAATGGATGAATCGAATTTTTCCTCAGGGAGACTACACTGCACTGTCTGATGCGATACTGTAGTAGACGGTTGCATAATTATAATTTTCTCCCTGATATTATCAATCTTGTAAGTAAAGAAGTTCATAAAGTCATTACTGCTGTGCCGCTTGAAAATTTCTGGGCTTGAAGCTTTATTTTCTTTATTTAGTCACTGTTTCGAATAAATACCTAGGATTATGTTTATTTTCTTCTAATAGGGTTGAAAAATAAGCAGATCTAGCAGCTTTTAAAGCCTCTCAGTAAGCAATCGAGCTCTCCTTCCATGAAATCCGAAATATCTCTAGTTTAGTTTTCTTCCAGTTTCGCTCCATTTTTCTGGCTGCTCTCTTAAGGGCCTGAGTGTGCTCATTGTACCACGGCGTTGGACTATTTTCTTTAATCTTCTTTAAGCGCAACGGAGCAACTGTGTCTAAAGTGCTGGAAAGGAGAGAGTTAAAAGTTTCTGTCGCAATATCGAGTTCTTCTAAGCTATCTGGGATGCTGAGATGATGAAACTGATTAGGAATATTATTGATAAAGCAATCTTTAGTGGCAGAAGTGATAGGTCTAACATATTTGTAACAAGGCTTTGCAGCCTTGGCTAAATGAAGTTTACACGAGACTAGATAATGATCTGAGATGTCATCGCTCTGCTGCAGAATTTCAACAGCATCAACATCTATTCCATGTGATAATATTAAATCTGGAGTATGATTACGACAATGAGTAGGTCCCGACACGTTTTGTCTAACTCCAATAGAGTTAAGAATGTCTTTAAATGCCAATCTCAATGCATCTTTTTCATTATCTACATGTATATTAAAATCACCAACAATTAGGACTTTATCTCCAGCCAGTACTAACTCTGATAGAAAGTCAGCAAATTATTTGATAAAGTCTGTATGGTGCTCTGGTGGCCTGTATACAGTAGCCAGCACAAATCTCAAACGGGATTTATCATTTACATTATATATTTTTACATGAAGCACCAACACTTCTAAAGAATTATATTTGAAACTAGACTAATTTTGAAAGTATTACTATAAATTACAGCAACACCTCCCCCTTTGCCTTTCAGACGAGGTTCATGTTTATAACCGTAATCTTGGGGGGTGGACTCATTTAAAGTAATGTTATTGTTTGGTTTCTGTCAAACACAGCACATCTAGGTTATAGTCTGTAATCATATCATTAACAATAAGTGTTTTTGAAGTAAGGGATCGGATATTCAGCAACCCAAGCTTTATCATTTGTTCATTTGTATTAAATCTGTTTTTTATTTGTTGAACATCAATTAAATTTTTAACCTTAGATGGGTTTGAAAGTTTTTTGTATTTCCTAATTCGGGGAACAGACACAGTCTCTATATGATGATATCTTGGTGAAAGGGGCTCTATGTGATGGGATTTATCTGACCTTGGTGACGTGAGACAGCTGGCAGACGGTCGGTTTAGCCAGTTTGTCTGCTTCCTGACCTGAGCCCCTGATTGTCATGTTTTATCTCTAAGACTATGTGCCATATTTCTAGAGAGAAGAGCAGCACCATCCCAGGAGGGATGAATACCATCTCTTTTCAACAGGTCAGGTCTGCCCCAAAAACTTTTCCAATTGTCTATGAATTCTATATTATTTTGCGGACACCACTTAGACAGCCAGACATTGAGTGATGACAATCTGCTAACCATCTCATCACTCCTGCGAACAGGAAGGGGGCCAGAGCAAATTACAGAGCCTGACATCGTACTTGCGAGTTCAAACACCTCTTTAATATTAATTTTAGTGATCTCCGACTGACGAAGTCGAACATCATCAGTGCCGACGTGAATAATAATCTTAGAGAATTTACGATTAGCATTAGTCAGCACTTTTAAATTTGCTTTAATGTCAAGCGCTCTGGCTCCCGACAAACATGTGACTATGGTGGCTGGTGTCTCTATTTTCACGTTCCGTGTAATAGAATCGCAAATAACTAGGGCACTTTCAACAGGATTCTCAGTGGGTGTTTCACTGAGAGGGGAGAATCTGTTTGATGTTGTAATCGGAACGGAAGAGCGGTGTTTTGTCCCGCAACTACAGCGGCTCACCGTCACCCAATTGCCCTGCTCCACTGGCTCTACTTCAGCCGGAACCGAACAATGTACAGTGTTCTCTAAGCTAATCGCATCCAAAGCAGTATCTAAAGCCCTTGCACTCTTACAATCCTCAATTAAGTTTGGATGCGTGTATCTAGTTCTGAAATCTTCTCCGTCAGCCTGACTATCTCCCTGCATTTATCACATGTAAATCCTATGCAGACGGAGAAGGCTATACTATACATGTTACATGAAGTGCAAGTGACAATAAGAGGAGAAGACATGACTTACCGTGTTTGTTGACTGATTCTACTTACCACAGCTTTGATGGATTTGTAAAAGGTGTGATGGAATTTTCCTTTTTCCTAATGCTAACCTATAATCTGACTATCCGCTTTCCCTAAAATGCTCACTCTGTAATACTCCAGCTCCCTGCGTCTACAATCGACAACCGCTGAGTTTTTCTTCTAATCCTACCCTACTCAAGCTCTCTTGCGTCTACAGTCGACATCTTAGCTTCGAGTTTGCTAAACTACTCTACTCAAGCTCTCTTGCGTCTACAGTCGACATCTTAGCTTCGAGTTTGCTAAACTACTCTACTCAAGCTCTCTTACGTCCCCAATCGACGTCTTAGCTTCGAGTTTTTCCTTTACCTAACAACTCCTTTGCTGCGCAGCTTAAATGACAGACAGACTTCAGTAGATGTCCCTTGAATGCTCTTTATTACGGCCAGGAGTTCTCGAGCATTTCTCAGAGAATCTCCCAAGAATAAAGAAGGCCGGAGGATCTCAGACAATTTCCATTGAGAATCCCACCGAAAACACGGAAACAACAGTTTTTATACAATAGGGAGGTATGGCATAATGACATTAATTTGATTGGTTATTCATTTACAGTCTCTTCTGTTACTGGGTAGAGAAGAATATGTTTTGACGATTACTTCATTGATCACAAGTTCTAACTTAGTCATCTGTCTAGTTTCATTTCCCATATTTGTTATTTATACACACAGTCAGGGGTTCGACACACACACATTCATGTAAAATACAGAAAGTCTTAGGACATGGTTTTTAGAGATTTAGCAGGTTAAACAAGGTCAAATATTAAAACATGGTTTTCTTAATATTCAGTTTAAATTTTCCACCACAAAGGCATGAGCGAAATAAATAAATAAATAAATAAACAAATAAAGAGCGCACGGATGGCACGTCAACAGGCTAGCGAATTACTAGCGTGTTGTACTAGTAACGATTTAGATTGAAGCTAGTGATGTCGGGTTAATATGTGATGTTGAGTAAGTTATATTTTAGCAATATAAACAACAGAGAATGATAGTAAATAATGATTCAAAACGGAAAGATATACAAAGCTACTAGGGATGGGAATTGATAAGAATTTAACGATTCTGATTCCATTATCGATATTGCTTAACGATTCGATTCCTTATCGATTCTCTTATCGATTCTCATTGGGTGAGGGAATAAGTACAAATTTGTCTGTTTGTATTAACTTATTGAACTTATAATTTATTTGTTTGTTAATTATTATTAACTAGCTGACACAGCACAGAGTATTAGGGGTGTGAACCTACACTGGTCTCACTGCTCGGTTCGATTACGATTATCATGTCATCGATTCAGTTCAATTCAATATCTCGCATTACATGCACTGCCTCCTCAATTTTCAATTTTACTTCAAAAGTGATGTGTGCGTGCGCGTGTTCACCTGTTCGTGAACCCCCCCCCCCACCCCCCCCACCCCTTTGACGAATTGGAAATTTTACAAGTGTTGCAAGTGACCGTATTGTTATGAGGCGCCGTCATACTCTAATTGAGTATATGCGCGAGTTTGAGTGTGTGTGTGTGTGCTCGCGTCTCATATGAGTATGTGCGTGGAGATATTGTGTGTGCGCGCGCGCGTCTCATATGAGTGAGTACCGGTATCTCGTATCTCGCATCTCGTGTGTGTAGAGTTTGCGTGTATGTGCGTGAGCGACTTTAGGGTGTGTCGT
The DNA here is from genome assembly GCF_051911475.1 of Siphateles boraxobius. Taxonomy (NCBI): domain Eukaryota; kingdom Metazoa; phylum Chordata; class Actinopteri; order Cypriniformes; family Leuciscidae; genus Siphateles; species Siphateles boraxobius. The sequence goes on from NW_027509164.1 coordinate 1,758,805, forward strand.
TGTGCATTTCAAATGTATTTGTTTGAGCATTCAGCAGTGTACATGTATGTTTGACTAGTATACGTATATGCAAGTGTTTCATATATGTGTGCGTGAATGAAATTTGATTTAAGCCCTAGACGGCGCCTCATATTGTTGTCTTTTCGCGTAAAATATAACCAAACTTTAGAGCGCTTCTGCCTCGATGCCATGTTTGCTGCGTTCTGAACCAAAACAAGGCAGCGCGTCACGTCATGACACATTTGCAACGCGGAACCGATAAGCGTAATCGTTAAGCAGGCATACTAACGGTTCCAAGGAATTGGTTCACTGGGCACTGGTTCTGAAGAAGAACCGGTTCTCGATTCCCATCCCTAGAAGCTACAGACGCAAACCAACTCAGCAGAGCAGCGAGTCGGATCCAGGCCGAATCCAGATCTGATGAAGGTCTTGCGCCTGGACATGACGACACAGCAGTCCTGAAGTGTCAAGCAGTCCCTTCCCTGTTACTGAAGTCAGCCGGATCCCGGCCGTATCCAGATCAGATGGTGGACCTGCACCTGGACACAAATTACAACAACAACTTTATAATATTTGAATGATATAGTACACCTCACTTATTTCTGGTTATGTTTACTTTCAATGTACTGTGATCAATGAGATGTCAGTGTTCGTCTAAACTAGCGACCGCGACGCTGAAGTGTGTGAGAACAGAGGAATAACATCAGTGCGAACCACCAATATTTGTTTATTGGGATTAAATATTTTAACCATTCTGTGTCATTTTTCAATGTCAATCTTTTCACTATTTACATGTTTATGCCCAAAATGCTATAATATTCCAAGTAGTTGAGTGTCATTCTCCTCTACGCTGTGTGCGTTATTGATTAAATAGCCTAGCCTGTTTAACATGGTTACAGGCACCTCGGCACCCCATTTTAAAAGACTGGATAAACACCAGAATTCAGAATGCACAGTTGGAAAGAAAATATATTTGTAGGAACATTTCAGCAGGCTCAAGATAATGAATACAGAGATCATTATTCACTGTTTTAATCAATGGCAGCAATTAAACTGATAATAATCTGCATGTGTGGAGGTGCTCTGAACTCCCGATATACACTAACTAGAACGCGGAAGTAGTTGTGCAAGTAGTCCATTGATGTGCTACATGGGAATGATATTATTTTTACTGTCCTGTAAAAATAATGTAGTTCATTTCAACTATTCAGCCTTTATGAGCAAGAAACTAATGCGCAAACGGCAATCTCATCGTTTTGATTTCAGCAAATCAGTTTGAGCGAATGCAGTGATTAATATTCACGAACCCGGCAGCTCATCAATCCTTAGTGCGGTTTATATTCTAATTAGTAGCAGAATTCGTAGTAGTATTATATCCTATCAGAGTTATTCTTTTTTCTTCTTCTTTTTTTTACAGAAACACTGACCGACAATGTCTTAAGCAATACCAGTCCTAATTTCAGTTAAAATGACAAATCTGCATTCTTACGTTCTCATTCATACTGTTAGCAAGCTTGAGTTGAGTGAGAAGTCCCCCAGTAATCATGTGCGACTGTTATTTCTGCACACATGTGAGTTTTGGCTTGTATTAATGTCCTCAAACAGCATCTGTTGGGTTACTGCTGGGCTGAGCGTAATCCAACAATGGCTCCATGTTGCCTATTGACGGAGAATCTCGAGACTGCGTTTGTAACCTGTATCTCACTACTGCGTCTATAGACTGTGTTTGTAACCTGTATCTCACTACTGTGTCTATAGACTGTGTTTGTAACCTGTATCTCACTACTGTGTCTATAGAATGTGTTTGTAACCTGTATCTCACTACTGTGTCTATAGACTGCGTTTGTAACCTGTATCTCACTACTGTGTCTATAGACTGTGTTTGTAACCTGTATCTCACTACTGTGTCTATAGACTGTGTTTGTAACCTGTATCTCACTACTGTGTCTATAGACTGCGTTTGTAAACTGTATCTCACTACTGTGTCTATAGACTGCGTTTGTAACCTGTATCTCACTACTGTGTCTATAGACTGTGTTTGTAACATGTATCTCACTACTGTGTCTATAGACTGTGTTTGTAACCTGTATCTCACTACTGTGTCTATAGACTGCGTTTGTAAACTGTATCTCACTACTGTGTCTATAGACTGCGTTTGTAACCTGTATCTCACTACTGTGTCTATAGACTGCGTTTGTAACCTGTATCTCACTACTGTGTCTATAGACTGCGTTTGTAACCTGTATCTCACTACTGTGTCTATAGACTGCGTTTGTAACCTGTATCTCACTACTGTGTCTATAGACTGCATTTGTAACCTCTATCTCACTACTGTGTCTATAGACTGCGTTTGTGAACTGTATCTCACTACTGTGTCTATAGACTGCGTTTGTAACCTGTATCTCACTACTGTGTCTATAGACTGCGTTTGTAACCTGTATCTCACTACTGTGTCTATAGACTGCGTTTGTAACCTGTATCTCACTACTGTGTCTATAGACTGCCTACTGTGTCTATAGACTGCGTTTGTAACCTGTATCTCACTACTGTGTCTATAGACTGCGTTTGTAAACTGTATCTCACTACTGTGTCTATAGACTGCGTTTGTAACCTGTATCTCACTACTGTGTCTATAGACTGCGTTTGTAACCTGTATCTCACTACTGTGTCTATAGACTGCGTTTGTAAACTGTATCTCACTACTGTGTCTATAGACTGCGTTTGTAAACTGTATCTCACTACTGTCTATAGACTGTGTTTGTAACCTGTATCTCACTACTGTGTCTATAGACTGCGTTTGTAAACTGTATCTCACTACTGTCTATAGACTGCGTTTGTAACCTGTATCTCACTACTGTGTCTATAGACTGCGTTTGTAAACTGTATCTCACTACTGTGTCTATAGACTGCGTTTGTAACCTGTATCTCACTACTGTGTCTATAGACTGTGTTTGTAACCTCTATCTCACTACTGTGTCTATAGACTGTGTTTGTAACCTGTATCTCACTACTGTCTATAGACTGCGTTTGTAATCTGTATCTCACTACTGTGTCTATAGACTGAGTTTGTAACCTGTATCTCACTACTGTGTCTATAGACTGCGTTTGTAACCTGTATCTCACTACTGTGTCTATAGACTGCGTTTGTAACCTGTATCTCACTACTGTGTCTATAGACTGCGTTTGTGAACTGTATCTCACTACTGTGTCTATAGACTGCGTTTGTAACCTGTATCTCACTACTGTGTCTATAGACTGCGTTTGTAACCTGTATCTCACTACTGTGTCTATAGACTGCGTTTGTAACCTGTATCTCACTACTGTGTCTATAGACTGCGTTTGTAACCTGTATCTCACTACTGTGTCTATAGACTGCGTTTGTAAACTGTATCTCACTACTGTGTCTATAGACTGCGTTTGTAAACTGTATCTCACTACTGTGTCTATAGACTGCGTTTGTAAACTGTATCTCACTACTGTCTATAGACTGTGTTTGTAACCTGTATCTCACTACTGTGTCTATAGACTGCGTTTGTAAACTGTATCTCACTACTGTCTATAGACTGCGTTTGTAACCTGTATCTCACTACTGTGTCTATAGACTGCGTTTGTAAACTGTATCTCACTACTGTGTCTATAGACTGCGTTTGTAACCTGTATCTCACTACTGTGTCTATAGACTGTGTTTGTAACCTCTATCTCACTACTGTGTCTATAGACTGTGTTTGTAACCTGTATCTCACTACTGTCTATAGACTGCGTTTGTAATCTGTATCTCACTACTGTGTCTATAGACTGCGTTTGTAACCTGTATCTCACTACTGTGTCTATAGACTGCGTTTGTAACCTGTATCTCACTACTGTGTCTATAGACTGCGTTTGTAACCTGTATCTCACTACTGTGTCTATAGAGTGCGTTTGTGAACTGTATCTCACTACTGTGTCTATAGACTGCGTTTGTAACCTGTATCTCACTACTGTGTCTATAGACTGCGTTTGTAACCTGTATCTCACTACTGTGTCTATAGACTGCGTTTGTAACCTGTATCTCACTACTGTGTCTATAGACTGCGTTTGTAACCTGTATCTCACTACTGTGTCTATAGACTGCGTTTGTAAACTGTATCTCACTACTGTGTCTATAGACTGCGTTTGTAACCTGTATCTCACTACTGTGTCTATAGACTGCCTACTGTGTCTATAGACTGCGTTTGTAACCTGTATCTCACTACTGTGTCTATAGACTGCGTTTGTAAACTGTATCTCACTACTGTCTATAGACTGCGTTTGTAACCTGTATCTCACTACTGTGTCTATAGACTGCGTTTGTAAACTGTATCTCACTACTGTGTCTATAGACTGCGTTTGTAACCTGTATCTCACTACTGTGTCTATAGACTGTGTTTGTAACCTCTATCTCACTACTGTGTCTATAGACTGTGTTTGTAACCTGTATCTCACTACTGTCTATAGACTGCGTTTGTAATCTGTATCTCACTACTGTGTCTATAGACTGCGTTTGTAACCTGTATCTCACTACTGTGTCTATAGACTGCGTTTGTAACCTGTATCTCACTACTGTGTCTATAGACTGCGTTTGTAACCTGTATCTCACTACTGTGTCTATAGACTGCGTTTGTGAACTGTATCTCACTACTGTGTCTATAGACTGCGTTTGTAACCTGTATCTCACTACTGTGTCTATAGACTGCGTTTGTAACCTGTATCTCACTACTGTGTCTATAGACTGCGTTTGTAACCTGTATCTCACTACTGTGTCTATAGACTGCGTTTGTAACCTGTATCTCACTACTGTGTCTATAGACTGCGTTTGTAAACTGTATCTCACTACTGTGTCTATAGACTGCGTTTGTAAACTGTATCTCACTACTGTGTCTATAGACTGCGTTTGTAAACTGTATCTCACTACTGTCTATAGACTGTGTTTGTAACCTGTATCTCACTACTGTGTCTATAGACTGCATTTGTAAACTGTATCTCACTACTGTCTATAGACTGCTTTTGTAACCTGTATCTCACTACTGTGTCTATAGACTGCGTTTGTAAACTGTATCTCACTACTGTGTCTATAGACTGCGTTTGTAACCTGTATCTCACTACTGTGTCTATAGACTACGTTTGTAACCTGTATCTCACTACTGTGTCTATAGACTGCGTTTGTAACCTGTATCTCACTACTGTGTCTATAGACTGCGTTTGTAAACTGTATCTCACTACTGTGTCTATAGACTGCATTTGTAAACTGTATCTCACTACTGTCTATAGACTGCTTTTGTAACCTGTATCTCACTACTGTGTCTATAGACTGCGTTTGTAAACTGTATCTCACTACTGTGTCTATAGACTGCGTTTGTAACCTGTATCTCACTACTGTGTCTATAGACTACGTTTGTAACCTGTATCTCACTACTGTGTCTATAGACTGCGTTTGTAACCTGTATCTCACTACTGTGTCTATAGACTGCGTTTGTAAACTGTATCTCACTACTGTGTCTATAGACTGCGTTTGTAACCTGTATCTCACTACTGTGTCTATAGACTGCGTTTGTAACCTGTATCTCACTACTGTGTCTATAGACTACGTTTGTAACCTGTATCTCACTACTGTGTCTATAGACTGTGTTTGTAAACTGTATCTCACTACTGTGTCTATAGACTGTGTTTGTGAACTGTATCTCACTACTGTGTCTATAGACTGCGTTTGTAACCTGTATCTCACTACTGTGTCTATAGACTGCGTTTGTGAACTGTATCTCACTACTGTGTCTATAGACTGCGTTTGTAACCTGTATCTCACTACTGTGTCTATAGACTGCGTTTGTAACCTGTATCTCACTACTGTGTCTATAGACTGCGTTTGTAACCTGTATCTCACTACTGTGTCTATAGACTGCGTTTGTAACCTGTATCTCACTACTGTGTCTATAGACTGCGTTTGTAAACTGTATCTCACTACTGTGTCTATAGACTGCGTTTGTAAACTGTATCTCACTACTGTGTCTATAGACTGCGTTTGTAAACTGTATCTCACTACTGTCTATAGACTGTGTTTGTAACCTGTATCTCACTACTGTGTCTATAGACTGCATTTGTAAACTGTATCTCACTACTGTCTATAGACTGCTTTTGTAACCTGTATCTCACTACTGTGTCTATAGACTGCGTTTGTAAACTGTATCTCACTACTGTGTCTATAGACTGCGTTTGTAACCTGTATCTCACTACTGTGTCTATAGACTACGTTTGTAACCTGTATCTCACTACTGTGTCTATAGACTGCGTTTGTAACCTGTATCTCACTACTGTGTCTATAGACTGCGTTTGTAAACTGTATCTCACTACTGTGTCTATAGACTGCATTTGTAAACTGTATCTCACTACTGTCTATAGACTGCTTTTGTAACCTGTATCTCACTACTGTGTCTATAGACTGCGTTTGTAAACTGTATCTCACTACTGTGTCTATAGACTGCGTTTGTAACCTGTATCTCACTACTGTGTCTATAGACTACGTTTGTAACCTGTATCTCACTACTGTGTCTATAGACTGCGTTTGTAACCTGTATCTCACTACTGTGTCTATAGACTGCGTTTGTAAACTGTATCTCACTACTGTGTCTATAGACTGCGTTTGTAACCTGTATCTCACTACTGTGTCTATAGACTGCGTTTGTAACCTGTATCTCACTACTGTGTCTATAGACTACGTTTGTAACCTGTATCTCACTACTGTGTCTATAGACTGTGTTTGTAAACTGTATCTCACTACTGTGTCTATAGACTGTGTTTGTGAACTGTATCTCACTACTGTGTCTATAGACTGCGTTTGTAACCTGTATCTCACTACTATAGACAATTAAATATTGTTTAAAATAGTAATAGTCCTTAAAACTGCTCGACTGAAGAACTGGCTGTTGTGTGACAGTAATTTCATCTATTAAACAATTTTAGTTATTTATTACTCTGCAGACCGGCCAACCTTGACATTTTTTCTGAGTAGCATCAGTGGGACGGGACACGGGGTTTGGGTGGGCTCATATATTCTCACAGTTTTGAGAATGCAAGATATACACAAACACACGCCTATCTTCATTATTCTAGTTTATACTTATAACGTTTTTTGAATTTGACCCAAATCAAAAAGTTCACTTGCACCGCACTGAATGGGTTACATTATAATGTACACTACATTATAATAAAGTGAAAGTTTAAAGTTTCAATACAGCTCAAAACTATTTTTATTCATGATTAATATTGATTTGCGTAATGTGTGCTGGTCAAGTCTAAAATTAAGAAACTCATAGAAGACAATAAATAAAAAAACATAAGAACATTGTGTGTACATGTGATTCATTTAAAATAGGCCACTTAATTTATTATTCCAATATCCAAATATGATACTAAATCCCACAGAGAAAGGTTTTATATTTGTGCTGTCTTGCACATTATAAACAGGACACGCGTTAGCGGAATAAACGTTAGCCAATACAAACATATATAGAAAACTGTTGACAATGAATAGATAGGACCAATAGTAGCAAAACTAATCACTTATTCAAGAAAGAATATGAAGTAGGCCTATATAATGAGGGGTTTTGTATTCTCCATTTTTAAAAATCGTTAAAATACGGTAAACAAAACCCCTCATTATATAGGCTACTAGATATGATGCTTTCTGATATTTTGACAGAAAAACACAAGCAAGAACAAACTTTAGACGTACAGTAGCCCGTCTTCTCTCTGTGTCGCGTCTGTGAGAGAGCTCGCGCAGCACTGAGACAACGGTACTTTTAAATCCAGAAGTAATTAACACGCTAGTTTTCATACTGAATGAATATGTAACATAATTAGGTACTTTAGTTATTTTTAGCACAAGAACATTACACATTCTTAATGCTACATTTCTCAACACTGAGAATGAATAAATAAATGCTTGTTTCTCCAGACTCGCAGTTGTCAGTCACCCACAAGTCTGAGCACTTTCATAAAGCCATAGCGATTTCAAGTTTATTTAGATTATATTGTTCAGGGTGACTAGGTCCGAGTCTGTTCTATCTCAAATAATGTCTTTTTGATTTAAAGACCTGAATTGAACAAAAAACAAAAAATCAAAACAAAAAAATCAAAAAGAGACAAAAGAAAAAATGTCTTGTTCTTACTTTTTTGGCTTCTCTCTTCTTCATTCTCTGTCCAAATCTTCTGCAAACCAGGGATGATCCGCCATGTTCTCTGTTGTCAAGTAGTATTTTGCATCAGGCACATGTTCTGGGGAAATGGCTGTGAAGAGAGCGGATTAATCACGTTTGGCCTTTCTGTAATAGGCGTGTACACGTAAGGTGAATGTTACCATGACATACAAAGCATTTGTTGCTGTTACTATGACATGAACATCTAATCACTGCTAACATTCATTATCAGTCCCCCGTGTTTTACACTTTGCTCATTCGTCATCAAGGTTTGACACTTATCATTTTACTGTCACTTTATGTTTCAGAGCTTTATGTGTTTTCCAAGCAATGTTAGTTCCACTTTGTTCTTGTTATCGATCTTACCCCAGGACGGGTCTATGTTGTGTAGTACCATAGCGAATAGAGCCGTGCATTCCATTCCCAAAACCTCATCCGTTTCTTCCTGAATTTCCTCAAGAATTCCTGCAATAGAATGAGCGCAATAACGCGATACTGCGACATTTCTTCAGAAGCAGATCGTGGAGACGATCAAATACTGTGATATCGCACACCCCCATGTGTCCCACTGTTATTTCTGCATACAGTTGGTACTAAACCAGAATATGCCGCCATTCCCCCGCGGTGTGTGTGTGTGTGTGTGTGTGTGTGTGTGTGTGTGTGTGTGTGTGTGTGTGTGTGTGTGTGTGTGAACCTCCGCTGTGTTCTGGCCCCTCAGACTCTGATCCTGACTCGCCCTCACTCTGGCTGCTGGACTCTTCCTCTTCATTCTCCTCACCTTCTTCTTCCTCAGTGCCAGAGCCTGACGAAACACACACACACAATCAACACACATCTAACACAACTCAGAGAGAGAGAGAGAGAGAGAGAGAGAGATGTACCCAGTGATGACAACTCTGGTGTGATGGTCTTCCTCTCACTCACAGACGCACACATTCACAAACTCTCACACTCACAGACACACACATTCACAAACTCTCACACTCACAGACACACACATTCACAAACTCTCACACTCACAGACGCACACACTCACATTCACAAACTCTCACACTCACAGACGCACACACTCACAGACGCACACACTCACAAACGCACACACTCACAGACGCACACATTCACAAACTCTCACACTCACAGAAGCACACACTCACAGACGCACACACTCACATTCACAAACTCTCACACTCACAGACACACACATTCACAAACTCTCACACTCACAGACGCACACACTCACATTCACAAACTCTCACACTCACAGACGCACACACTCACAGACGCACACACTCACAAACGCACACACTCACAGACGCACACATTCACAAACTCTCACACTCACAGACGCACACACTCACAGACGCACACACTCACATTCACAAACTCTCACACTCACAGACGCACACACTCACAGACGCACACACTCACAAACGCACACACAAACTCTCACACTCACAAACTCTCACTCACAGACGCACACACTCACAGACGCACACTCACAAACTCTCACACTCACAGACACACACTCTCACAAACTCTCACACTCACAAACTCTCACACTCACAGACGCACACACTCACAGACGCACACACTCACAAACTCTCACACTCACAAACTCTCACACTCACAGACGCACACACTCACAAACTCTCACGCTCACAGACGCACACACTCACAAACTCTCACACTCACAGACGCACACACTCACAGACGCACACACTCACAAACTCTCACACTCACAAACTCTCACACTCACAGACGCACACACTCACAAACGCACACACTCACAAACTCTCACACTCACAAACTCTCACACTCACAGACGCACACACTCACAAACTCTCACGCTCACAGACGCACACACTCACAAACGCACACACTCAAACTCTCACACTCACAGACGCACACATTCACAAACTCTCAAACTCTCACACTCACAGACGCACACACTCACAAACGCACACACTCACAAACTCTCACACTCACAGACGCACACACTCACAGACGCACACACTCACAAACGCACACACTCACAAACGCACACACTCACAAACGCACACACTCACAAAGTCTCACACTCACAGACGCACACACTCACAGACGCACACACTCACATAGTCTCACACTCACAGACGCACACATTCACAAACTCTCAAACTCACAGACGCACAAATTCTCACACTCACAGACTCTCACACTCACAGACGCACACACTCACAAACTCTCATACTCACAGACGCACACACTCACAAACTCTCACGCTCACAGACGCACACACTCACAAACTCTCACACTCACAAACGCACACACTCACAAACGCACACACTCACAAACGCACACACTCACAAACTCTCACACTCACAGACGCACACACTCACAAACGCACACACTCAAACTCTCACACTCACAGACGCACACATTCACAAACTCTCAAACTCACAGACGCACAAACGCACACACTCACAAACGCACACACTCACAAACTCTCACACTCACAGACGCACACACTCACAAACGCACACACTCAAACTCTCACACTCACAGACGCACACATTCACAAACTCTCAAACTCACAGACGCACACACTCACAAACGCACACACTCACAAACGCACACACTCACAAACTCTCACACTCACAGACGCACACACTCACAAACGCACACACTCACAAACTCTCACACTCACAGACGCACACACTCACAAACGCACACACTCACAAACTCTCACACTCACAGACGCACACACTCACAGACGCACACACTCACAAACGCACACACTCACAAACGCACACACTCACAAACGCACACACTCACTAAGTCTCACACTCACAGACGCACACACTCACAGACGCACACACTCACATAGTCTCACACTCACAGACGCACACATTCACAAACTCTCAAACTCACAGACGCACAAATTCTCACACTCACAGACTCTCACACTCACAGACGCACACACTCACAAACTCTCATACTCACAGACGCACACACTCACAAACTGTCACGCTCACAGACGCACACACTCACAAACTCTCACACTCACAGACGCACACACTCACAAACGCACACACTCACAAACTCTCACACTCACAAACTCTCACACTCACAGACGCACACACTCACAAACTCTCACGCTCACAGACGCACACACTCACAAACCCACACACTCACAAACGCACACACTCACAAACTCTCACACTCACAGACGCACACACTCACAGACGCACACACTCACAAACTCTCACACTCACAAAGTCTCACACTCACAGACGCACACATTCACAAACTCTCACACTCACAGAACGCACACACTCACAAACTCTCACACTCACAGACGCACACATTCGCAAACTCTCACACTCACAGACTCTCACACTCACAGACGCACACACTCACAAACTCTCACACTCACAAACTCACACTCACAGACGCACACACTCACAAACGCACACACTCACAAACTCTCACACTCACAAACTCTCACACTCACAGACGCACACACTCACACTCACAAACTCTCACACTCACAGACGCACACACTCACAAACTCTCACGCTCACAGACGCACACACTCACAGACGCACACGCTCACAAACGCACACACTCATAAACTCTCACACTCACAAACTCTCACACTCACAGACGCACACACTCACACTCACAAACTCTCACACTCACAGACGCACACACTCACAAACTCTCACGCTCACAGAGGCACACACTCACAAACTCTCACACTCACAGACGCACACACTCACAAACGCACACTCACAAACTCTCACACTCACAGATGCACACACTCACAAACGCACACTCACAAACTCTCACACTCAACGATGCACACACTCACAAACTCTCACACTCACAAACTCTCACACTCACAGACGCACACACTCACAAACTCTCACACTCACAAAGTCACACTCACAGACGCACACACTCACAGACGCACACACTCACAGACGCACACACTCACAAAGTCTCACACTCACAGACGCACACATTCACAAACTCTCAAACTCACAGACGCACACACTCACAAACTCTCACACTCACAGACTCTCACACTCACAGACGCACACACTCACAAACTCTCACACTCACAGACGCACACACTCACAAACTCTCACACTCACAGACTCTCACACTCACAGACGCACGCACTCACAAACGCACACACTCACAAACGCACACACTCACAAACGCACACACTCACAATCGCACACACAAACTCTCACACTCACACTCACAAACTCTCACACTCACAGACGCACACACTCACAAACGCACACACTCACAAACTCTCACACTCACAGACACACACACTCACAAACTCTTACACTCACAAACTCTCACACTCACAGACGCACACACTCACAAACTCTCACACTCACAGACGCACACACTCACAAACGCACACACTCACAAACTCTCACACTCACAGACGCACACACTCACAAACGCACACACTCACAAACTCTCACACTCACAAACTCTCACACTCACAGACGCACACACTCGCAGACGCACACACTCACAAACTCTCACACTCACAAAGTCTCACACTCACAGACGCACACACTCACAGACGCACACACTCACAAACTCTCACACTCACAGACGCACACACTCACAAACTCTCACACTCACAAACTCTCACACTCACAAACGCACACACTCACAAACGCACACACTCACAAACGCACACACTCACAAACTCTCACACTCACAGACGCACACACTCACAAACTCTCACACTCACAAACTCTCACACTCACAGACGCACACACTCACACTCACAAACTCTCACACTCACAGACGCACACACTCACAAACTCTCACGCTCACAGACGCACACACTCACAGACGCACACACTCACAAACGCACACACTCACAAACTCTCACACTCACAAACTCTCACACTCACAGACGCACACACTCACACTCACAAACTCTCACACTCACAGACGCACACACTCACAAACTCTCACGCTCACAAACGCACACACTCACAAACTCTCACACTCACAGACGCACACACTCACAAACGCACACTCACAAACTCTCACACTCACAAACTCTCACACTCACAGATGCACACACTCACAAACGCACACTCACAAACTCTCACACTCACAAACTCTCACACTCACAAACTCTCACACTCACAGACGCACACACTCACAGACGCACACACTCACAAACGCACACACTCACAGACGCACACATTCACAAACTCTCACACTCACAGACGCACACACTCACAGACGCACACACTCACATTCACAAACTCTCACACTCACAGACGCACACACTCACAGACGCACACACTCACAAACGCACACACTCACAGACGCACACATTCACAAACTCTCACACTCACAGACGCACACACTCACAGACGCACACACTCACATTCACAAACTCTCACACTCACAGGCGCACACATTCACAAACTCTCACACTCACAGACGCACACACTCACAGACGCACACACTCACATTCACAAACTCTCACACTCACAGACGCACACACTTTCAGACGCACACACTCACAAACGCACACACAAACTCTCACACTCACAAACTCTCACTCACAGACGCACACACTCACAGACGCACACACTCACAAACTCTCACACTCACAGACACACACTCTCACAAACTCTCACACTCACAAACTCTCACACTCACAGACGCACACACTCACAAACTCTCACACTCACAAACTCTCACACTCACAGACGCACACACTCACAAACTCTCACACTCACAGACGCACACACTCACAAACGCACACACTCACAAACTCTCACACTCACAAACTCTCACACTCACAGACGCACACACTCACAAACTCTCACGCTCACAGACGCACACACTCACAAACTCTCACACTCACAGACGCACACACTCACAGACGCACACACTCACAAACTCTCACACTCACAAACTCTCACACTCACAGACGCACACACTCAAAAACGCACACACTCACAAACTCTCACACTCACAAACTCTCACACTCACAGACGCACACACTCACAAACTCTCACGCTCACAGACGCACACACTCACAAACGCACACACTCACAAACTCTCACACTCACAGACGCACACACTCACAAACGCACACACTCACAAACTCTCACACTCACAAACGCACACACTCACAAACGCACACACTCACAAACTCTCACACTCACAGACGCACACACTCACAAACGCACACACTCACAAACGCACACACTCACAAACGCACACACTCACAAACTCTCACACTCACAGACGCACACACTCACAAACGCACACACTCACAAACGCACACACTCACAAACTCTCACACTCACAGACGCACACACTCACAAACGCACACACTCAAACTCTCACACTCACAGACGCACACACTCACAAACGCACACACTCACAAACGCACACACTCACAGACGCACACACTCACATAGTCTCACACTCACAGACGCACACATTCACAAACTCTCAAACTCACAGACGCACAAACTCTCACACTCACAGACTCTCACACTCAGAGACGCACACACTCACAAACTCTCATACTCACAGACGCACACACTCACAAACTCTCACGCTCACAGACGCACACACTCACAAACTCTCACACTCACAGACGCACACACTCACAAACGCACACACACTCAAACTCTCACACTCACAGACGCACACATTCACAAACTCTCAAACTCTCACACTCACAGACGCACACACTCACAAACTCTCACACTCACAGACGCACACACTCACAAACGCACACACTCACAAACGCACACACTCACAAACGCACACACTCACAAACTCTCACACTCACAGACGCACACACTCACAAACGCACACACTCAAACTCTCACACTCACAGGCGCACACACTCACAAACGCACACATTCACAAACTCTCAAACTCACAAACTCTCACACTCACAGACGCACACACTCACAAACGCACACACTCACAAACTCTCACACTCACAGACGCACACACTCACAAACGCACACACTCACAAACGCACACACTCACAAACGCACACACTCACAAACTCTCACACTCACAGACGCACACACTCACAAACTCTCACACTCACAGACGCACACACTCACAAACTCTCACACTCACAAAGTCTCACACTCACAGACGCACACACTCACAAACGCACACACTCACAAACTCTCACACTCACAGACGCACACACTCACAAACGCACACACTCACAAACTCTCACACTCACAGACGCACACACTCACAAACGCACACACTCACAAACTCTCACACTCACAGACGCACACACTCACAAACGCACACACTCACAAAGTCTCACCCTCACAGACGCACACACTCACAGACGCACACACTCACATAGTCTCACACTCACAGACGCACACATTCACAAACTCTCAAACTCACAGACGCACAAACTCTCACACTCACAGACTCTCACACTCAGAGACGCACACACTCACAAACTCTCATACTCACAGACGCACACACTCACAAACTCTCACGCTCACAGACGCACACACTCACAAACTCTCACACTCACAGACGCACACACTCACAAACGCACACACACTCAAACTCTCACACTCACAGACGCACACATTCACAAACTCTCAAACTCTCACACTCACAGACGCACACACTCACAAACGCACACACTCACACACTCTCACACTCACAGACGCACACACTCACAGACGCACACACTCACAAACGCACACACTCACAAACGCACACACTCACAAACGCACACACTCACAAAGTCTCACACTCACAGACGCACACACTCACAGACGCACACACTCACATAGTCTCACACTCACAGACGCACACATTCACAAACTCTCAAACTCACAGACGCACAAATTCTCACACTCACAGACTCTCACACTCACAGACGCACACACTCACAAACTCTCATACTCACAGACGCACACACTCACAAACTCTCACGCTCACAGACGCACACACTCACAAACTCTCACACTCACAAACGCACACACTCACAAACGCACACACTCACAAACGCACACACTCACAAACTCTCACACTCACAGACGCACACACTCACAAACGCACACACTCAAACTCTCACACTCACAGACGCACACATTCACAAACTCTCAAACTCACAGACGCACAAACGCACACACTCACAAACGCACACACTCACAAACTCTCACACTCACAGACGCACACACTCACAAACGCACACACTCAAACTCTCACACTCACAGACGCACACATTCACAAACTCTCAAACTCACAGACGCACACACTCACAAACGCACACACTCACAAACGCACACACTCACAAACTCTCACACTCACAGACGCACACACTCACAAACGCACACACTCACAAACTCTCACACTCACAGACGCACACACTCACAAACGCACACACTCACAAACTCTCACACTCACAGACGCACACACTCACAGACGCACACACTCACAAACGCACACACTCACAAACGCACACACTCACAAACGCACACACTCACAAACTCTCACACTCACAGACGCACACACTCACAAACTCTCACACTCACAAAGTCTCACACTCACAGACGCACACACTCACAGACGCACACACTCACATAGTCTCACACTCACAGACGCACACATTCACAAACTCTCAAACTCACAGACGCACAAACTCTCACACTCACAGACTCTCACACTCACAGACGCACACACTCACAAACTCTCATACTCACAGACGCACACACTCACAAACTCTCACGCTCACAGACGCACACACTCACAAACTCTCACACTCACAGACGCACACACTCACAAACGCACACACACTCAAACTCTCACACTCACAGACGCACACATTCACAAACTCTCAAACTCTCACACTCACAGACGCACACACTCACAAACGCACACACTCACAAACTCTCACACTCACAGACGCACACACTCACAGACGCACACACTCACAAACGCACACACTCACAAACGCACACACTCACAAACGCACACACTCACAAAGTCTCACACTCACAGACGCACACACTCACAGACGCACACACTCACATAGTCTCACACTCACAGACGCACACATTCACAAACTCTCAAACTCACAGACGCACAAATTCTCACACTCACAGACTCTCACACTCACAGACGCACACACTCACAAACTCTCATACTCACAGATCCACACACTCACAAACTCTCACGCTCACAGACGCACACACTCACAAACTCTCACACTCACAAACGCACACACTCACAAACGCACACACTCACAAACGCACACACTCACAAACTCTCACACTCACAGACGCACACACTCACAAACGCACACACTCAAACTCTCACACTCACAGACGCACACATTCACAAACTCTCAAACTCACAGACGCACAAACGCACACACTCACAAACGCACACACTCACAAACTCTCACACTCACAGACGCACACACTCACAAACGCACACACTCAAACTCTCACACTCACAGACGCACACATTCACAAACTCTCAAACTCACAGACGCACACACTCACAAACGCACACACTCACAAACGCACACACTCACAAACTCTCACACTCACAGACGCACACACTCACAAACGCACACACTCACAAACTCTCACACTCACAGACGCACACACTCACAAACGCACACACTCACAAACTCTCACACTCACAGACGCACACACTCACAGACGCACACACTCACAAACGCACACACTCACAAACGCACACACTCACAAACGCACACACTCACAAAGTCTCACACTCACAGACGCACACACTCACAGACGCACACACTCACATAGTCTCACACTCACAGACGCACACATTCACAAACTCTCAAACTCACAGACGCACAAATTCTCACACTCACAGACTCTCACACTCACAGACGCACACACTCACAAACTCTCATACTCACAGACGCACACACTCACAAACTCTCACGCTCACAGACGCACACACTCACAAACTCTCACACTCACAGACGCACACACTCACAAACGCACACACTCACAAACTCTCACACTCACAAACTCTCACACTCACAGACGCACACACTCACAAACTCTCACGCTCACAGACGCACACACTCACAAACCCACACACTCACAAACGCACACACTCACAAACTCTCACACTCACAGACGCACACACTCACAGACGCACACACTCACAAACTCTCACACTCACAAAGTCTCACACTCACAGACGCACACATTCACAAACTCTCACACTCACAGAACGCACACACTCACAAACTCTCACACTCACAGACGCACACATTCGCAAACTCTCACACACTCAAACTCTCACACTCACAGACGCACACACTCACAAACGCACACACTCACAAACGCACACACTCACAGACGCACACACTCACATAGTCTCACACTCACAGACGCACACATTCACAAACTCTCAAACTCACAGACGCACAAACTCTCACACTCACAGACTCTCACACTCAGAGACGCACACACTCACAAACTCTCATACTCACAGACGCACACACTCACAAACTCTCACGCTCACAGACGCACACACTCACAAACTCTCACACTCACAGACGCACACACTCACAAACGCACACACACTCAAACTCTCACACTCACAGACGCACACATTCACAAACTCTCAAACTCTCACACTCACAGACGCACACACTCACAAACTCTCACACTCACAGACGCACACACTCACAAACGCACACACTCACAAACGCACACACTCACAAACGCACACACTCACAAACTCTCACACTCACAGACGCACACACTCACAAACGCACACACTCAAACTCTCACACTCACAGACGCACACACTCACAAACGCACACATTCACAAACTCTCAAACTCACAAACTCTCACACTCACAGACGCACACACTCACAAACGCACACACTCACAAACTCTCACACTCACAGACGCACACACTCACAAACGCACACACTCACAAACGCACACACTCACAAACGCACACACTCACAAACTCTCACACTCACAGACGCACACACTCACAAACTCTCACACTCACAGACGCACACACTCACAAACTCTCACACTCACAAAGTCTCACACTCACAGACGCACACACTCACAAACGCACACACTCACAAACTCTCACACTCACAGACGCACACACTCACAAACGCACACACTCACAAACTCTCACACTCACAGACGCACACACTCACAAACGCACACACTCACAAACTCTCACACTCACAGACGCACACACTCACAAACGCACACACTCACAAAGTCTCACCCTCACAGACGCACACACTCACAGACGCACACACTCACATAGTCTCACACTCACAGACGCACACATTCACAAACTCTCAAACTCACAGACGCACAAACTCTCACACTCACAGACTCTCACACTCAGAGACGCACACACTCACAAACTCTCATACTCACAGACGCACACACTCACAAACTCTCACGCTCACAGACGCACACACTCACAAACTCTCACACTCACAGACGCACACACTCACAAACGCACACACACTCAAACTCTCACACTCACAGACGCACACATTCACAAACTCTCAAACTCTCACACTCACAGACGCACACACTCACAAACGCACACACTCACACACTCTCACACTCACAGACGCACACACTCACAGACGCACACACTCACAAACGCACACACTCACAAACGCACACACTCACAAACGCACACACTCACAAAGTCTCACACTCACAGACGCACACACTCACAGACGCACACACTCAGATAGTCTCACACTCACAGACGCACACATTCACAAACTCTCAAACTCACAGACGCACAAATTCTCACACTCACAGACTCTCACACTCACAGACGCACACACTCACAAACTCTCATACTCACAGACGCACACACTCACAAACTCTCACGCTCACAGACGCACACACTCACAAACTCTCACACTCACAAACGCACACACTCACAAACGCACACACTCACAAACGCACACACTCACAAACTCTCACACTCACAGACGCACACACTCACAAACGCACACACTCAAACTCTCACACTCACAGACGCACACATTCACAAACTCTCAAACTCACAGACGCACAAACGCACACACTCACAAACGCACACACTCACAAACTCTCACACTCACAGACGCACACACTCACAAACGCACACACTCAAACTCTCACACTCACAGACGCACACATTCACAAACTCTCAAACTCACAGACGCACACACTCACAAACGCACACACTCACAAACGCACACACTCACAAACTCTCACACTCACAGACGCACACACTCACAAACGCACACACTCACAAACTCTCACACTCACAGACGCACACACTCACAAACGCACACACTCACAAACTCTCACACTCACAGACGCACACACTCACAGACGCACACACTCACAAACGCACACACTCACAAACGCACACACTCACAAACGCACACACTCACAAACTCTCACACTCACAGACGCACACACTCACAAACTCTCACACTCACAAAGTCTCACACTCACAGACGCACACACTCACAGACGCACACACTCACATAGTCTCACACTCACAGACGCACACATTCACAAACTCTCAAACTCACAGACGCACAAACTCTCACACTCACAGACTCTCACACTCACAGACGCACACACTCACAAACTCTCATACTCACAGACGCACACACTCACAAACTCTCACGCTCACAGACGCACACACTCACAAACTCTCACACTCACAGACGCACACACTCACAAACGCACACACACTCAAACTCTCACACTCACAGACGCACACATTCACAAACTCTCAAACTCTCACACTCACAGACGCACACACTCACAAACGCACACACTCACAAACTCTCACACTCACAGACGCACACACTCACAGACGCACACACTCACAAACGCACACACTCACAAACGCACACACTCACAAACGCACACACTCACAAAGTCTCACACTCACAGACGCACACACTCACAGACGCACACACTCACATAGTCTCACACTCACAGACGCACACATTCACAAACTCTCAAACTCACAGACGCACAAATTCTCACACTCACAGACTCTCACACTCACAGACGCACACACTCACAAACTCTCATACTCACAGATCCACACACTCACAAACTCTCACGCTCACAGACGCACACACTCACAAACTCTCACACTCACAAACGCACACACTCACAAACGCACACACTCACAAACGCACACACTCACAAACTCTCACACTCACAGACGCACACACTCACAAACGCACACACTCAAACTCTCACACTCACAGACGCACACATTCACAAACTCTCAAACTCACAGACGCACAAACGCACACACTCACAAACGCACACACTCACAAACTCTCACACTCACAGACGCACACACTCACAAACGCACACACTCAAACTCTCACACTCACAGACGCACACATTCACAAACTCTCAAACTCACAGACGCACACACTCACAAACGCACACACTCACAAACGCACACACTCACAAACTCTCACACTCACAGACGCACACACTCACAAACGCACACACTCACAAACTCTCACACTCACAGACGCACACACTCACAAACGCACACACTCACAAACTCTCACACTCACAGACGCACACACTCACAGACGCACACACTCACAAACGCACACACTCACAAACGCACACACTCACAAACGCACACACTCACAAAGTCTCACACTCACAGACGCACACACTCACAGACGCACACACTCACATAGTCTCACACTCACAGACGCACACATTCACAAACTCTCAAACTCACAGACGCACAAATTCTCACACTCACAGACTCTCACACTCACAGACGCACACACTCACAAACTCTCATACTCACAGACGCACACACTCACAAACTCTCACGCTCACAGACGCACACACTCACAAACTCTCACACTCACAGACGCACACACTCACAAACGCACACACTCACAAACTCTCACACTCACAAACTCTCACACTCACAGACGCACACACTCACAAACTCTCACGCTCACAGACGCACACACTCACAAACCCACACACTCACAAACGCACACACTCACAAACTCTCACACTCACAGACGCACACACTCACAGACGCACACACTCACAAACTCTCACACTCACAAAGTCTCACACTCACAGACGCACACATTCACAAACTCTCACACTCACAGAACGCACACACTCACAAACTCTCACACTCACAGACGCACACATTCGCAAACTCTCACACTCACAGACTCTCACACTCACAGACGCACACACTCACAAACTCTCACACTCACAAACTCACACTCACAGACGCACACACTCACAAACGCACACACTCACAAACTCTCACACTCACAAACTCTCACACTCACAGACGCACACACTCACACTCACAAACTCTCACACTCACAGACGCACACACTCACAAACTCTCACGCTCACAGACGCACACACTCACAGACGCACACGCTCACAAACGCACACACTCATAAACTCTCACACTCACAAACTCTCACACTCACAGACGCACACACTCACACTCACAAACTCTCACACTCACAGACGCACACACTCACAAACTCTCACGCTCACAGAGGCACACACTCACAAACTCTCACACTCACAGACGCACACACTCACAAACGCACACTCACAAACTCTCACACTCACAGATGCACACACTCACAAACGCACACTCACAAACTCTCACACTCACAGATGCACACACTCACAAACTCTCACACTCACAAACTCTCACACTCACAGACGCACACACTCACAAACTCTCACACTCACAAAGTCACACTCACAGACGCACACACTCACAGACGCACACACTCACAGACGCACACACTCACAAAGTCTCACACTCACAGACGCACACATTCACAAACTCTCAAACTCACAGACGCACACACTCACAAACTCTCACACTCACAGACTCTCACACTCACAGACGCACACACTCACAAACTCTCACACTCACAGACGCACACACTCACAAACTCTCACACTCACAGACTCTCACACTCACAGACGCACACACTCACAAACGCACACACTCACAAACGCACACACTCACAAACGCACACACTCACAAACGCACACACAAACTCTCACACTCACACTCACAAACTCTCACACTCACAGACGCACACACTCACAAACGCACACACTCACAAACTCTCACACTCACAGACACACACACTCACAAACTCTTACACTCACAAACTCTCACACTCACAGACGCACACACTCACAAACGCACACACTCACAAACTCTCACACTCACAGACGCACACACTCACAAACGCACACACTCACAAACGCACACACTCACAAACTCTCACACTCACAGACGCACACACTCACAAACTCTCACACTCACAAAGTCTCACACTCACAGACGCACACACTCACAAACTCTTACACTCACAAACTCTCACACTCACAGACGCACACACTCACAAACGCACACACTCACAAACTCTCACACTCACAGACGCACACACTCACAAACGCACACACTCACAAACTCTCACACTCACAAACTCTCACACTCACAGACGCACACACTCGCAGACGCACACACTCACAAACTCTCACACTCACAAAGTCTCACACTCACAGACGCACACACTCACAGACGCACACACTCACAAACTCTCACACTCACAGACGCACACACTCACAAACTCTCACACTCACAAACTCTCACACTCACAAACGCACACACTCACAAACGCACACACTCACAAACGCACACACTCACAAACTCTCACACTCACAGACGCACACACTCACAAACTCTCACACTCACAAACTCTCACACTCACAGACGCACACACTCACACTCACAAACTCTCACACTCACAGACGCACACACTCACAAACTCTCACGCTCACAGACGCACACACTCACAGACGCACACACTCACAAACGCACACACTCACAAACTCTCACACTCACAAACTCTCACACTCACAGACGCACACACTCACACTCACAAACTCTCACACTCACAGACGCACACACTCACAAACTCTCACGCTCACAAACGCACACACTCACAAACTCTCACACTCACAGACGCACACACTCACAAACGCACACTCACAAACTCTCACACTCACAAACTCTCACACTCACAGATGCACACACTCACAAACGCACACTCACAAACTCTCACACTCACAAACTCTCACACTCACAAACTCTCACACTCACAGACGCACACACTCACAGACGCACACACTCACATTCACAAACTCTCACACTCACAGACGCACACACTCACAGACGCACACACTCACAAACGCACACACTCACAGACGCACACATTCACAAACTCTCACACTCACAGACGCACACACTCACAGACGCACACACTCACATTCACAAACTCTCACACTGACAGACGCACACATTCACAAACTCTCACACTCACAGACGCACACACTCACAGACGCACACACTCACATTCACAAACTCTCACACTCACAGACGCACACACTTTCAGACGCACACACTCACAAACGCACACACAAACTCTCACACTCACAAACTCTCACTCACAGACGCACACACTCACAGACGCACACACTCACAAACTCTCACACTCACAGACACACACTCTCACAAACTCTCACACTCACAAACTCTCACACTCACAGACGCACACACTCACAAACTCTCACACTCACAAACTCTCACACTCACAGACGCACACACTCACAAACTCTCACACTCACAGACGCACACACTCACAAACGCACACACTCACAAACTCTCACACTCACAAACTCTCACACTCACAGACGCACACACTCACAAACTCTCACGCTCACAGACGCACACACTCACAAACTCTCACACTCACAGACGCACACACTCACAGACGCACACACTCACAAACTCTCACACTCACAAACTCTCACACTCACAGACGCACACACTCAAAAACGCACACACTCACAAACTCTCACACTCACAAACTCTCACACTCACAGACGCACACACTCACAAACTCTCACGCTCACAGACGCACACACTCACAAACGCACACACTCACAAACTCTCACACTCACAGACGCACACACTCACAAACGCACACACTCACAAACTCTCACACTCACAAACGCACACACTCACAAACGCACACACTCACAAACTCTCACACTCACAGACGCACACACTCACAAACGCACACACTCACAAACGCACACACTCACAAACGCACACACTCACAAACTCTCACACTCACAGACGCACACACTCACAAATGCACACACTCACAAACTCTCACACTCACAGACGCACACACTCACAAACGCACACACTCACAAACGCACACACTCACAAACTCTCACACTCACAGACGCACACACTCACAAACGCACACACTCACAAACTCTCACACTCACAGACGCACACACTCACAAACGCACACACTCACAAACTCTCACACTCACAGACGCACACACTCACAAACGCACACACTCACAAACGCACACACTCACAAACGCACACACTCACAAACTCTCACACTCACAGACGCACACACTCACAAACGGACACACTCAAACTCTCACACTCACAGACGCACACACTCACAAACGCACACACTCACAAACGCACACACTCACAAACGCACACACTCACAAACTCTCACACTCACAGACGCACACACTCACAAACTCTCACACTCACAAAGTCTCACACTCACAGACGCACACACTCACAGACGCACACACTCACATAGTCTCACACTCACAGACGCACACATTCACAAACTCTCAAACTCACAGACGCACAAACTCTCACACTCACAGACTCTCACACTCACAGACGCACACACTCACAAACTCTCATACTCACAGACTCTCACACTCACAGACGCACACACTCACAGACGCACACACTCACAAACGCACACACAAACTCTCACACTCACAAACTCACACTCACAAACTCTCACTCACAGACGCACACACTCACAAACGCACACACTCACAAACTCTCACACTCGCAGACACACACACTCACAAACTCTCACACTCACAGACGCACACACTCACAAACTCTCACACTCACAAACTCTCACACTCACAGACGCACACACTCACAAACTCTCACGCTCACAGACGCACACACTCACACTCACAAACTCACACTCACAGACGCACACACTCACAAACTCTCACACTCACAAACTCTCACACTCACAGACGCACACACTCAAAAACGCACACACTCACAAACTCTCACACTCACAAACTCTCACACTCACAGACGCACACACTCACAAACTCTCACGCTCACAGACGCACACACTCACAAACGCACACACTCACAAACTCTCACACTCACAGACGCACACACTCACAGACGCACACACTCACAAACGCACACACTCACAAACTCTCACACTCACAAACGCACACACTCACAAACGCACACACTCACAAACTCTCACACTCACAGACGCACACACTCACAAACGAACACACTCACAAACGCACACACTCACAAACGCACACACTCACAAACTCTCACACTCACAGACGCACACACTCACAAACGCACACACTCACAAACTCTCACACTCACAGACGCACACACTCACAAACGCAGACACTCACAAACGCACACACTCACAAACTCTCACACTCACAGACGCACACACTCACAAACGCACACACTCACAAACTCTCACACTCACAGACGCACACACTCACAAACGCACACACTCACAAACTCTCACACTCACAGACGCATACACTCACAAAAGCACACACTCACAAACGCACACACTCACAAACGCACACACTCACAAACTCTCACACTCACAGACGCACACACTCACAAACGCACACACTCAAACTCTCACACTCACAGACGCACACACTCACAAACGCACACACTCACAAACGCACACACTCACAAACTCTCACACTCACAGACGCTCACACTCACAAACTCTCACACTCACAAAGTCTCACACTCACAGACGCACACACTCACAGACGCACACACTCACATAGTCTCACACTCACAGACGCACACATTCACAAACTCTCAAACTCACAGACGCACAAACTCTCACACTCACAGACTCTCACACTCACAGACGCACACACTCACAAACTCTCATACTCACAGACTCTCACACTCACAGACGCACACACTCACAGACGCACACACTCACAAACGCACACACAAACTCTCACACTCACAAACTCACACTCACAAACTCTCACTCACAGACGCACACACTCACAAACTCTCACACTCACAGACACACACACTCACAAACTTTCACACTCACAGACGCACACACTCACAGACGCACACACTCACAAACTCTCACACTCACAAACTCTCACACTCACAGACGCACACACTCACAAACTCTCACGCTCACAGACGCACACACTCACAAACGCACACACTCACAGACGCACACACTCACAAACGCACACACTCACAAACTCTCACACTCACAAACTCTCACACTCACAGACGCACACACTCACAAACTCTCACGCTCACAGACGCACACACTCACAAACTCTCACACTCACAGACGCACACAGTCACAAACGCACACACTCACAAACTCTCACACTCACAAACTCTCACACTCACAGACGCACACACTCACAAACTCTCACGCTCACAGACGCACACACTCACAAACCCACACACTCACAAACGCACACACTCACAAACTCTCACACTCACAGACGCACACACTCACAGACGCACACACTCACAAACTCTCACACTCACAAAGTCTCACACTCACAGACGCACACATTCACAAACTCTCACACTCACAGAACGCACACACTCACAAACTCTCACACTCACAGACGCACACATTCGCAAACTCTCACACTCACAGACGCACACATTCACAAACTCTCACACTCACAGACGCACACACTCACAGACGCACACACTCACATTCACAAACTCTCACACTCACAGACGCACACACTTTCAGACGCACACACTCACAAACGCACACACAAACTCTCACACTCACAAACTCTCACTCACAGACGCACACACTCACAGACGCACACACTCACAAACTCTCACACTCACAGACACACACTCTCACAAACTCTCACACTCACAAACTCTCACACTCACAGACGCACACACTCACAAACTCTCACACTCACAAACTCTCACACTCACAGACGCACACACTCACACTCACAAACTCACACTCACAGACGCACACACTCACAAACTCTCACACTCACAAACTCACACTCACAGACGCACACACTCACAAACGCACACACTCACAAACTCTCACACTCACAAACTCTCACACTCACAAACTCTCACACACACAGACGCACACACTCACACTCACAAACTCTCACACTCACAGACGCACACACTCACAAACGCACACACTCACAAACGCACACACTCACAAACTCTCACACTCACAAACTCTCACACTCACAAACTCTCACACTCACAGACGCACACACTCACAAACTCTCACGCTCACAGACGCACACACTCACAAACCCACACACTCACAAACGCACACACTCACAAACTCTCACACTCACAGACGCACACACTCACAGACGCACACACTCACAAACTCTCACACTCACAAAGTCTCACACTCACAGACGCACACATTCACAAACTCTCACACTCACAGAACGCACACACTCACAAACTCTCACACTCACAGACGCACACATTCGCAAACTCTCACACTCACAGACTCTCACACTCACAGACGCACACACTCACAAACTCTCACACTCACAAACTCACACTCACAGACGCACACACTCACAAACGCACACACTCACAAACGCACACACTCACAAACTCTCACACTCACAAACTTTCACACACACAGACGCACACACTCACACTCACAAACTCTCACACTCACAGACGCACACACTCACAAACTCTCACGCTCACAGACGCACACACTCACAGACGCACACGCTCACAAACGCACACACTCATAAACTCTCACACTCACAAACTCTCACACTCACAGACGCACACACTCACACTCACAAACTCTCACTCACAGACGCACACACTCACAAACTCTCACGCTCACAGACGCACACACTCACAAACTCTCACACTCACAGACGCACACACTCACAAACGCACACTCACAAACTCTCACACTCACAGATGCACACACTCACAAACGCACACTCACAAACTCTCACACTCACAGATGCACACACTCACAAACTCTCACACTCACAAACTCTCACACTCACAGACGCACACACTCACAAACTCTCACACTCACAAAGTCACACTCACAGACGCACACACTCACAGACGCACACACTCACAGACGCACACACTCACACAGTCTCACACTCACAGACGCACACATTCACAAACTCTCAAACTCACAGACGCACACACTCACAAACTCTCACACTCACAGACTCTCACACTCACAGACGCACACACTCACAAACTCTCACACTCACAGACGCACACACTCACAAACTCTCACACTCACAGACTCTCACACTCACAGACGCACACACTCACAAACGCACACACTGACAGACGCACACACTCACAAACGCACACACAAACTCTCACACTCACACTCACAAACTCTCACACTCACAGACGCACACACTCACAAACGCACACACTCACAAACTCTCACACTCACAGACACACACACTCACAAACTCTCACACTCACAAACTCTCACACTCACAGACGCACTCACACTCACAAACTCTCACACTCACAGACGCACACACTCACAAACGCACACACTCACAAACTCTCACACTCACAGACGCACACACTCACAGACGCACACACTCACAAACGCACACACTCACAAACGCACACACTCACAAACGCACACACTCACAAAGTCTCACACTCACAGACGCACACACTCACAGACGCACACACTCACATAGTCTCACACTCACAGACGCACACATTCACAAACTCTCAAACTCACAGACGCACAAATTCTCACACTCACAGACTCTCACACTCACAGACGCACACACTCACAAACTCTCATACTCACAGATCCACACACTCACAAACTCTCACGCTCACAGACGCACACACTCACAAACTCTCACACTCACAAACGCACACACTCACAAACGCACACACTCACAAACTCTCACACTCACAGACGCACACACTCACAAACGCACACACTCAAACTCTCACACTCACAGACGCACACATTCACAAACTCTCAAACTCACAGACGCACAAACGCACACACTCACAAACGCACACACTCACAAACTCTCACACTCACAGACGCACACACTCACAAACGCACACACTCAAACTCTCACACTCACAGACGCACACATTCACAAACTCTCAAACTCACAGACGCACACACTCACAAACGCACACACTCACAAACGCACACACTCACAAACTCTCACACTCACAGACGCACACACTCACAAACGCACACACTCACAAACTCTCACACTCACAGACGCACACACTCACAAACGCACACACTCACAAACTCTCACACTCACAGACGCACACACTCACAGACGCACACACTCACAAACGCACACACTCACAAACGCACACACTCACAAACGCACACACTCACAAAGTCTCACACTCACAGACGCACACACTCACAGACGCACACACTCACATAGTCTCACACTCACAGACGCACACATTCACAAACTCTCAAACTCACAGACGCACAAATTCTCACACTCACAGACTCTCACACTCACAGACGCACACACTCACAAACTCTCATACTCACAGACGCACACACTCACAAACTCTCACGCTCACAGACGCACACACTCACAAACTCTCACACTCACAGACGCACACACTCACAAACGCACACACTCACAAACTCTCACACTCACAAACTCTCACACTCACAGACGCACACACTCACAAACTCTCACGCTCACAGACGCACACACTCACAAACCCACACACTCACAAACGCACACACTCACAAACTCTCACACTCACAGACGCACACACTCACAGACGCACACACTCACAAACTCTCACACTCACAAAGTCTCACACTCACAGACGCACACATTCACAAACTCTCACACTCACAGAACGCACACACTCACAAACTCTCACACTCACAGACGCACACATTCGCAAACTCTCACACACTCAAACTCTCACACTCACAGACGCACACACTCACAAACGCACACACTCACAAACGCACACACTCACAGACGCACACACTCACATAGTCTCACACTCACAGACGCACACATTCACAAACTCTCAAACTCACAGACGCACAAACTCTCACACTCACAGACTCTCACACTCAGAGACGCACACACTCACAAACTCTCATACTCACAGACGCACACACTCACAAACTCTCACGCTCACAGACGCACACACTCACAAACTCTCACACTCACAGACGCACACACTCACAAACGCACACACACTCAAACTCTCACACTCACAGACGCACACATTCACAAACTCTCAAACTCTCACACTCACAGACGCACACACTCACAAACTCTCACACTCACAGACGCACACACTCACAAACGCACACACTCACAAACGCACACACTCACAAACGCACACACTCACAAACTCTCACACTCACAGACGCACACACTCACAAACGCACACACTCAAACTCTCACACTCACAGACGCACACACTCACAAACGCACACATTCACAAACTCTCAAACTCACAAACTCTCACACTCACAGACGCACACACTCACAAACGCACACACTCACAAACTCTCACACTCACAGACGCACACACTCACAAACGCACACACTCACAAACGCACACACTCACAAACGCACACACTCACAAACTCTCACACTCACAGACGCACACACTCACAAACTCTCACACTCACAGACGCACACACTCACAAACTCTCACACTCACAAAGTCTCACACTCACAGACGCACACACTCACAAACGCACACACTCACAAACTCTCACACTCACAGACGCACACACTCACAAACGCACACACTCACAAACTCTCACACTCACAGACGCACACACTCACAAACGCACACACTCACAAACTCTCACACTCACAGACGCACACACTCACAAACGCACACACTCACAAAGTCTCACCCTCACAGACGCACACACTCACAGACGCACACACTCACATAGTCTCACACTCACAGACGCACACATTCACAAACTCTCAAACTCACAGACGCACAAACTCTCACACTCACAGACTCTCACACTCAGAGACGCACACACTCACAAACTCTCATACTCACAGAAGCACACACTCACAAACTCTCACGCTCACAGACGCACACACTCACAAACTCTCACACTCACAGACGCACACACTCACAAACGCACACACACTCAAACTCTCACACTCACAGACGCACACATTCACAAACTCTCAAACTCTCACACTCACAGACGCACACACTCACAAACGCACACACTCACACACTCTCACACTCACAGACGCACACACTCACAGACGCACACACTCACAAACGCACACACTCACAAACGCACACACTCACAAACGCACACACTCACAAAGTCTCACACTCACAGACGCACACACTCACAGACGCACACACTCACATAGTCTCACACTCACAGACGCACACATTCACAAACTCTCAAACTCACAGACGCACAAATTCTCACACTCACAGACTCTCACACTCACAGACGCACACACTCACAAACTCTCATACTCACAGACGCACACACTCACAAACTCTCACGCTCACAGACGCACACACTCACAAACTCTCACACTCACAAACGCACACACTCACAAACGCACACACTCACAAACGCACACACTCACAAACTCTCACACTCACAGACGCACACACTCACAAACGCACACACTCAAACTCTCACACTCACAGACGCACACATTCACAAACTCTCAAACTCACAGACGCACAAACGCACACACTCACAAACGCACACACTCACAAACTCTCACACTCACAGACGCACACACTCACAAACGCACACACTCAAACTCTCACACTCACAGACGCACACATTCACAAACTCTCAAACTCACAGACGCACACACTCACAAACGCACACACTCACAAACGCACACACTCACAAACTCTCACACTCACAGACGCACACACTCACAAACGCACACACTCACAAACTCTCACACTCACAGACGCACACACTCACAAACGCACACACTCACAAACTCTCACACTCACAGACGCACACACTCACAGACGCACACACTCACAAACGCACACACTCACAAACGCACACACTCACAAACGCACACACTCACAAACTCTCACACTCACAGACGCACACACTCACAAACTCTCACACTCACAAAGTCTCACACTCACAGACGCACACACTCACAGACGCACACACTCACATAGTCTCACACTCACAGACGCACACATTCACAAACTCTCAAACTCACAGACGCACAAACTCTCACACTCACAGACTCTCACACTCACAGACGCACACACTCACAAACTCTCATACTCACAGACGCACACACTCACAAACTCTCACGCTCACAGACGCACACACTCACAAACTCTCACACTCACAGACGCACACACTCACAAACGCACACACACTCAAACTCTCACACTCACAGACGCACACATTCACAAACTCTCAAACTCTCACACTCACAGACGCACACACTCACAAACGCACACACTCACAAACTCTCACACTCACAGACGCACACACTCACAGACGCACACACTCACAAACGCACACACTCACAAACGCACACACTCACAAACGCACACACTCACAAAGTCTCACACTCACAGACGCACACACTCACAGACGCACACACTCACATAGTCTCACACTCACAGACGCACACATTCACAAACTCTCAAACTCACAGACGCACAAATTCTCACACTCACAGACTCTCACACTCACAGACGCACACACTCACAAACTCTCATACTCACAGATCCACACACTCACAAACTCTCACGCTCACAGACGCACACACTCACAAACTCTCACACTCACAAACGCACACACTCACAAACGCACACACTCACAAACGCACACACTCACAAACTCTCACACTCACAGACGCACACACTCACAAACGCACACACTCAAACTCTCACACTCACAGACGCACACATTCACAAACTCTCAAACTCACAGACGCACAAACGCACACACTCACAAACGCACACACTCACAAACTCTCACACTCACAGACGCACACACTCACAAACGCACACACTCAAACTCTCACACTCACAGACGCACACATTCACAAACTCTCAAACTCACAGACGCACACACTCACAAACGCACACACTCACAAACGCACACACTCACAAACTCTCACACTCACAGACGCACACACTCACAAACGCACACACTCACAAACTCTCACACTCACAGACGCACACACTCACAAACGCACACACTCACAAACTCTCACACTCACAGACGCACACACTCACAGACGCACACACTCACAAACGCACACACTCACAAACGCACACACTCACAAACGCACACACTCACAAAGTCTCACACTCACAGACGCACACACTCACAGACGCACACACTCACATAGTCTCACACTCACAGACGCACACATTCACAAACTCTCAAA
Source organism: Siphateles boraxobius (assembly GCF_051911475.1). NCBI lineage: Eukaryota > Metazoa > Chordata > Actinopteri > Cypriniformes > Leuciscidae > Siphateles > Siphateles boraxobius. The sequence goes on from NW_027509164.1 coordinate 1,793,745, forward strand.
CTCACAGATGCACAAATTCTCACACTCACAGACTCTCACACTCACAGACGCACACACTCACAAACTCTCATACTCACAGACGCACACACTCACAAACTCTCACGCTCACAGACGCACACACTCACAAACTCTCACACTCACAGACGCACACACTCACAAACGCACACACTCACAAACTCTCACACTCACAAACTCTCACACTCACAGACGCACACACTCACAAACTCTCACGCTCACAGACGCACACACTCACAAACCCACACACTCACAAACGCACACACTCACAAACTCTCACACTCACAGACGCACACACTCACAGACGCACACACTCACAAACTCTCACACTCACAAAGTCTCACACTCACAGACGCACACATTCACAAACTCTCACACTCACAGAACGCACACACTCACAAACTCTCACACTCACAGACGCACACATTCGCAAACTCTCACACTCACAGACTCTCACACTCACAGACGCACACACTCACAAACTCTCACACTCACAAACTCACACTCACAGACGCACACACTCACAAACGCACACACTCACAAACTCTCACACTCACAAACTCTCACACTCACAGACGCACACACTCACACTCACAAACTCTCACACTCACAGACGCACACACTCACAAACTCTCACGCTCACAGACGCACACACTCACAGACGCACACGCTCACAAACGCACACACTCATAAACTCTCACACTCACAAACTCTCACACTCACAGACGCACACACTCACACTCACAAACTCTCACACTCACAGACGCACACACTCACAAACTCTCACGCTCACAGAGGCACACACTCACAAACTCTCACACTCACAGACGCACACACTCACAAACGCACACTCACAAACTCTCACACTCACAGATGCACACACTCACAAACGCACACTCACAAACTCTCACACTCACAGATGCACACACTCACAAACTCTCACACTCACAAACTCTCACACTCACAGACGCACACACTCACAAACTCTCACACTCACAAAGTCACACTCACAGACGCACACACTCACAGACGCACACACTCACAGACGCACACACTCACAAAGTCTCACACTCACAGACGCACACATTCACAAACTCTCAAACTCACAGACGCACACACTCACAAACTCTCACACTCACAGACTCTCACACTCACAGACGCACACACTCACAAACTCTCACACTCACAGACGCACACACTCACAAACTCTCACACTCACAGACTCTCACACTCACAGACGCACACACTCACAAACGCACACACTCACAAACGCACACACTCACAAACGCACACACTCACAAACGCACACACAAACTCTCACACTCACACTCACAAACTCTCACACTCACAGACGCACACACTCACAAACGCACACACTCACAAACTCTCACACTCACAGACACACACACTCACAAACTCTTACACTCACAAACTCTCACACTCACAGACGCACACACTCACAAACGCACACACTCACAAACTCTCACACTCACAGACGCACACACTCACAAACGCACACACTCACAAACGCACACACTCACAAACTTTCACACTCACAGACGCACACACTCACAAACTCTCACACTCACAAAGTCTCACACTCACAGACGCACACACTCACAAACTCTTACACTCACAAACTCTCACACTCACAGACGCACACACTCACAAACGCACACACTCACAAACTCTCACACTCACAGACGCACACACTCACAAACGCACACACTCACAAACTCTCACACTCACAAACTCTCACACTCACAGACGCACACACTCGCAGACGCACACACTCACAAACTCTCACACTCACAAAGTCTCACACTCACAGACGCACACACTCACAGACGCACACACTCACAAACTCTCACACTCACAGACGCACACACTCACAAACTCTCACACTCACAAACTCTCACACTCACAAACGCACACACTCACAAACGCACACACTCACAAACGCACACACTCACAAACTCTCACACTCACAGACGCACACACTCACAAACTCTCACACTCACAAACTCTCACACTCACAGACGCACACACTCACACTCACAAACTCTCACACTCACAGACGCACACACTCACAAACTCTCACGCTCACAGACGCACACACTCACAGACGCACACACTCACAAACGCACACACTCACAAACTCTCACACTCACAAACTCTCACACTCACAGACGCACACACTCACACTCACAAACTCTCACACTCACAGACGCACACACTCACAAACTCTCACGCTCACAAACGCACACACTCACAAACTCTCACACTCACAGACGCACACACTCACAAACGCACACTCACAAACTCTCACACTCACAAACTCTCACACTCACAGATGCACACACTCACAAACGCACACTCACAAACTCTCACACTCACAAACTCTCACACTCACAAACTCTCACACTCACAGACGCACACACTCACAGACGCACACACTCACATTCACAAACTCTCACACTCACAGAAGCACACACTCACAGACGCACACACTCACAAACGCACACACTCACAGACGCACACATTCACAAACTCTCACACTCACAGACGCACACACTCACAGACGCACACACTCACATTCACAAACTCTCACACTGACAGACGCACACATTCACAAACTCTCACACTCACAGACGCACACACTCACAGACGCACACACTCACATTCACAAACTCTCACACTCACAGACGCACACACTTTCAGACGCACACACTCACAAACGCACACACAAACTCTCACACTCACAAACTCTCACTCACAGACGCACACACTCACAGACGCACACACTCACAAACTCTCACACTCACAGACACACACTCTCACAAACTCTCACACTCACAAACTCTCACACTCACAGACGCACACACTCACAAACTCTCACACTCACAAACTCTCACACTCACAGACGCACACACTCACAAACTCTCACACTCACAGACGCACACACTCACAAACGCACACACTCACAAACTCTCACACTCACAAACTCTCACACTCACAGACGCACACACTCACAAACTCTCACGCTCACAGACGCACACACTCACAAACTCTCACACTCACAGACGCACACACTCACAGACGCACACACTCACAAACTCTCACACTCACAAACTCTCACACTCACAGACGCACACACTCAAAAACGCACACACTCACAAACTCTCACACTCACAAACTCTCACACTCACAGACGCACACACTCACAAACTCTCACGCTCACAGACGCACACACTCACAAACGCACACACTCACAAACTCTCACACTCACAGACGCACACACTCACAAACGCACACACTCACAAACTCTCACACTCACAAACGCACACACTCACAAACGCACACACTCACAAACTCTCACACTCACAGACGCACACACTCACAAACGCACACACTCACAAACGCACACACTCACAAACGCAAACACTCACAAACTCTCACACTCACAGACGCACACACTCACAAATGCACACACTCACAAACTCTCACACTCACAGACGCACACACTCACAAACGCACACACTCACAAACGCACACACTCACAAACTCTCACACTCACAGACGCACACACTCACAAACGCACACACTCACAAACTCTCACACTCACAGACGCACACACTCACAAACGCACACACTCACAAACTCTCACACTCACAGACGCACACACTCACAAACGCACACACTCACAAACGCACACACTCACAAACGCACACACTCACAAACTCTCACACTCACAGACGCACACACTCACAAACGGACACACTCAAACTCTCACACTCACAGACGCACACACTCACAAACGCACACACTCACAAACGCACACACTCACAAACGCACACACTCACAAACTCTCACACTCACAGACGCACACACTCACAAACTCTCACACTCACAAAGTCTCACACTCACAGACGCACACACTCACAGACGCACACACTCACATAGTCTCACACTCACAGACGCACACATTCACAAACTCTCAAACTCACAGACGCACAAACTCTCACACTCACAGACTCTCACACTCACAGACGCACACACTCACAAACTCTCATACTCACAGACTCTCACACTCACAGACGCACACACTCACAGACGCACACACTCACAAACGCACACACAAACTCTCACACTCACAAACTCACACTCACAAACTCTCACTCACAGACGCACACACTCACAAACGCACACACTCACAAACTCTCACACTCGCAGACACACACACTCACAAACTCTCACACTCACAGACGCACACACTCACAAACTCTCACACTCACAAACTCTCACACTCACAGACGCACACACTCACAAACTCTCACGCTCACAGACGCACACACTCACACTCACAAACTCACACTCACAGACGCACACACTCACAAACTCTCACACTCACAAACTCTCACACTCACAGACGCACACACTCAAAAACGCACACACTCACAAACTCTCACACTCACAAACTCTCACACTCACAGACGCACACACTCACAAACTCTCACGCTCACAGACGCACACGCTCACAGACGCACACACTCACAAACTCTCACACTCACAGACGCACACACTCACAGACGCACACACTCACAAACGCACACACTCACAAACTCTCACACTCACAAACGCACACACTCACAAACGCACACACTCACAAACTCTCACACTCACAGACGCACACACTCACAAACGAACACACTCACAAACGCACACACTCACAAACGCACACACTCACAAACTCTCACACTCACAGACGCACACACTCACAAACGCACACACTCACAAACTCTCACACTCACAGACGCACACACTCACAAACGCAGACACTCACAAACGCACACACTCACAAACTCTCACACTCACAGACGCACACACTCACAAACGCACACACTCACAAACTCTCACACTCACAGACGCACACACTCACAAACGCACACACTCACAAACTCTCACACTCACAGACGCATACACTCACAAAAGCACACACTCACAAACGCACACACTCACAAACGCACACACTCACAAACTCTCACACTCACAGACGCACACACTCACAAACGCACACACTCAAACTCTCACACTCACAGACGCACACACTCACAAACGCACACACTCACAAACGCACACACTCACAAACTCTCACACTCACAGACGCTCACACTCACAAACTCTCACACTCACAAAGTCTCACACTCACAGACGCACACACTCACAGACGCACACACTCACATAGTCTCACACTCACAGACGCACACATTCACAAACTCTCAAACTCACAGACGCACAAACTCTCACACTCACAGACTCTCACACTCACAGACGCACACACTCACAAACTCTCATACTCACAGACTCTCACACTCACAGACGCACACACTCACAGACGCACACACTCACAAACGCACACACAAACTCTCACACTCACAAACTCACACTCACAAACTCTCACTCACAGACGCACACACTCACAAACTCTCACACTCACAGACACACACACTCACAAACTTTCACACTCACAGACGCACACACTCACAGACGCACACACTCACAAACTCTCACACTCACAAACTCTCACACTCACAGACGCACACACTCACAAACTCTCACGCTCACAGACGCACACACTCACAAACGCACACACTCACAGACGCACACACTCACAAACGCACACACTCACAAACTCTCACACTCACAAACTCTCACACTCACAGACGCACACACTCACAAACTCTCACGCTCACAGACGCACACACTCACAAACTCTCACACTCACAGACGCACACACTCACAAACGCACACACTCACAAACTCTCACACTCACAAACTCTCACACTCACAGACGCACACACTCACAAACTCTCACGCTCACAGACGCACACACTCACAAACCCACACACTCACAAACGCACACACTCACAAACTCTCACACTCACAGACGCACACACTCACAGACGCACACACTCACAAACTCTCACACTCACAAAGTCTCACACTCACAGACGCACACATTCACAAACTCTCACACTCACAGAACGCACACACTCACAAACTCTCACACTCACAGACGCACACATTCGCAAACTCTCACACTCACAGACGCACACATTCACAAACTCTCACACTCACAGACGCACACACTCACAGACGCACACACTCACATTCACAAACTCTCACACTCACAGACGCACACACTTTCAGACGCACACACTCACAAACGCACACACAAACTCTCACACTCACAAACTCTCACTCACAGACGCACACACTCACAGACGCACACACTCACAAACTCTCACACTCACAGACACACACTCTCACAAACTCTCACACTCACAAACTCTCACACTCACAGACGCACACACTCACAAACTCTCACACTCACAAACTCTCACACTCACAGACGCACACACTCACACTCACAAACTCACACTCACAGACGCACACACTCACAAACTCTCACACTCACAAACTCACACTCACAGACGCACACACTCACAAACGCACACACTCACAAACTCTCACACTCACAAACTCTCACACTCACAAACTCTCACACACACAGACGCACACACTCACACTCACAAACTCTCACACTCACAGACGCACACACTCACAAACGCACACACTCACAAACGCACACACTCACAAACTCTCACACTCACAAACTCTCACACTCACAAACTCTCACACTCACAGACGCACACACTCACAAACTCTCACGCTCACAGACGCACACACTCACAAACCCACACACTCACAAACGCACACACTCACAAACTCTCACACTCACAGACGCACACACTCACAGACGCACACACTCACAAACTCTCACACTCACAAAGTCTCACACTCACAGACGCACACATTCACAAACTCTCACACTCACAGAACGCACACACTCACAAACTCTCACACTCACAGACGCACACATTCGCAAACTCTCACACTCACAGACTCTCACACTCACAGACGCACACACTCACAAACTCTCACACTCACAAACTCACACTCACAGACGCACACACTCACAAACGCACACACTCACAAACGCACACACTCACAAACTCTCACACTCACAAACTCTCACACACACAGACGCACACACTCACACTCACAAACTCTCACACTCACAGACGCACACACTCACAAACTCTCACGCTCACAGACGCACACACTCACAGACGCACACGCTCACAAACGCACACACTCATAAACTCTCACACTCACAAACTCTCACACTCACAGACGCACACACTCACACTCACAAACTCTCACTCACAGACGCACACACTCACAAACTCTCACGCTCACAGACGCACACACTCACAAACTCTCACACTCACAGACGCACACACTCACAAACGCACACTCACAAACTCTCACACTCACAGATGCACACACTCACAAACGCACACTCACAAACTCTCACACTCACAGATGCACACACTCACAAACTCTCACACTCACAAACTCTCACACTCACAGACGCACACACTCACAAACTCTCACACTCACAAAGTCACACTCACAGACGCACACACTCACAGACGCACACACTCACAGACGCACACACTCACACAGTCTCACACTCACAGACGCACACATTCACAAACTCTCAAACTCACAGACGCACACACTCACAAACTCTCACACTCACAGACTCTCACACTCACAGACGCACACACTCACAAACTCTCACACTCACAGACGCACACACTCACAAACTCTCACACTCACAGACTCTCACACTCACAGACGCACACACTCACAAACGCACACACTGACAGACGCACACACTCACAAACGCACACACAAACTCTCACACTCACACTCACAAACTCTCACACTCACAGACGCACACACTCACAAACGCACACACTCACAAACTCTCACACTCACAGACACACACACTCACAAACTCTCACACTCACAAACTCTCACACTCACAGACGCACTCACACTCACAAACTCTCACACTCACAGACGCACACACTCACAAACGCACACACTCACAAACTCTCACACTCACAGACGCACACACTCACAAACGCACACACTCACAAACTCTCACACTCACAAACTCTCACACTCACAGACGCACACACTCGCAGACGCACACACTCACAAACTCTCACACTCACAAAGTCTCACACTCACAGACGCACACACTCACAGACGCACACACTCACAAACTCTCACACTCACAGATGCACACACTCACAAACTCTCACACTCACAAACTCTCACACTCACAAACGCACACACTCACAAACGCACACACTCACAAACTCTCACACTCACAGACGCACACACTCACAAACTCTCACACTCACAAACTCTCACACTCACAGACGCACACACTCACACTCACAAACTCACACTCACAGACGCACACACTCACAAACTCTCACGCTCACAGACGCACACACTCACACTCACAAACTCACACTCACAGACGCACACACTCACAAACTCTCACGCTCACAGAAGCACACACTCACAGACGCACACACTCACAAACGCACACACTCACAAACTCTCACACTCACAAACTCTCACACTCACAGACGCACACACTCACACTCACAAACTCTCACACTCACAGACGCACACACTCACAAACTCTCACGCTCACAAACTCTCACACTCACAGACGCACACACTCACAAACGCACACTCACAAACTCTCACACTCACAAACTCTCACACTCACAGATGCACACACTCACAAACGCACACTCACAAACTCTCACACTCACAAACTCTCACACTCACAAACTCTCACACTCACAGATGCACACACTCACAAACGCACACTCACAAACTCTCACACTCACAGACTCTCACACTCACAGATGCACACACTCACAAACTCTCACACTCACAAACTCTCACACTCACAGACGCACACACTCACAAACTCTCACACTCACAGACGCACACACTCACAGACGCACACACTCACAGACGCACACACTCACAAAGTCTCACACTCACAGACGCACACATTCACAAACTCTCAAACTCACAGACGCACACACTCACAAACTCTCACACTCACAGACAATGTCGCTCGCGCGCAAACACACTCGGTCTCTCTCGCGCGCAGACACACTTGGTATCTTTCGCACAATGTCGCTCGCGCGCAAACACACTCGGTCTCTCTCGCGGTCTGACACACTCTGTATCTCTCGCGCGCAGACACACTTGCTATCTTTCTCACAATGTCGCTCGCGCGCAAACACACTCTGTCTCTCTCGCGGTCTGACACACTCTGTATCTCTCGCGCGCAGACACACTTGGTATCTTTCTCACAATGTCGCTCGCGCGCAAACACACTCTGTCTCTCTCACGCGCAAACACACTCGGTCTCTCTCGCGCGCAAACACACTCTGTATCTCTCGTGCGCAGACACACTCGGTATCTTTTGCACACTGTCGCTCGCGCGCTGACACACTCGGTCTCTCTCACGCGCTGACACACTCGGTCTCTCTCGCCGCGCAAACACACTCGGTCTCTCTCGCGCGCAGACACACTCTGTATCTCTCGTGCGCAGACACACTCTGTATCTCTCGTGCGCAGACACACTCGGTATCTTTTGCACACTGTCGCTCGCGCGCTGACACACTCGGTCTCTCTCGCGCGCAAACACACTCGGTCTCTCTCGCGCGCAGACACACTCGGTATCTTTTGCACACTGTCGCTCGCGCGCTGACACACTCGGTCTCTCTCGCACGCTGACACACTCGGTCTCTCTCGCGCGCAAACACACTCTGTATCTCTCGTGCCCCGACACACTTGGTATCTTTCGCACACTGTCGCTCGCGCGCTGACACACTCGGTCTCTCTCACGCGCTGACACACTCGGTCTCTCTCGCCGCGCAAACACACTCGGTCTCTCTCGCGCGCAGACACACTCTGTATCTCTCGTGCGCAGACACACTCTGTATCTCTCGTGCGCAGACACACTCTGTATCTCTCGTGCGCAGACACACTCGGTATCTTTTGCACACTGTCGCTCGCGCGCTGACACACTCGGTCTCTCTCACGCGCTGACACACTCGGTCTCTCTCGCCGCGCAAACACACTCGGTCTCTCTCGCGCGCAGACACACTCTGTATCTCTCGTGCGCAGACACACTCTGTATCTCTCGTGCGCAAACACACTCGGTCTCTCTCGCGCGCAGACACACTCGGTATCTTTTGCACACTGTCGCTCGCGCGCTGACACACTCGGTCTCTCTCGCACGCTGACACACTCGGTCTCTCTCGCACGCTGACACACTCGGTCTCTCTCGCACGCTGACACACTCGGTCTCTCTCGCGCGCAAACACACTCGGTCTCTCTCGCGCGCAAACACACTCGGTCTCTCTCGCGCGCAGACACACTCTGTATCTCTCGTGCGCAGACACACTTGGTATCTTTCGCACACTGTCGCTCGCGCGCTGACACAATCGGTCTCTCTCACGCGCTGACACACTCGGTCTCTCTCGCCGCGCAAACACACTCGGTCTCTCTCGCGCGCAAACACACTCGGTCTCTCTCGCGCGCATACACACTCTGTATCTCTCGTGCGCAGACACACTTGGTATCTTTCGCACAATGTCGCTCGCGCGCAAACACACTCGGTCTCTCTCGCGCGCAGACACACTCGGTCTCTCTCGCGCGCATACACACTCTGTATCTCTCGTGCGCAGACACACTTGGTATCTTTCGCACAATGTCGCTCGCGCGCAAACACACTCGGTCTCTCTCGTGCGCAGACACACTCGGTATCTTTTGGACACTGTCCCTCGCGCGCTGACACACTCGGTCTCTCTCGCGCGCTGAAAAACTCGGTCTCTCTCGCGCGCTGACACACTCGGTCTCTCTCGTGCGCAGACACACTCGGTGTCTTTTCCACACTGTCGCTCGCGCGCTGAAAAACTCTGTCTCTCTCGCACGCTGACACACTCGGTCTCTCTCGCGTGCGGACACACTCGGTATGTTTCGCACACTTTCACTCGCGCGCTGACACACTCGGTCTCTCTCGCGCGCAGACACACTCGGTGTCTTTTCCACACTGTCGCTCGCGCGCTGAAAAACTCGGTCTCTCTCGCACGCTGACACACTCGGTCTCTCTCGCGTGCAGACACACTCGGTATGTTTCGCACACTGTCGCTCGCGCGCTGACACACCCGGTCTCTCTCGCGCGCAGCGTCCAGTCCGGTGCCTCATAGCTCTGCTCCGCGCTCAACACATTTTTTTATACTCAAACATCTCCGCGACTTATTGATAGTCGCGCGACACAACGAATCGATAATGAAATTCGTTGCCAACTATTTTAATAATCGATTTTAATCGATTTAATCGATTCGTTGTTGCAGCCCTAGTTAATATGCAGTTTAAGTGGCAATGGTTCCGTATGGCATACCACCTACCGCAAAACACAATATCTGCCCAACCACCCGTCATTCACGCAATATACACAGGAACGTAATGACTGTAAATACTATAAAACCTATACAAATAAACCAACAGACTCTTCAAGTTTCAAGAATTCTACGAAACCGTAGCATGGCGGCCTGTACACAGCCAGCTAGAATCTTTCCGTCTCAACCACAGCCAGTTGCTGCTCCTTTCTGCTGCTTCAGATAAGTTCTTTACTGTACGACGCAACTCTTGGCCACTGAAACCGACGTCTCTGAGGAACCGGGTTGTTGAGTGTGCCACAAAACCTCGAAAACCCACTTCCACTGGATAAACCTGGACTCTCCATCCTCGCTGTTCTGCTTCAGTGGCCAGATGAGCATACCGCAGTTTCTTCCTCTCATATGCCTCATCTACCGCATCCTCCCATGGCACTGTTAACTCTATCAGTTGAACAATGCGTGCTGATCCAGACCACAAAACAATATCTGGTCGTAGGTTAGTGGTGGCAATCTCAGGTGGAAAAATAAGCCGTTGATCAAGATCTCCCAGCATCTTCCAGTCCCTAGCAGCTTCCAGTGGTCCTGGGCGAGAATTGGTGTTAGCACCTTTTCTTGGTGGTTGCTCGCCTGGGCGGAGGAATATTGTCTTCTGCGTGTAATGTTTAGCTAGAACAGGCGGCAACTTATTGGTCATACTACGCTTGCCTTCCAATGCTAAAGCCAAACATCGCAATACTTGGTCATGGCGCCAAGTAAACCGACCGCTAAGAGCCACCTTACATCCTGTCAAAATGTGCCTTAATGTGGCAGGTGATGAACACAAAGGACAAGATGGATCCTCTCCTACCCAGAGGTTTAGGTTCTGCGGAGATGGGAGAACATCATATGTTGACCTAATAAGGAAACTGATCCTACTCTCTTCCATTGACCAAAGATCTTGCCAGCCCATTTTGCGTTGTTCCACACTCTCCCATCTCATCCACTCTCCCTGCTTGGCCTGGGAAATGGCCTTTATACATCTCATCCTCTCCTCCTGCTTTCGCACCTCGTTGACTACCAGCTTCCTCCTTTGAGCTGGGCCTGCCTTGTGCCATTTAGGAGGAGCTAAACTGAGCCCAAAGCATTATGGACGTGACATTTGCAGTCAAAACTATTTTTATGTTGATATGAAAAATTGGGTACTTTTAGCAATACAACAGGTGAATTATGTATAGGGATGCACGATATATCGACCACATATCGATATCGGCCGATAAATGGTCTTTTTTGATGTTATCGTTATCGATCCGATAAGAAAATTGGGCCGATATATCAAAGCCGATAAATAATAGATTATTTACTTCAGTTGAGAGATGCCGCTGTTCGCCATGATGGTTCTGAATGATTGGATTCACTTCGAAAAGGAAGAATACAGTTCAGTGTAACATGTGCAGCACAAATCTGTCACATAAGCTTCATAACATTATAATAAGAGCACGCCTGCAAAAGAATGTTGTGAATTCTTGTTCGCCAGTGTTTCAGCGCGAGCGCGTTGTGTCGGAAAGAGCGCGTCTATGGAGTTAAGCCTTCATGACGAGCACAGTCAAGTTCTCTTGAGCATTCGCAGCATTCTGTGCCATTGTAAGTTGTAATATGTTTATTTTGTGTGTGTATGTATATATACATTTATATATAGGATGCGTTTGGTTGAGTTAATAAACGATGCAGTAGCGCTTCATTGTGATCATCTTTATCTTTAGCGTGCGCAGCTCAAACAGCAATGCACATTTCTAACTATAATTTGGACTGTCATATATATGCCATTATAATGAGAACACTATTGTAATAAAACGTTGTGATTTCTCTGGGTTTAGTTGCCGTTTCAGCGCGTTGTTGTGGAATAGCGCGTCCAGAACAGGGAGATTAACCTACACATTATGACCAGCACAAGTTCGATTGTGCATTCAAGTCATTTTGTGCAGATAAGTCGTAATATAAAGCTGATGTAATATAAATATCTGATTAATCTCACATATGATGCGTTTCGTGGATTTAAACAACCTGCATGAAAAGTTCTTCAGTCTCCCGGTGCTCGTTCTCTTCAGCTTCAGCGCGCGCAGATAAAACAACAATGCAACATATTAAAAGCTATGATTGGGACTGTCATATGATTATAATTGTATTCACTATTTTAATAAATTTGTAAATTCTTTGGGTTTGCATTCTTCAGCAACCGTTGAGTTGATTAACCTTCTAGCAAAGCGATTCGATAACGTTCGTTCTCTTCAGCTTCAGCGCGCGCAGCTCATACATCAATGTCATTTGAAACAGTAACTAAGCATGCTATTAAAGATGTTTACTATTACTGTAATATCAAAAATGTTTAATTTTTTTCAAAAATATTGCATTATAATAAATAACTAACATTATTTTGTTCTCGTATTATTTTCATCAACGATATGGTTTGATTAAAATCATTTCCTTATTGTCCTTGCGGAGGCGATTCCATTTATTTTATTGATCGATGGCACAAGCATTTTGTTTCTTTAGGCTATATGCATCCCAATGTTATCCAATGACTTGTTTGCATTATTTAGTTTTTTTAGTTTTTTTTACAACACTTTACAATAAGGTCTCATTTGTTAATGCATTAACTAACATGAACTAACAGAGAGCAATAGCCTTTGTTATTGTTAGTTAATAAAATATGTGTGTTCATGTTAGTTCAGTGCATTGACTAATGTTAACAGATACAACTTTTTAAATATGTCTTATAAAATGTTGAGCTTAACATTAACTAAGATTACTAAATGTTGTAGAAGTGTTCATTAATTGTTGGTTCATGCTAACTAATGCTAACAAAATTAAACCTTATTATAAAGTTTTACCATTTTTTAATGAAGAAAGTTGACCATAGGAGTGTAAAATTAATTTTAAAAGTTAAGGAATCTTGTTCAAACTAAACTGTATTGTATATGTTGTACTTGTATATATAAAAGTGTTTGAGACAAGGCTTTTAATGGTGAGCCTTTTGATATTGTATACAGGCTATCAAAGTATATCAAAATTTTAATTTAGTTCCCTTACGAAGGGAACTCAACGATGCGTCCATCGACGCCATGGGAACGCCCCCAGCGTGACTGCGTCTGAAGCATCTATGTCAACTAGTCCAATGGAAAGAATGAGCGTCACGGGCGGGTGACGTCATGACCAGGAATTGATAAAAGCACATCCGGTGCAAACCGGCATTAGCTTCTGTTGCCTCAGCAAGCGATCTGTGTTATACTGTCTCTGTCTATTTATTGTTGTCTGTTGCAATTTATTCGGAAACGTTATGGCGAAACAAGTGTACAAGCAGTGTGTTCCTCCCTGCCCGCGTTATTTAACGGGTGGGGACACACACGAGCTTTGTGTCATTTGTTTGGGAGTGGAGCATGCGGTCTCAGCCTTCGAGGGGGCTGAGTGTCAACACTGTGAAATGCTACCGCTCCGCATGCTCCGCTCTCGCCTGTCACTCTTTGATGTAAAGAGTGGGCAGGCTCGCGATCCTCAGGGATCAGGACTGCCGACCGCCGTCTGCCGAGGCGGCGCGGAGAATGCATTCCTGGGGATCGCAAAAGGATCTTTCGGAGGGGTTGGAGACGGGTCCGCGGGCCTTTTCTCCTTCCTTACCCGGAAGATCCAGCGCTCTCCCCCCGGTGTCGGAAGCACGCACTGCGGTTTCTTCCGCCCGGGGAGAGAGCCCTCCATTACTTCAATGCTCTTCCTCCGAGGAGGTCGATGTTATGAGTATGGAAGGTGAAAGCACACACATGGGGGAAAGAGATTCACAATTTATTTCCCCAGCATATGATGAGCTGGTGGATGTTATGTCACGGGCTGTAGAGAAATTAAATATTGAATGGCCATCTGAGAATAAAGGCGCTCGTCCTAAAAGTAAATTAGATGAGCGCTTTTTATCTTCCACGACATTATCTCCACCACGAGGGCTTCCCTTTTTTGCCGATCTTCATAATGAAATATCGAAATCGTGGAATAAACCTTACTCTTCACGACTTTTTAGCCCTCAAGTTAACACTTATTCGAGAATAAGAGGGCTAAAAGAGTATGGTTATGAGGCGATGCCCCAGGCGGAACAGAATTTAGCCAGCTATCTTTCGCCTGGTCCCGCATCGTCCCTGAAAGCCTCGGCTTTGCCCACTAGACCGCTTAAAGCCACCTCGGTTTTAGTGGGCAAAGCTTATACGGCAGCAGGTCAAGCTGGAGCATGCCTGCACACAATGGCAGTGCTTCAGGCTTATCAAGCTGACCTGCTGGGGGATCTGGATAGTAGTGAGGGAATTTCTCATGACGATATTCGAGAACTTCGTCGGGCTACCGATCTTTCTCTCAGGGCTACTAAGGAGACCGCCAGAGCAATTGGGCGGTCTATGGCAGCCTTGGTAGCTACTGAGAGACATTTATGGTTAAATCTGTCAGAGATTAAAGAAAAAGATCGAGCTTTTTTATTAGATGCTCCGCTTGAACCTTCTGGTCTCTTCGGCGACGCAGTCCACGCGGTCGTCGAGAGATTTCAGGAGTCTAAAAAACAAGCTGACGCTTTTAAAAAGTTTATCCCTCGCCGTGTCCAGCCCCCTGGGGCTGCTGGGCGTGAGCAGCCCCAGCCGTCGAGCTCATCATATCGTGTGCATCAGAAAGAGAGTGTTGCATCTCGTGCACCTCCACGTAGAGACTGGAGACAGACGCAACCCTCTCAACCGAAGTCTTCTAAGTCGAAGCCGGATCTGAGGACCGTTCTTCAGGCGAAGAAGACTTCGGTTCAAAAAAAAAGGTCCTGATGTTCACGCATCAGGCCTGTGAGGACAGCCCCGACCGAAGTGGAGCGGTGTACACCTCATTTTACGGTGCCCGTTCCATTTCGGGGTCCTCACGAGACCGTTCTGCCAACCCTGCCACCCTCGGTGCTTCAGGGCGCAGCGGTCTCCAGCGAGTCGCTGATGCTATGCTGCGGCACAGCATCGGTTTCGCGCCCTCTGAGGGGGGCCTTAGAGCGGCCAGTTCAGGTAGTTCCTGCCATTATGTTTCAGGCTCCGGAATTGGCTGTCTCGATAACACCAGAGACCAGCCTCGAGAGGCTGGTTCCCTTAGTACATTTTCTGGCAGCGTGGAAGCTTCTGCCGAATATTTCTCATTGGGTCCTGTAGATTGTAGAGAAAGGATACAGAATCCAGTTTGGTTCTCGTCCTCCTCGTTACAACGGGGTGCTGCCCACAGTGGTGCATCCCGAGCAGGCTCTGGTAATGGAGCAAGAGGTAAAGGCCCTGTTAGCAAAGGAAGCTATAGAACAGGTGTACTCACCCGACAGAGAGTCGGGTTTTTACAGCCGTTATTTCATTGTTCCAAAAAAGGATGGGGGGTTGCGTCCCATTTTAGATCTTCGTCTGTTGAATCGTTCAGTACAGAAACTCAAGTTCAAGATGCTGACACTCAAACAGATCGCGACTCAAATCAGATCCGAGGACTGGTTTGTCACGATAGATCTGAAGGACGCCTACTTCCATATCTCCATCCTCCCTCAGCACAGGAAGTTCCTAAGGTTTTCTTTCGGGGGCAAAGAATACCAATATCGGGTTCTTCCTTTCGGTCTAGCTTTATCACCCCGCACGTTCACGAAATGCGTGGATGCAGCTCTAGCCCCTCTCAGGCTTCAGGGCATACGTATTCTGAACTACATCGACGACTGGCTGGTTCTGGCGGAATCAGAGCAGTCGGCGGTTCGGCACCGAGGTGTCGTTCTCGCTCATATGCAGATGTTGGGGTTGAGGCTCAACGCCAAGAAGAGTGTTCTTTCTCCAGTACAGAGAACCACTTTCCTTGGTGTGGTATGGGATTCAGTGACGATGCGGGCCACTCTATCGCCCGTTCGTGTAGCTGCTATCCTGACAGCCACCAAAGAGCTAAAGCTAGGCCAGTCACGCACTGTGAAACAGTTCGAGAGACTGTTGGGTCTCTTGGCGGCAGCGTCCAACGTGATTCCTTTTGGCCTGCTGTACATGAGACCTTTACAGTGGTGGCTAAGGACCAGAGGGTTCTCCCCGAGGGGAAACCCACTTCGTATGATCAAGGTCACGCGGCGGTGCCTTCGTGCCTTAATTATATGGAGGAAACATTGGTTCTTAACCCAGGGTCCGGTATTGGGAGCTCTTTGCCATCGTGTTACGATCTCGACAGATGCTTCCCTCACCGGCTGGGGAGCGGTAATGGAAGGCCGCTCGGTTCAGGGTCTGTGGAAAAGTCATCATCTTTCGTGCCACATCAATTGCCTGGAGATGATGGCTGTCTTCAATGCGTTGAGACAGTTTCTCCCAGACCTGAGGGGCCATCATGTGCTTGTACGAACAGACAACACATCAGTGGTCTCTTATCTGAACCGTCAGGGGGGTCTGCGGTCGCGTCCGCTCTGCAAACTGGCGCACCAGATCCTCCTGTGGTCTCTGGGGAAGGTACTCTCCCTGAGGGCAGTGTATATTCCTGGGGACCAGAATGTGGGGGCAGACATCCTGTCGAGGCAGGAGCTGAGGCCAGGGGATTGGAGACTCCACCCCGAGGCGGTGGAGAAAATTTGGGAGTTTTACGGCCAAGCAGAGGTGGATCTGTTTGCGTCTCAGCACACGACGCACTGTCCACTTTGGTTCTCCCTTACTCACCCAGCCCCCCTGGGGCTGGATGCTATGGTGCAGACGTGGCCGAGGCTACGTCTGTACGCATTTCCCCCTGTTGCTCTGCTCCCAGGAGTTCTGGAACGAGTCCGCCAGTACGGAATAAGCCTACTGCTTGTAGCACCACGCTGGCCGAGTCGGATCTGGTTTGCGGACCTGATCCATCTCTTAGACGGTCCTCCCTTGGAGATCCCGATCAGGAGAGACCTTCTGTCTCAGGCCGGGGGCACAATATTTCACCCTCGGCCAGAGATTTGGAACCTGTGGGTTTGGCCTCTGAGGGGGCCCAACTCATAGAGAGTGGTCTCTCAGCTGAGGCTGCTGAGACCATCCTAAGCTCCAGAGCTCCAGCTACTAGGAAACTATATGCGCTGAAATGGAAAGTTTTTTCTGTATGGTGTCACCGACATCAGTGGGATCCGGTTAACTGTTCTGTGAACACAGTACTCGAGTTCTTGCAGGAGCGCTTTACGTCAGGTTTATGTCCTTCCACACTTAAGGTTTACGTGGCGGCCATTGCGGCTTACCACGCCCTGGTTGGGGGTACATCGTTGGGTCGAGACCCCCTGATTACACGTTTCCTTCGTGGCACACTGAGGCTGAGGCCTGCAACTCGCACTAGGGCGCCAGCTTGGGATTTGGCATTAGTACTAGAAGGCCTGTCTAGGGCTCCATTCGAGCCCTTAGATTCGGTTTCAGAGAAATTTCTTACCCTTAAGACTATCTTTCTGCTAGCTATTTCGTCCCTTAAGAGAGTTGGAGACCTTCAGGCCCTTTCGGTTTCCCCCACTTGCCTTGAGTTTGCACCGGGGATGGTCAAGGCATTCTTATATCCAAAACAGGGATACGTCCCTAAGGTGCCGACCTTGATTCCGAGGCCTATCGTGCTGCAGGCTTTCTGTCCTCCTCCTTTTACATCTGCGGACCAGGAAAGGCTGAACCTCTTGTGTCCAGTGCGAGCACTGGATACTTATGTTCATCGGACATCTTCTATGAGGAAGTCCGACCAGTTATTTATTTGCTTTGGATCACCTAAGAAGGGTCTTCCTGCTTCTAAACAGACGGTTAGCAAGTGGATAGTCGAGGCTATTTCACTTGCATACGAGTACTCTGACCATCCGTGTCCCTTGGTGGTCAGAGCTCACTCAACGAGGGGTATGGCGGCCTCTAAAGCCTTGTTATTTGGGGTTTCCCTCCAAGACGTTTGTGATGCGGCAGGCTGGTCCTCACCGCTCACATTTGTCAGGTTTTACAGTTTGGACCTGGATGCTGCCCCAGGTTCTCAGGTGCTTAGTGCTTAGTTACAACAGACTGACACTCAGGTACTTGGAATTCTGGCGCTTTGGGTATTCTCGTTCCCATGGCGTCGATGGACGCATCGTTGAGTTCCCTTCGTAAGGGAACGTCTCAGGTTACTATTGTAACCATAGTTCCCTGAGAACAGGGAACGAGACGATGCGTCACCCTGCCATACTTCCTGCATCCTTGTGATCGGCTTGCTTCGGCAATTTTCGAAGCTAATGCCGGTTTGCACCGGATGTGCTTTTATCAATTCCTGGTCATGACGTCACCCTTCCGTGACGCTCATTCTTTCCATTGGACTAGTTGACATAGATGCTTCAGACGCAGTCACGCTGGGGGCGTTCCCATGGCGTCGATGGACGCATCGTCTCGTTCCCTGTTCTCAGGGAACTATGGTTACAATAGTAACCTGAGACGATTTATCGGCCAATATATCGGTTATCGGCTTACAAATGTAAAGAATTATCGGTTATCGGTATCGGCCAAAATGTTCATATCGGTGCATCCCTAATTATGTATATGATGTATATTACGATGTTATGATGACAGGTGGTCTCGGCGAGTCCTCATCTTGAAACGTCTTAAATAATGTTCTCCTAATAAAAGCCCTTATAGGAGTAGTTCACTTTCAAATGAAAATTAGGCCATGCAGGGTTTTTCCTGGCTCGAAAGAAGGCGGAGGTGGTAAAACGGCGTTCATTTACTGATGGTATTTTAATAGTAAGACAGTTCATTTTTTTAATCTGGAAGGCTATCATATATTTTCTTCTCCACAGTATTTGCATTGGTGGACCGTGGTACCTCTGGGGTACCATGCCCCCCTTAAGACAATTTTCTACATTTTAGAGATAAATTCATTAATCTAGAGCACTTGTCTTTGAAGGTTCAAAATTAAGAGCTCCAACCCATGTTCAGTGTGCAAATTGAGCAAAAGAAGTCTGTGCATTGACTTGCACAAGGCAAAAGTGGAAAGAAACTCATTTGAACCGCGCGCCACACGGACCATTTATCCGCGCGGCTCAAAGTCTAAACGGCAGCGCAGCGCGAGCTCACTAGAGCAGACGTGTTACTCTGATCGGCCTCGGTCACGAGATCCAGTGAGAAGCGCTTGAATTCAACGAAGAACACAAATATCTCACTGATTTAAACCAGTTTAAAGACAGATGAAACAGCGCTGACAAACAGGAGAAACACTGTGCGCAACGATACTGTCAGAATCTGAATTGATACTGAATCCATTTACCATGGATTTACTGTAACGTTAGCCTAGTAATATTAACTGCACCATGAAATGTGGGATATACATACTGAATTGTATTATATTATTAATGTAGACAATGTATTAAATGACTAATGGAATATAATTACAGTATTTAATAATGTATTTAGGCTACTGTTTTTCATAAATACCATAGAAACCATAAAGTTACATTTTGCCATGCTAGTGAGGTGCTAAGTTATAGGCTATGCCTGGTTTTATCTGTGGTTATCATGATCTAAATGCATGATACTGGATGACCAATGGTTAATTTTTATAAACTCAAACAGTCAGATTATTACATTTTACCAAATAAAAATGTGGTTGTGACATTTTTTTTGACAGATGTTACTGTTTTTGTTAATGAACATAAATTTAACATAGTAGTATTAGCTTGAGTTAGGATGCAGATTTACTGTTAACTCTCTGTCAAATATGCGTTTCGAGACAAAACATGTAATATTAATATTGCAGCCTGCACTGCAAACTGTGCTGAAGATTCGAACATAAAGGTCCATGTTTAATAAAAATGTTCATGAAATTAGAAAATATTTAAGAGATTGATGATTAATTTAGTTTTTACATGTTCTCATACTCATTTATTTTGTTATAATGTCAGTAATACTATTTTATAAGTATAAAATGGGTATAAAGTATATCACAAAGAACCGGCAAAAGATTTTGAAAATGTCAAATATAGCAAGGAGACATGTTGATTGTTTATTAATAAAGTCGAGATGAAGTTGACGATGCTGACTCGCGATCTTCGCAGTAGTGAATGCACCAGAGAGAAATGCACATTTCATTTCATAAGCAGAGCAGTCTGTTTTCTTTCGTTTTGAATTGTTCTGTTTACAAGTAGACATTTCAATATAGATATATTTTTCAGGTCCGTACAATTAATACAAAACGAAATTCACTTTAAAGAAAGGCTTCGTGTCTTCTGTGTAAGGTGTCTGTGAAAGTTTTAAAGCAGTCTTTTAGTGCCGCTTCAGAGCGGTCGCGTCCGTAACGCAGAACTGTCACGTCTGTAACATTGTTTTTTCCTCATAAATGCGAACACGAAAAATAAAATAAAATGAATATTTTATGTTCTGTGGAGAGCCAACCCTTCTTCATTAGATTTGCGCAGTGTAATTCACAGAATTACAACAAAAAAATCGTTTCCTCCTAAAAGTTAAAGATTTTTTTTTTTGTCACACATGACTGTCGATTTCCCTAATATTAAATATAAAACGCATGTGTAGACTGATATTTTTCTAATGTCTGGACTCCTTTCTGGGAGGAGACTATGGATAAACAGACGTTTCAATATTTTGGTATTAATGCATTTTCTGAGAATTTATATAATTATATAAGTTTTGACTACAAGTCTGCAAATGTCATGTCCATAATGCTGGAATTTCCAAAATTTAAATAATTTATCCTCAACTAGTTTTGTGGTGTAGGTCTACATATTTTATAATGTTAAGTTAACTTCAAATAATACTAATAGTAATTTAAAGATGTGGTAGCATTGGATCTGGACGGTATGGATAACGCTGGGAGTTGGAAGGGGTGTGTCGCCATTCTGCAGGTTCGTGGATCTGAGTGTCGCGATTTCGGTTTCATATCGCATATCGTTACAGCCCTAGTCATTTTAGAATGTTAAGTTCTACTTCTGTATAGTTATTTTTGTGAAAGTAACTCAAAAGTAATACAGGAGTAATGTAACGCATTACAATTCTGAGACAGTAATATTGTAAGGTAATGAATTACTTTTAAATAACAGTAACAAGTAATATATAATGTATTACAGTTTGGAAGTAACTTGCACAACACTGCTGGACAATAAGAAATGTGTGACTAATGTATGACTGAGAGAAAGGGCCTTTACTCAAGGGTAGTAGATCAACAGTGTGTTAGTTATGGGACATGTTGTTCATGATGGCATAGAGGGAGTCCACTATAAAGAAGAAAGGATGCCCTCCTTCTCTGTGTGACTGTATGATCGCCGCTGACCTTTCCTTGCAAGGGAATAAATAATCTCTAAAGACAACTGGCACATGTCTGTCTCTTATTCAGTGATTTAAAAATGTTTGCCACTATAAAATCAAACCGGTTTCTAGGTTTCACTTTGTACATTTATGCTAAACATTTAAATAACGATCTAGTCTTGCGTGTGCGCATCAGTTGCGTTTGAATAGGACTGAATGTACAACTAGTTTGTCCTTTTTGAACCGTATATAACAGTAAGTATGTAAAACGACATATTCTTCACTTAAATCAACACGTTTTCCACTATGGAATGTCAAAGCTGCCGATATAATAAATAAATAAATGCATAAATAAATACACATCAAGTATCTATTTTGCTCATGTCTCATTGCAGCCTATAGGTGGTGCCAGAAAGTGGGAAACAGGTCAAAGAAATCTATCGGTTTTAAACTCGGTATAAATGGAGAGTTTCTCCATGCAAAGTATTTAAGGAGTTTTACCTTGAGATTGAAGCTCCTTCCAGAGAAACCGTAATAAGAGTCCTGCGTAGATCAGACCCAGAGGAACCAGAACCAGAGGGATGATCAGATCCAGAGAAGAGTCTGAAAACACAGGAGAAATCATCAGAGAATATGATCACGTTGAGCTCATTATATTAGAGTTATATCCCTTTATTGGTTCCAGACTCAAACCAATACTTTCTCCATCGCTTTGTCCTCACACACCCATAGAGTGTACACTACGTGATGAAGTCGTGTATTGTGTGACTTAGTCGGTTTATATCATTTAATATAGGCTAGTTCATCTAATATAATATCACACAAAGAGTGCAGTTTTCCCTGGATATAGCATGATAACAAAATGTGATTTTGATTTTATACAAGTTTAATAAACAAGAAGTTAATATTAAGTGAAGTACATTTAAGACACCATATTGCCAGTTTTAGCTCTATTTCGCCAACTAAAGCAGCTGAAACCGAAGCCACAGCGCTGTATTAGTCTCTGAGAAACACAGCGAGGCGTTTCCTCACTGAATGAATCAGCTTTTTGAAGAATCAGTTTAAATCTCAATGACTCACTCATTAACAGTGACTTGCTGCCTCATACTGGCGGTTTTAATCTTACATTTAAAGTACCTTTTCATGTTTTACATCATTTCAAATATCAATATTTAACGTTTTATGTTTAAAACATCAAAACATTATTTATGCATAACTGCAGGTTCTTCATTTGTCATCAAACAGTCTGTGTAAATGCATTTAAATGCCACTTCAGATGCAGATTCTGTGTTTCCTCTCCATTGCAAAGATTTTGTTGATAGAATTGTATTGGTAGAAGCCCTAATGTGTCTTATTATTATAATTTAATTTGATTAAATGTATGAAATTCATACAAAAGGTGGCGCATGCTTAAAATTAGGTTTAAATAAATTTATAAAGGTAAAACTGCCCATAAAATGTAAACAATCAATTGAAACGTGTTGGGAAAAATTAATTTCTGTCACTGCTGTGAACTGACCAACACACAGAGTATGAAGAATATCACACACTTGAGGAGTCAGCAGTCCTAAACATGCCAGCTACAGCACAATAACACACTCTGCTAAACATGGCCTCTGTGTACATATCCTTGCAAGTATAATTTTGCTTGTATTATTTAAGTAAAAATAGAGTTATACAAAGGGAGAGTTGTCAAGGTCTCTCGCTCTCTCCCTCTCTGCCGTGCGCGCGCGCTGTTTCTACATACATATTCACGGAGACTTTCGAAAACCGGGACATTCAGTGTCTCGGGAGAGTCACATTTCCCAGGACAATCCTGGACGAACCGGGACGGGTGGCAGCACTAATGCTGTGCCACACACAAGTCCTGCCATTTATGTCTATGTGTGTGTCAGTTCTGATGTGTATAACTCAGTACCTGTTGTGTGGTCCACACAAGCCACAGTTGTGTTCAGCTGTCTCCCATCGAACACCTCGGACACGATCTTCAGATCCAGTGGGAAGTTTGCATACAACATGATGTCGGATTGACACTGTCTCTGCCTGTTGTTTATAGCCGTGAACTGCGTTTGCAAACTTCGTCCGTTAGTGACTGAACTACTGTTATGATCAGAAGATTCCGTCAAAGTAACTCAATTTATATTGTATAATATATATTGAATGACACCGTATTCTGTCAGATTCTGAATCTCAACGAGCCGTGTAGACACTGTGTGCCTGTTGTTTAAAGCGGTAAACTGCGTTTGTAACACTTTGTCCGTTAGTGAATCTTGAGTCTGATAACGGCTGTTGAACTCGGTCTGTGACGTCGCATGGAACTCGCGCTGCCCGTGACGTCACAACTGCTGCTCTGCTAGCGCTCGAGCACGCATAATTAAAGGGATAGTTCACCCCAAAAATGTAGAGAAAAAAATAATGTTATAATTTACTCACCCTCATGTCGTTCCGAACATGTAAGACTTTCAATCATCTTCGGGACACAAATAAAGATATTTTAAACGAAATCTGAGAGATGTCTGTCCGTCCATTGAAACTCATTCACCCAAATTCTCAGAAGAGACTCGATAACTTTATATAATGAACAAATTGAATTTGGGCTTTTATTCTTTTTTTTATTTTTATTCTATGTTGCAAAACAAATAAACCCTCTAAATTCAAATGGTTAAAGTAAATTGTATTGTTTTTATGGCCAAGAACGCACTGCATTTGATTATTAATCAGCATTTATTCAGTGTTACACACACTTTTTACACACACACAGCCAATACATTTAGAATTTTTCCCAATTATTTAACCATGTAAGGTGTTTCCAAGTCACAAGTACAGAAAACTGAAGACATCAATTCATAAATTAAACAATATAATCAATGAATAAATTATAAATTAATGAGAACATTTCATTTAATTGAAAGTACGGTCCCACTTATTTATTTATTTAGTTGGAATTCGGTCAGCTTAACTTTTAATGCAATAAAATAATGAATGAACAAAGCAAACAATACAATTGTTTCTTAACTTGCCTGTGATGTATGCAGTGGACAAATTATTATTTTGGACAGACAAATGAAACCCTCCTTTCAATGAACTGAAATGTTCTGAAAATGAATAAATACATAGATCCGACTAATGTCCACATGTAGTTTAATGGTCCAGTGGCAGAACATTAGTGGTTGTTTATCAAGCAGGGTCACGTTTTTTTCTGCATTATGTTTTGTGATTTCACCGGAACGAATGGAGAGTCTCCACAACGGATTGAAGCGCGCGTCCGTGTGAAGACTGTGCGCGAGTCACAACAGAACACTGTAGCTGTGCCCCAATGTGAAGGCTGCATCCTCCGAAGGCCGCGGACTTTGAAGGATGCAGCCTATTCGTCCTTCCAAGGACGCACCATGTAGCCTTCGTAGGATTTCCTAATTGCGCATCCAGGTGTTCTCGATTACCGCTCCTGGCGCCTAGCAACGGTGCGAGAGTGCAGCTGCCATCCTGATCATTCATTTGTTATAATTGAATAAACAGCTATGGATCCAGAATTGGCTATTGTCATTTTTTTGTTTTATATTTTACTGGAGGACATGGTGAGGATGTTTCAGTCATGTATTTTCGGCTTTAATAGCCAGATAATGGTCAGAGCTGGTTTGCTGCGTCCCAAATTCAGAAGCTGCTTCCTGAATTCCCAGAATAAGCCGGTAATCGTAAGTTAACACCCAATACGTGAACAGTTTAAAGCTTACCTTGATGCGATTTTGTAGGCTAGTGTATTCTTTTTATTATGTAGCATAAATGGACAATATAAAATGATGAATATGAATATGGTAAATAATATATATTTCAACCCCGTATTATGAGGGAAAAACCCTCCATCTCTGGGAAAAAAAAAAAAACAATCCGTGGCGACGGTTGTGCAATCCGTCTCTTCAGTTTATAAACTGTACTCACAATATTTTTTATGCATGGGACACGGTAAACACAGATCTATGCTTTGCATTGGAAAGATTAACTGGTACAGTTGAAAAGAAGCTGGATAAATTCTGGGACATCATTTACGCATATGGAAGTGAGAGATTTGGTGTGGAAAAAAGGAAGGAAAAAGTACAAACTACTCCTGGAATGTCTAGACGGCAGCAGAAAATTGAAGGGTTAGTTAGAGAAAGGAGACAGCTGGGGAAGCAATGGAAAAGAGCGGAACAAAGTCAGAAGGAGGGACTCAATCTCTTACAAAGGGCCATAAAAGATAAGCTTGCAACGTTACGCAGAGCTGAGCGCCTACGGAAACGCTACAAAAAGAAGGAGCGTGCGAGGGCTAATTTCTATAAAGATCCATTCAAATTCGTAAAGAAGTTATTCACCAGTGAGAAGAATGGCACTTTAAAAGCATCTAGGGTTGAGCTAGAGAGATATTTGGAGGAAACGCATACAGATGCAAAAAAGCATGAGCCTATGTCAATTCCGTCAGACATCCCACCTGTCAATCCACCAGAATACCAAATGGAGGTCTGTGCACCTAAGTGGAAAGAGATAGAGCAGGTTGTGAGAAAGGCAAGGGCTTCATCATCTCCAGGGCCTAATGGAGTTCCGTACAGAGTGTACAAGAGTGCGTCAGGAGTTCTACTAATTCTGTGGAAATTGATGAAAGTGGCTTGGGAAAAGCAGGTTGTACCTAGAGCATGGCGCAGAGCAGGTGGAGTCTTTATACCCAAAGAAAAAGATGCTACAAGCATCAGTCAGTTTCGCCCTATTTCACTATTAAACGTCGAAGGCAAGATTTTCTTCAGCATTATTGCTCAGAGATTGTCAACCTACCTAGTAAAGAATGGCTTCATTGACACTTCAGTTCGAAAAGCGGGCATTCCAGGATTCCCAGGATGCTTAGAACACATCAGTGTTATCTGGCAACGAATTCAATCAGCTAAAAAGGAGAGGAAGGAGCTCCACGTGACATTCCTGGATTTGGCTAATGCATATGGTTCAGTGCCACATGAGCTTCTTTGGGCATCATTTGATTTTTTCAGGGTACCGATGTCGATAACAAATTTAGTGAAAGCCTATTTTGGAGATTTTGGAGATTGGCAATTTAGTTAGTTTCTCAACTCCAGAATTCACCACTACATGGCAATGCTTAGAGGTTGGAATAATGGCAGGATGCACCATTTCTCCACTGGCTTTTACCATGGCAATGGAAGTAATCATTAGGGCATCAAAATGGGTAGTAGGAGGAGAGCGCTTGGCTTCTGGGATGCGACTACCACCAATCAGAGCATACATGGATGACATGACAACCATGACTACAACGGTAGCCTGCACTAATCGGTTATTGGGGAAGTTAACAGATAATATTGAACGGGCACAAATGCAATTTAAGCCCCCTAAATCAAGGAGCATTTCAATAATTAAAGGCAAGGTAGTAGATAAAACATTCTTCATTAATGGTGAGGCAATACCAACAGTTTCTCAGAAGCCAGTGAAGAGTCTAGGGAGATGGTACGATGGGGATCTAAAGGACACAGTTCGAGTGGGAGAAGTTAGACGACAAGCAGTGGAAGGGTTGAAGAGCATAAACAGCTGTGCTCTACCAGGCAAACTAAAACTCTGGTGTTTTCAGTTTGGTCTACTGCCAAGGTTGCTGTGGCCACTGACTGTGTACGAGGATTCTTTGACAACAGTGGATAAGCTGGAAGCGTTAATAAGTTCATACATCAGGAAATGGTTGGGAGTTCCACGCTGCCTCAGCAGAGTGGGACTTTATAGTAAAGGAGTATTGCAGCTGCCAGTCTCTGCCTTAACCGAGGAGTTTAAGTGTGCCAAGGTCAGACTGGAAATGACTTTAGCAGAGTCACGCGTCAAATGTGTAAGGGAGGCAGCACCTGTGGTAAAACTGGTAGAAAGTGGTCAGCAAAGAAATCTGTAGTAGAGGCAAAGGCTGACCTTCAAATTGGAGATATCGTGGGACAGGTACAGCATGGAAGAGGGGGTTTTGGGCTCTTAGCTCCTCCTAAATGGCACAAGGCAGGCCCAGCTCAAAGGAGGAAGCTGGTAGTCAACGAGGTGCGAAAGCAGGAGGAGAGGATGAGATGTATAAAGGCCATTTCCCAGGCCAAGCAGGGAGAGTGGATGAGATGGGAGAGTGTGGAACAACGCAAAATGGGCTGGCAAGATCTTTGGTCAATGGTAGAGAGTAGGATCAGTTTCCTTATCAGGTCAACATATGATGTTCTCCCATCACCGCAGAACCTAAACCTCTGGGTAGGAGAGGATGCCTCTTGTCCTTTGTGTTCATCACCTGCCACATTAAGGCACATTTTGACAGGATGTAAGGTGGCTTTTAGCCAGGGTCGGTTTACTTGGTGCCATGACCAAGTATTGCGATGTTTGGCTTTAGCATTGGAAGGCAAGCGTAGTATGACCAATAAGTTGCCGCCTGTTCTAGCTAAACATTTCACGCAGAAGACAATATTCCTCCGCCCAGGCGAGCAACCACCAAGAAAAGGTGCTAACACCAATTCTCGCCCAGGACAACTGGAAGCTGCTAGGGACTGGAAGATGCTGGCTGATCTTGATCAACGGCTCATTTTTCCACCTGAGATTGCCACCACTAACCTACGACCAGATATTGTTTTGTGGTCTGGATCAGCACGCATTGTTCAACTGAAAGAGTTAACAGTGCCATGGGAGGATGCGGTAGATGAAGCATATGAGAGGAAGAAACTGCGGTATGCTCATCTGGCCACTGAAGCAGAACAGCGAGGATGGAGAGTCCAGGTTTATCCAGTAGAAGTGGGTTGTCGAGGTTTTGTAGCACACTCTACAACCCGGTGTCACATGTCTGTCCTGTCTTGTTATGCACATGGGTGTTTTGTTATTTTGAGCCATGTGCTCTTGTCATTGTTTAATCCCTCCCCCTTGTTATCTGATTATTGGTTTAATTGCTCCACCTGTCTGTCTCGTTACCCTCCTTTGTTTGCCTCCCTATTTAGTCTTCCTGTGTTTGCTGTCCTGTGCCTGTTCGTTGTATTTGTTACGTGTATTCATCGTGTTGAGTTCTGTTCCTGCCCTGCCTTGTTTGTTCTGGATTAAGTTTGTACGTTGGAGTTTTCTTTTGTTTATTTTTATGTTTTTGTCTTCATTAAATACTTCTTACTCTGCACTTGAATCCACGGATTTATTCCACACCACGCACCGTGACAGAACGAACGAGCCATTATGTGGATTCAGCGGAGCGAACTTTGTCCTGCAGAAAGGGAGAATGGGATTTCTCTTTTAAAATATTTCTCCCTGTGCGCTCAAAGGAACGAGGAGAGGAGGGCAGCAGAGTCTTCTCCACTGGTCTCTTCGGGAAGAGAATCATCGTCACTGGATCCGTCCAGTGTTGGTACTCCGTCGATGGTTTTAGCCAGCCCTGTCGATGGTTTTAGCCAGTCTGCGCATATCCGTCAGAAGGGACGGAGGAGGAGGAGGAGACCTGCGCCTGTCCATTCGGAGACTGTTCACGTCCCGTCTGCCCAGTCAGAGACTGTTCACGTCCCGTCTGCCCAGTCAGAGATTGTTCACGTCCCGTCTGCCCAGTCAGAGACTGTTCACGTCACGTCTGCCCAGCGAGAGACTGTTCACGCCCCGTCTGCCCAGCGAGAAACTGTTCACGCCCCGTCTCCCCAGCGAGAGACTGTTCACGCCCCGTCTGCCCAGCGAGACTGTTCACGCCCCGTCTGCCCAGCGAGAGACTGTTCACGACCCGTCTGCCCAGCGAGAGACTGTTCACGTCACGTCTGCCCAGCGAGAGACTGTTCACGTCACGTCTGCCCAGCGAGAGACAGTTCACGTCACGTCTGCCCAGCGAGAGACAGTTCACGTCACGTCTGCCCAGCGAGAGACAGTTCACGTCACGTCTGCCCAGCGAGAGACAGTTCACGTCACGTCTGCCCAGCGAGAGACAGTTCACGTCACGTCTGCCCAGCGAGAGACAGTACATGCTCTGTCTGCCCAGTCAGAGACTGAGCACGTCCAGTCTGCCCAGTCAGAGACTGAGCACGTCCAGTCTGCCCAGTCTGAAATAGATCCGGAAATGCCCATTTGTGTGGCCGCCAAGGCAGTTACGGACTATCTGGAGGGTCTGGCTCAGATCCTGGACATGCCCGTGTCTGCTGTTCCAGAGCCGGAGGCAGAGCCAGTGCCCGTTCCTGAGCCGGAGGCAGAGCCAGTGCCCGTTCCTGAGCCGGAGGCAGAGCCAGTGCCCGTTCCTGAGCCGGAGGCAGAGCCAGTGCCCGTTCCTGAGCCGGAGGCAGAGCCAGTGCCCGTTCCTGAACCGGAGGCAGAGCCAGTGCCCGTTCCTGAGCCGGAGGCAGAGCCAGTGCCCGTACCTGAGCCGGAGGCAGAGCCAGTGCCCGTTCCTGAGCCGGAGGCAGAGCCAGTGCCCGTTCCTGAGCCGGAGGCAGAGCCAGTGCCCGTTCCTGAGCCGGAGGCAGAGCCAGTGCCCGTTCCAGAGCCGGAGGCAGAGCCAGTGCCCGTTCCAGAGCCGGAGGCAGAGCCAGTGCCCGTTCCTGAGCCGGAGGCAGAGCCAGTGCCCGTTCCAGAGCCGGAGGCAGAGCCAGTGCCCGTTCCAGAGCCGGAGGCAATGTCTGTTCCAGAGCCAGTGCCTGTTCCAGCGCCAGAGCCAGTGTTTGTTTCTGTGTTTGTGTCTGTTCTTGTGGCTGTTACAGTTTTGGTGTCTGTTCCTGAGCCGGTGTCTGTTCCTGAGCCGGTGTCTGTTCCTGAGCCGGTGTCTGTTCCTGAGCCGGTGTCTGTTCCAGAGCCGGTGCCTGTTCCAGAGCCGGAGGCAGAGCCAGTGTCTGTTCCAGAGCCGGAGCCAATGTCTGTTCCAAAGCCAGTGCCTGTTCCAGTGCATGAGCCGGGGTCTGTTCATGAGCCGGTGTCTGTTGCTGTTCCTGTGCCATGGTCGCCCTCGCCCTGGTCGTCACCGCCCTGGCCGCCCGAGGGGTCTTCACCGCCCTGGCCGCCCGATTGGTCTTCACCGCCCTGGCCGGCCGAGGGGTCTTCACCGCCCTGGCCGCCCGAGGGGTCTTCACCGCCCTGGCCGCCCGAAGGGTCTTCACCGCCCTGGCCGCCCGATGGGTCGTCTGCTTCGCCGTGGCTGCCCGATGGGACGTCTGCTTCGCCCTGGCCGCCCGATTGGTCGTCTGCTTCTCTGTGGCCGCCCGATGGGTCGTCTGCTTCGCCCTGGCCCCCGGCTAAACCATCACCCCCTGTTTCTGTTCCCTTTCATGGACTTGGCCCCCCATCCCTCCCCCTGATCCTCCACCATTCCACCTCCCTCCTGAACTCTCGTGTTGTGTGTTTTGCCCTGGTCTGTCTCTCCTGTTTCCCCCCTGGCCTGTCCCTCCTGTACCACCCGGGTCGGATGGAGCGTCTGGTAGCCGCTCCGTAGGGAGGGGGTTATGTCACATGTCTGTCCTGTCTTGTTATGCACATGGGTGTTTTGTTATTTTGAGCCATGTGCTCTTGTCATTGTTTAATCCCTCCCCCTTGTTATCTGATTATTGGTTTAATTGCTCCACCTGTCTGTCTCGTTACCCTCCTTTGTTTGCCTCCCTATTTAGTCTTCCTGTGTTTGCTGTCCTGTGCTCGTTCGTTGTATTTGTTACGTGTATTCGTCGTGTTGAGTTCTGTTCCTGCCCTGCCTTGTTTGTTCTGGATTAAGTTTGTACGTTGTTGTTTTCTTTTGTTTATTTTTATGTTTTTGTCTTCATTAAATACTTCTTACTCTGCACTTGAATCCACGGATTTATTCCACACCACGCACCGTGACACCCGGTTCCTCAGAGACGTCGGATTCAGTGGCCAAGAGTTGCGTCGCACAGTAAAGAACTTATCTGAAGCAGCAGAAAGGAGCAGCAACTGGCTGTGGTTGAGACGGAAAGATTCTAGCTGGCTGTGTACAGGCCGCCATGCTACGGTTTCGTAGAATTCTTGAAACTTGAAGAGTCTGTTGGTTTATTTGTATAGGTTTTATAGTATTTCAATTCAATTCAATTCAAGTTTATTTGTATAGCGCTTTTCACAATACATATTGTTTCAAAGCAGCTTTACAGAAAGTGCATTTCAGAAATGTACATAGAAAAAAATACAGTTAGTTAATCATGTAGTAATTTAGGGCATAACATATCGCCGGCGTTGAGTCGTCTCTTCACAGGCGTCGAGTCGTCTCTTCACAGGCGTTTAGTCATCTCATCGCAGGTGTTGGGGATCTGAAGTCTCCGTGAGAGGCTGGATACAAACTGCAGCTGACGAACGCTATTTACCTCGGGACTAGCGTCCCGAGATAACAGCAGAAGAGCAGATGGGAAATAATTAGCATAGCTGCTGTTCATAATGTTAATGCATTCGATCTGATTCAACAGTGGTATAAAAGGTAAGCATTATGTGAATGCTTGGCTAAAGAGATGCGTCTTTAATCTAGTTTTAAAGTGGGGCAGCGAGTCTGAGCCTCGAACAATATCAGGAAGGCTGTTCCAGAGTTTAGGAGCTAAATGCAAGAACACCCTCCCTCCTTTAGTGGACTTAGATATCCTAGGAATGACCAGAAGCCTCGAATTTAGTGATCTTAAAGAACGTGATGGATTGTAGGGCGATAGTAGGTCCATTACATACACAGGAGCTAAACCATTTAGGGCTTTATAGGTCAGTAGTAATACTTTGTAATTGATACGGAACTTAATAGGTAACCAGTGTAGAGATGATAAAATTGGTGTTATATGATCATATTTTCTTGACCTAGTAAGAACTCTAGCAGCTGCATTTTGCACTAGCTGTAGCTTGTTTATTGAGGATGAAGGACAGCCAGCTAATAAAGCATTACAGTAATCTAGTCTCGAGGTCATGAATGCATGAACTAACTTTTCTGCATCAGAAACAGATAGCATGTTACGTAGCTTAGCAATGTTTCTAAGGTGGAAAAAGGCTGTTCTTGTAACATATGAAATATGATTTTCGAAAGACAAGTTGCGGTCTAGTATAAGACCCAGGTCTTTTACTGTAGTGGATAAAGTAACAGGACATCCTTCTAAATTAAAGTTGTATTGTACGAGGTTTTGTGGGTAGTTTTTTGGACCAATAAGTAATACCTCCGTTTTATCTGAATTTAATAGCAGGAAATTACACGTCATCCAGCATTTTATATCTTTAAGGTACTCTGTCAATTTAGATAAGTTAGTGTTTTCATCTGGTCGTGACGAAATATATAATTGAGTGTCATCAGCATAACAGTGGAAATTAATTCCATGTTTTCTTATAATATTACCAAGTGGCAGCATATATATTGAGAATAGCAGAGGGCCTAACACCGATCCTTGCGGCACTCCATAGTCTACTGACGTTATCTTTGATTTTTCCCCATTTAAACAGACAAAATGGTAACGGTCTGATAAGTACGATCTAAACCAGCTTAATGCCTGTCCCTGAACACCAGTGTAGTTTTGTAGTCGATCCAGGAGTATTTTATGATCTATAGTGTCGAACGCAGCGCTTAGATCGAGTAGAACTAGTATTGAGATACAGCCTTGGTCAGAAGCTAAAAGTAAATCATTTGTAATTTTAACTAGCGCAGTTTCTGTGCTATCATGCGGTCTGAATCCCGACTGGAATTTTTCATAGATATAATTTTCTTGCAAGAAAGAGCACAATTGAGCGGACACATCTTTTTCTAGAATTTTAGACATAAATGGAAGATTTGAAATGGGTCTGTAATTTGCTAGGTTATTTGGATCTAATTGCGGTTTCTCAATGAGAGGTTTTATTACTGCCAGCTTGAATATTCTTGGAGCATGACCTAAAGATAAAGACGAGTTAATAATATTGAGAAGAGGCTCTTCCACTACAGGTAACACTTCTTTCAGTAGTTTAGTGGGTATTGGATCTAATAAACATGTTGTTGGATTAGATGAAATTATAAGTTTATTTAACTCTTCCTGTCCTATAGTTGTAAAGCGGTGTAGTTGTTCTTGAGGGGCGATAATTCAGGCTGAATCATAAGACACCATAAAAGATTGTACATTTACAATTGTGTTTCTGATGCTTTCTATTTTCTCATTGAAGAAATTCATAAAATCATTACCACTATACTGTAACGGAATATTTTGCTCTGGTGATGTCTGTTTATTTGTTAGTCTAGCTACGGTGTTGAATAAAAACCTTGGATTATTTTGGTGATTTTCTATTAGTTTGCGGATATGCTCAGCCCTGGCTGCTTTTAGAGCCTTTTTATAACGTGACATACTGTCTTTCCACGCGATTCTAAAGACCTCTAAATTAGTTTGTTTCCATTTACGCTCTAAGTTACGAGTTTCTCTCTTGATAACATGCGTAGCACTGTTGTACCATGGTGCTTTAGTTTTCTCTCTAACCTTTTTTAATCTAATTGGTGCAACAATTTCTAGTGTACTAGAGAAAATGGTGTTCAAACTGCTAGTCATTTCCTCTAGTTCATCTGTTTGTTTGGGTTCACTGAGCAGCTGAGATAGATCAGGTAAGCTATTTGAGAATCTATCTATAGTGGTTGGAAGGATTGTTCTGCCTGGTTGATAACGTGGCGCAACATGACAAATGTCAGCAGTACGTATTATACAAGTTATCATGTAATGATCAGTGACATCATCACTTTGCGGTGTAATATCTATATCGGTTGGATGGGTTCCATATGATATAATTAAATCTAGTGTATGATTTAGACGATGAGTGGGACCACTGACGTTTTGCGTGACCCCAAAGGAGTTTAATAAATCTGTAAACGCAGTCCCTAACGAATCATTTGTGTTATCTACGTGTATGTTAAAATCTCCAACAATTATTGCTTTATCGACATTGAGCAATAGCTCTGAGAGAAAGTCTGCAAACTCTTTTAGGAAATCAGCATAGGGCCCTGGAGGTCTATATACAGTAGCCAAGGCTAGAGATAATAGGGATTTCTTTCTTACATCTAAGAGCGTAACATTTAGCATAAGTACTTCAAACGAATTAAACCTGTGACCTGTTTTCTGAGTAACATTTAGAATATCTCTATAGATTGTTGCAACACCGCCGCCACGACCGATCAGACGGGGCTCATGCTTATAACAGTATCCTGGTGGAGTGGACTCATTTAGACCAAAATAATCATTTGGTTTAAGCCAGGTTTCAGTAAGGCAGAATACATCGAAACTATTATCTGTGACCATTTCATTTACAATAACCGCCTTAGGTGTGAGCGATCTAATGTTTAGAAGACCTAGGTTTAGAAATTGTTTTTGTTCACTGATATTGAGATTTTCTGGTTAATTACAATAAGATTTTTCCTAGATCCTACAGTAGATTTATTGTTTGGCCTCACTAAACGAGGAATAGACACAGTGTCTATATAATGTTCTACACTACTTATATCAATTAAGTTGGGACAGCAAAGACTGTGATTTGGACTTAATAGTCATACGGTGTGTAACGTCTTGGAGATGTTGTCCGACAGAACAGCCGCTCCGATTCTGCTGGGGTGCAGGCCATCAGCACGGTAGAGCCTAGGTCGCTCCCAGAACAGATTCCAATTATTTACAAAGAGCAGTTTCTGTTCATTACACAATGACATTAACCATTCATTTAGTGCAAAATAATCTACTGAACCTTTCCTGTCCTTGTCGGTACGTGGGAAGCGGTCCAGACACGATGATCGTTGCTTCAGGCGATGTGCTGCGTACCGTCTCGATCAGGCTCCTGTAGTCCTTCTTCAGAACCTCCGTCTGCCGCAGCCTGATGTCGTTCACTCCCGCGTGCAGCACAACAGCTCCGACGCGCTCGTCACCGTTCAGGATCTTGGGAACCTGCGCAGCGACATCTAGAACACGAGCACCAGGAAAGCAGTGAGTGCGCACCTTACCTTTACCTGAGGTAGTGCGGACATGACGAACGATGGAACTGCCGATGATCACGGCGTCGTCACGTTCCGACTCGCGAAGAGGGGAGAAGCGGTTCCGGGTGGAGATCTCGAAGACCGGGAGTGGCGGAGAGGTTCTTGGTCTGGTCCTGGCTCGTGTCTTCCGCTGTGGGATCACCCAGGGTCCATGGTGTTGTGTCGGTGCCGGAGTGAATGAAGCCAGGGATGATCGCGTCCTCGGAGCATGCGTCCTGTGCAGAGAAACACACGGAGTAGACGAGGTCGGAGTCAAAAAGTTACTAACCACTGACTTGTGAGCATCGGCGCGTGATGTTTCAAGCGCTGATCGCCGATCTCGCAGCTCGGCTTGCCTCTCTAGCAGACCACGGATCTGTTTCTCCACGGACTCCAGCTCCAACAGCACCGAATGCAGCTCGAATGTGTCCTCACCTGCACTCAAAGGTAACGTTAGACACACATCCGATATATTCGCCATTATAACAGATGAACAGTAAATAAGTAGTGATACTACCAATATCACTACTAATTTAGGACTGAAATCCTGGATATGACCCGTATCCTTTCAGTGAAAAGTGTGTAAATGAGACGATCGGTAGGCGAGAGGCCACGCGTGCAATGCTAGCGGGCTAAAGGCTAGTAGCGGAGATTCGGAAAGTTGGATCTAAGTAGCGATATCAAACATCAAATAAGAGGCTGTATTCAATGAAACACTGAATGAATGAAATGGCTGAATTAAACACTTGATACTGTGGACGCATAGATAGTACACCAGTAGAACAAACAACAACATAATTGCTATTTCCTTTATCCACAGCCAGGGTTTACCAATCAAGTTTCCGAACCATGAAAAATTCGAGTGTCCGTCATGTTACTGGTACGACAATCTTGATCATGTTGATGGATGACTGAAGGTTTCATATGTGAGTCTCTGCGTTGTGTATTTTTTTCTTTTTTCTTTCGTGATAGTTGCGTCGGCAGTGGGTCTAGTCGTTTTCTTGAGGTTTTCTTGTGGCTTCATACGCAGATGACGGGGTCGGTGCGTATGGGTCCCGGAACAGTCATCAGTGGTATCTGCACAGAGTAAGAAAGAAAACAAAAGACAGGAGAGCAGTATTTGTTCACACACTAGGGTTGTAAACTTTTCCGAGTCTGCTATTGTTGTTCCATTTTTCCCTATTTCTTAAATCCTTTGACACCTAAGAAACAGTGAGGTAAGGGTGGACTAGGATAGGTAAGGCCTATGAGGGAAGTCTTCACCGCAGAGTTTGACCCCCGAAGCCTGTTGCATTCGGTTCTTTTCTGGGCTCGTCACTTTGTTCCGTGTCCTATATCCTATCCTTCTAGATGGGGAAACAACTTTACACTGTGACACATTAGTCCAGGTTTCTCCTTCCCTGACACAATACTGCAGCTGCTGTAATCAACATCAGTTAATGTGGTCCATGCCACATAGGAATTACTTTCAATTACTTGAGCTGAACCGTCAACAAACAACTCAAATTCTGAATTCTCTATGGGAGTTTATTTTACTTCCCTCGAAGGTGTGTATGTAAGCGTAACACAATCATGAGTCATTTCTCCTTCAGCCTCTAACACAAATTCAGTCATTCCAGACATCATACATGAGGATGGGTTTGTGACAGGTACACGCTGTAAAACAATGTTCGGGACTCTGGAGGTAGTAAGCCAATTTCCCCAACGGGAGGAGGTTACAGAAGTGACTTTTTCTTCATTCATCAGTGTGGACACTGCATGAAGACATTTTACATTTACAATCTGACCTAACACCATTACTGATGAAGGGCCTGTGCTGTAGCATAACATTTAAGGCTGTGAGTTTACTTAACTAGTGTCCCCCAAAGGAAGGATGAGACTGTCACTTTCCTTTTGTTCTATTAAACAAAAATAAGTCTTTCATCTTTGTTTTAAGTTACTGGGGAAATTAAGCACTCACAGCCCAAATGGTTAACACATCAACAAGCTGCCCAACAAGTTTAATGACGAGGGGACGGGCTGCTTCAGAGTAGCAAGATGACTGAGTAGGAGCTGAGTAACTTTGTTAACTTGTTTAAAGTTCTTTTTGTTTTTCCTACACTCTTTTCCCCAATGTCCATGTTTATCACAATAATAACAACTGCCCTCTCTCTTAGGACATTTGCGTTTCTGTCGATTCTCTGTGTTGACCTTAAAGGATGCTGCTGCAATTTTTACTCTTGCCTTGACATCAGAATCTCTTTCCCAAGTAGCTAACCTGTCTAGGTTACTTTGCAGGGTTCTAGTGGACCATGTGACTTCTAAGAAAGGCAATGCTTTTCTATGCTCTGACAAAAGACCATCAAACCATGTGCGCACTAGGGGACCATTATCTTCTAGCACCTTCTCTGAAGGGTCAGCTATCCCGCTGTGTGCGGCCGCTGACTGTCAAAATCTTTCAGTGTACTCACTCACAGTTTCATCCTTCTTCTGTACACAACTTGTGATCTTTGACCAGTGCATGTTCGGTCCAACAATGTTCTTTAATGCTTTCAGAACTCCCTCTCTCAATTCATCTTTTCTGGCATGTTGTAGTTCAGAAGTAACAGCAGACTCAAAACTGTTGAATTCAGATTCAGTTAGAATTTGTGACATCAGCTGTGAGTCTTCTGCCAACGACATGTCGTAGACACGCATTTTACTGATCAATGCCCTTCTAAATTCAGAAAAATCTGTGCGTTCTGAAGGTAAGCTTTGGGATAGTCTTTCTATGTCTTTAGGTACGAGTGCTTTGGCAACAGTTTGGTTTTGGACAACAGAAGAGTTGGGACGAACACTTTCAGTTCCCTCAATTCCCTGAGATCTTCTTGCGACACATACCATTACTGAATCTACAGGCTTATCAGTTACTGATTGGATGGCTACATCTGTTTCAAAGAAAGCTTTTAAATCAGGATGAATCTCATCTGACTGTTGGTCTTCTGAGTCAAATTTGGTTGAGGACTTGTTATGGCCCACCTTTTTCGTGAGACAGAAAACTCGAGTGAACAATTGTTTGTTCTGTTCTTTTAACTTAGCAATACACCTAGCTTGTTCTTGTG
This sequence comes from Siphateles boraxobius, assembly GCF_051911475.1. NCBI lineage: Eukaryota > Metazoa > Chordata > Actinopteri > Cypriniformes > Leuciscidae > Siphateles > Siphateles boraxobius. The sequence goes on from NW_027509164.1 coordinate 1,833,397, forward strand.
CAATGGATAAGCTAAATTATTGGTGGCAGCAGATAATTCCTTTTATGTTTCTCTTCCTGATACATGCACCTAACACCTTCTTGCATTCTTCAATAAACCATACTTTTTCTGGGTGAATACCAAATTTCTTTCTCAAATCCAATCTGACTGACTCAGTCACTATGGAGTCCATCAGCTCCCCTAACAATGACTTGAACTCACTGTCTGTCCATAAAGGGGTAGCTAGTCCACCTTTCTCAGTAGTTGGGATTAGTCTAGCACTTTTCCTAAACATTTTGTGGATTTCTTTGTTACCACACAAACAAACACTAAAACTTCTCTGATCAAACAGAGGGTACATTCAAAAATGATCAACTAACGTTAACCTTCCTTCAAATTACTAGCACTTTACGCTAATCTTTCCTGCTTATAAGAACAGGAGATAAACAATTCTTCTCTGCTGAAAACAGAGGATAAAACAAAAAAATTAGCATGTAATGCTAACCTTCTCTGTGAACAGAGGATCACCAAATTTTAACATGTAATGCTAATCTTCCCTGCCTGACAACAGAGGATCAACTTTCATCTCTAAAAGAAAATTTTAGAGGATAACACCAGTTATGTTTCTCTTCCTGATACATGCACCCAACACCTTCTTGCATTCCTCAATAGACCATACCTTTTCTGGGTGAATACCAAATTTCTTTCTCAAATCTCATTACTTTCTTTCTCAAATCTCATTACTGTATTTCGCAAGTAATGCTAATCTTCCCTGCCTGGACAGAGGAAAACTTTCATTTCTAACAGAAAACTTTAGAGGATAAACTTCTTTTTTTTTTGCTGTTTTACGAGCTCGCAGATGATTTTTTTCACTCGGGAGAAATCGCGTGTAAATCGGTTATGATCGCATGTCGCGGCTCGTATCGCGCTGCGAAATACAAGCCGAGCCGAGCACCTCTCGACCTCCCGATAATTTTTAAGCATGTCGAAAAAGTTCGGGAGCTGTCAGCTTGCATTCGTGAGGTGTGTGCGGTTGAATGAGCCGATTTGTCGATCTATCTGAATTTGACCAATCAGGAGCTGAGGAAATCCACAGAAGAAAGACGAAAATGGTGTGGACTACTAGAAACACTGCTTCAATTAATGTTTTTATGATGACTTTGTGAAAGGTTAACTAAACAGCATCTGCCGTGTTCCTGCTGGCCAGTATTTGGCATATTTCATTCTGTAACATACAGATCTGTATTATGCTATTGTTTTTGATAGTGTTATACATTTCTTACACGTCACGATGATCATTACGTTTGTATCTTCCTAAAAGCAATTAAAGTTTGTCTACAGCCTAAGCTTTTTTTTTATTATTACTGCCGACAGAACAATGTTGCCAGATATTGCTACAAAAAACAAGCAAAGACTAACAAAAACGTCTCAGGTTACTATTGTAACCATAGTTCCCTGAGAACAGGGAACGAGACGATGCGTCCATCGACGCCATGGGAACGCCCCCAGCGTGACTGCGTCTGAAGCATCTATGTCAACTAGTCCAATGGAAAGAATGAGCGTCACGGGCGGGTGACGTCATGACCAGGATATGATAAAAGCACATCCGGTGCAAACCGGCATTAGCTTCGAAAATTGCCGAAGCAAGCCGATCACAGGGATGCAGGAAGTATGGCAGGGTGACGCATCGTCTCGTTCCCTGTTCTCAGGGAACTATGGTTACAATAGTAACCTGAGACGTTCCCTTACGAAGGGAACTCAACGATGCGTCCATCGACGCCATGGGAACGAGAATACCCAAAGCGCCAGACTTTCAAATGCCTGAGTGTCAGCCTGTTGTCACACTGCACCAAGCACCTGGGATCCTGGGGCAGCATCCAGGTCCAAGCTGTAAAACCTCATGAATGTGAGCGGTGAGGACCAGCCCGCCGCATCACAAACGTCTTGGAGAGAACTCCAGATAATACGCTTAGAAGCCATACTCCTAGTGGAATGAGCCCTGACCACCAAATGGTTGGCCAGAAGACTCACAAGCAAGAAGAATAGTCTCGACTATCTATATGCTCAATAGGTTGGATTTTCTCGACAGAGAAGTCCGATGAACATAAGTGTCCAGTGCTCGCACTGGCACAAGAGGTTCAGCTTTTCCTGGTCCGAAAAATGGGGGAGGACAGAAACCTGCAGCACAATAGGCCTCGGAATAATGGTAGGCACCTTTGGAACATATCCATGTTTCGGGTAAGATTGCCTTGGCCATCCCGGTGCACTCAAGGCAGGTGGGGACCGAAAGGGCCTGAAGGTCTGACTCTTATAGGGACGAAATAGCTAGCAGAAAATAGTCTTAAAAGAAAGGAACTTCTCTGAGACCAAATCTAAGGGCTCGAAGGGAGCCCCAGATAGGCCTTCTAGAACTATTGCAAGGTCCCAAGCCAGCACCTTAGTGCAAGTTGCATGCCTCAGCCTCAAAGTGCCACGAAGGAAACGAGTGATCAGGGGGTCTCGACCCAAAAATGTACTACCCACCAGGGCGTGGAAAGCCGCAATGGCCGCCACACATATTATACCTTAAGCGTGGAAGGACATAGACCTGATACAAAGCGTTCTTGCAGAAACTCGAATACTGTGTTTACTGAACAGTTAACCGGATCCCACTGACGCTGGTAACACCAAGAAGTGAAAAACTCTCGAAATAGTGAATATAGTTTCCTCGTAGCGGGAGCTCTGGAGCTTAGAATGGTCTAAACAACCTCGGTTGAGAGACCACTCTCTATGAGTTGGGCCCCCTCAGAGGCCAAACCCACAGTTCCCAAATCCCCTGCCGGGGGTGCAATATTGCATCCCCTGCCTGAGACAGAAGGTCTCCAAGGGAGGTCCGTCGAGGAGAAAAATTAGGTCCGCAAACCAAATTCAGCTCGGCCAGGGTGGTGCTACTAAATAGGCTTATTCCATCCTGGCGGATTCACTCCAGAACTCCTGGGAGCAGAGCAACGGAGGGAAATGCGTACAGACGTAGCCTCGGCCACGTCTGCACCATAGCATCCAGCCCCGAGGGGACTGGTTGAGTGAGGGATAACCAGAGTGGACAGTGCGTCGTATGCTGAGACGAGAACAAATCCACTTCTGCCTGGCCGTAAAACTCCCATATTTGCTCCACCGCCTCGGGGTGGAGTCCCCTGGCCTCAGCCCCTGCCTCGACAGGGTGTCTGCTCCAATATTCTGGCCCCCCCCGGAATATACACTGCCCTCAGACAGCGCAATTTCTTGAGGGACCAAAATAAGAGGCCACCAACGTGTTGTCTGTGGGTCAAGAACCAGAGTTTCCTCCATATAACCAAGGCGCGGGGATACTGCCGCGTGATCTTGATCGTAAGGAGTGGGTTTCCCCTCAGGGAGAACCCTCTGGTCCTGAGCCACCTCTGTAAAGGTCTCACGTACAGCAGGTCAAAGGGTATCACATTGGACGCTGCTGCCCTGAGGCCTAACAGTCACCAGAACAACACATGATGGCCCCTCAGGTCTGGGAGGAGATGTCTCAACGCATTGAAGACGACCATCATCTCTAGGCAATTCATGTGCCAAGAGAGATGATGACTCCTCCACAAGCCCTGAGCTGAGCGGCCTTCCAATACCGCTCCCCAGCCGGTGAGGGAAGCATCTGTCGAGATCACAACTCGATGGCAAAGAGCTCCCAACACCGGACCCTGGGTTAAGAACCAGTGTTTCCTCCATATAACCAAGGTGCGGAGACACCGCCGCGTGATCTTGATCATACGAAGTGGGTTTCCCCTCGGGGAGAACCCTCTGGTCCTGAGCCACCACTGTAAAGGTCTCATGTACAGCAGGCCAAAAGTTATCACGTTGAACGCTGCTGTCACAAGACCCAACAGTCTCTCTAACTGTTTTACAGTGCGTGACTGGCCTAGCCTCAGCTCTTTTGTGGCTGTTAGGATAGCAGCTACACGAACGGGCGACAGAGTGGCCCGCATCGTCACTGAATCCCATACCACACCAAGGAAAGTGGTTCTCTGTACTGGAGAAAGCACACTCTTCTTGGCATTGAGCCTCAACCCCAACATCTGCATAGGAGCGAGAACGACACCTCGGTGCCGAACCGCTAACTGTTCTGATTCCGCTAGAATCAGCCAGTCATCTATGCAATTCATAATGCATATGCACTGCAGCCTGGCGGGGCCAGAGCTGCGTCTACACGCTTCGTGAATGTGCGGGGTGATAGAGCTAGACCGAAAGGAAGTGCCTGATACTGGTGTTCTTTGCCCCAAAGAAAACCTCAGGAACCTCCTGTGCTGAGGGAGGATGGAGATATGGAAGTATGCGTCTTTTAGATCTATCGTGACAAACCAGTCCTCGGATCTGATTTGAGTCACGATCTGCTTGAGTGTCAGCATTTTGGAATTGAGTTCCAGCACCAAACACTCCAACAGACGAAGATCTAGTATGTGACGCAGCTCTCCATCCTTTTTTGGAACAATGAGATAACGACTGTAAAGACCCGACGCAATGTCGGGTGAGTACACCTGCTCTATAGCTTCCTTTGCTAACAGGGCCTTTACCTCTTGCTCCATTACCAGAGCCTGCTCGGGATGCACCACTGTGGGCAGCACCCCGTTGTAACGAGGAGGACGAGAACCAAACTGGATTCTGTATCCTTTCTCTACAATCTGCAGGACCCAATGAGAAATATTCGGCAGAAGCTTCCACGCTGCCAGAAAATTTACTAAGGGAACCAGCCTCTCGAGGCTGGTCTCTGGTGTTATCGAGACAGCCAATTCCGGAGCCTGAAACATAATGGCAGGAACTACCTGAACTGGCCGCTCTAAGGCCCCCCTCAGAGGGCGCGAAACCGATGCTGTGCCGCAGCATAGCATCAGCGACTCGCTGGAGACCGCTGCGCCCTGAAGCACCGAGGGTGGCAGGGTTGGCAGAACGGTCTCGTGAGGACCCCGAAATGGAACGGGCACCGTAAAATGAGGTGTACACCGCTCCACTTCGGTCGGGGCTGTCCTCACAGGCCTGATGCGTGAACATCAGGACCTTTTTTTCTTTTGAGCCGCAGCCTTCTCAGCGTGAAGAACGGTCCTCGGATCCGGCTTCTGCTTTGAAGGCTTTGGCTGCTGTGTTGTGTATGAGAAACTAGACGGCTGGAGCTGCTCACGCCCAGCAGCCCCAGGGGGTTGGACATAGCGAGGGAGAGATTATCTTGTATCTTTCTCTATGATTCCCATCAAATTGAGCCAGAGGTGTCTCTCAGTGACCACAAGGGCTGCCATCCCTGAGAGATAAATCTGTGGCCCGACGGAGTTCTCAAACCCCATCGGGCCAAACTCCCTCACTTCTGTCCAAATACCGCAGCAGGTCAGCCTGATATGCTTGTAGCACTGCTATGGTGTGCAAGCAGGCCCATGCTAGACCCACTGCCATATATGCTTTTCCCACTAGATTAAAAAATAGTTTTCTTTAATGGTTTAGTGAGAGAAGCCGACGCCTTCAGGTACAATACTGAACCGGGAGACAGATAGCTCGCAAGCGTCTGTTCTACCCGGGGTATTGCCCCATAGCCATACCCTCTTAACCCCCAAATATCTGAATATACATGAATGTGGGGGCTAAAAGACAAGAGGAGTAAGGCTTTTTCCATGATCTAGACAGCTCGCTGTGCAGATCGGGAAAAATGGAAGGCCCCGTGATGGAGGTGGAAAAACAGAGGGAAGGAAACTCGTTTAATCTATTTTATTTTTAGGACGAGTGCCCCCTTATTTCTGCTGGCCATAAATATTTAATTTATCTACAGCCTTAGTAAACACTTCCACCAGCTTATTATTTTTATATATATATTTTATATATATTCACTTTATTTTATATATAATATATAAACTATCATATATATATATATATATATAGGTTATATATATTTCTCATACGCTGGGGAAAGAGATGGCAAATTCACTTCCCCCATGATTGTGTCACTTTCAATGCCCAGCACATCTACCTCCTCGGAGGTAGAGCACTGAAGCATTGATTTCTCTCTCTCCCCGGGCGGAAGAGACCGCAGCGCGGGCTTCCGAGACCGGCGAGAGAGCACTGGATCCCTCGTGGAAAGGGAGGAGATAAGATCCGCGGACCCGTCTCCAACCCCGTAAAGAGATCCTATTCGCGATCCACAGGAATGCATTCTCCGCGCTGCCTCGGCAGACGCGGGACCTGTCACCCTGAGAATTGCGAGCCCGGCCACTTTCCTCGAAAAGTGACAGGCGGGAGCGGAGCATGCGAAGCGAAAGCTTCTCACAATGTTGGCAATCAGCCCCCTCGGAGGCTGATACCGCATGCTCTACTCCCAAACCCATCACACAAAGCTCGTGTGTGTCCCTACTCGTTAAATAGCGCGAGCAGGGAGAACACAGAGTTTGTGCAATTGTTTAGTTTCCATAAATATATATATCAGACAGACAACAGTAAATATAACAGACAGTTTGACACAGATCGCTTGCTGAGGCAACAGAAGCAAATGCCGGTTTGCACCGGATGTGCTTTTATCATATCCTGGTCATGACGTCACCCGCCCGTGACGCTCATTCTTTCCATTGGACTAGTTGACATAGATGCTTCAGACGCAGTCACGCTGGGGGCGTTCCCATGGCGTCGATGGACGCATCGTTGAGTTCCCTTCGTAAGGGAACAAAGAAATTATATAAAAATCTGAAATAAGTTAAAAGCTTGTGTTTTGGAAATAAGATTAATATATCATGAACCACTTTAATAACGTCCTAAACTGTGACATTAATCCAAAAAACAAGTCCAGAATACTACTGTCACCATTTCATTATGTGGATCTGGCAACACGGGATCTGGCACCCGCGCCCTCACTCACAACGCGCTCAAGCTCACTCAAGCCCCGTTCACTGCGCTAGCTTCTCGCAGCACAATGAATTGCAAACACTCACATGAGGTGGTTTAAAAGGGCTAATTAATCATTCAGAGAGCTTGAAATTTTATTTGTGAATGTGTAGCCTACCGTAACTACATTTTTTAAGTCATTCACACACACACACACACACACACACACACACACACACACACACACACACACACACACACACACACACACACAAGGGTGACCGGACGTCCGTTTCCCGGTGCTGAAAACAAGCCTATATATGTAGCAAAATAATCACGCTTTGTATCAATATTTTAAATGCAGTTATGAGAGAGTTTTTGGCGCGGAACTTCGTGCGATTTCTTCGGAAGTCAGCAGGTCGTAAAATCGTGTCGTATGTCACTGCCTCCGTACGATTTTCGGATAAACTCACTCGTTGTCACGGTTCATTGATTCACTGACTCTTTCTCGCGCTGTGTTTGTCAGCGATCTCTATTTATACCCTGGTCTTTCGTCTTGTGTTTGTCAGATCGTTGTTGGATGTATCCTGTGCTGTTTGTTCTTCGTCTGGTGTTCCCGTTCCTGTTTTGGAGTCGTGTTGAGTTTACTGTCTGCCTGCCGTCGTGTTGAGTTCCTGTCTGCCTGCCGTCATCGGAGGATTCTGTCTCATCTCTTCACTTCACGGATTATCGGGTGGCTCTCTTCACTTCACGGATTATCAGGTGGCTCTCTTCACTTCACGGATCATCGGGTGTCATCGCATCACGGACTGTCGGGTTGCTCATCTGCCCCTGCGCTACCATTGTGCTCTGGACTGTGTTTTCTCACCACCTTCATTCTGTGTTCAATAAATCTGGTTTTCTGCACTTGCATCTTCTGTCATCATTCCCCGCGTTACAGAACGATCTGACACACCATGGATGCAGCGAGAACCCCGGAGCTCAGCGAATTCCTTTCTAGGAACGCCACAAGGATGGACCAGCAGGAAGAAAATCTAGCCCTGACTGGTCGGGCCGTGCAAGCCTTGGTAGCGCAGGTGACCGAGCTCACCCAGCGCTTCCAACAACTAGCGACTCCCACTGCGCCACCCACACCGCCGACTCTCCCCACGCCCTCTCCTACCAACCATCCACCGGAGCCTCGATTACCTGCCCCTGAGAGGTATAATGGTGAGCCACAGTTTTGCAGGGCATTCCTAACGAAGTGTTCCATGTTTTTTGCCCTGCAGCCCCAGACGTTTGCCACTGAGGAAACCAAGGTGGCTCTGGTACTCACCCTGCTGTCCGGATGGGCAGCCCTGTGGGGAACGGCGGTGTGGGAGAATAACGATCCATGCTGTTCCTCGTTCCAAACACTCTCGGCTGAGATGAAGAGGGTGTTTGATCGGGCGGTGGCTGGAAGAGAGGCTGCACGCCGTTTAGCTGATCTTCGCCAGGAGAACCAATCAGTCGCCGACTACTCGATCGAGTTCCGTACCCTCGCCGTAGAGTGTCACTGGAACGAGGAAGCGCAGTGGGACATGTTCCTGCATGGGCTGGCTGACCGTATCCAGAAGGAGATCTACGCCCTGGATCTCCCGAAGGATCTCAACGGACTGATCGAGCTGGCCCTGCGGGTGGATGCCCGCTTACAGCGGGTGGAACAGCATTCCCGCAGGACCCTGACTCCGGAGACCTTCGGACCCTCTCGAGCCAGTGGCGGGGATACGGTCAGCCCCACCTTCGATCACGAGCCCATGCAGGTGGGTAGAGCTCGGCTCTCCCGGGAGGAGAAGGAAAGACGGAGAGGGGGTTATGCCTTTACTGCGGAGGTACCGGTCACTTCATTAACACCTGCCCCGTAAAAGATCGGGCCCGGCAGTAAGCAGGAGGCTACTGTTGGGCGGGATCTCCACCAGCAAGACCTCCTCTACTTTCCTCCCGGTGAGACTGCAATGGGCAACCCGATTCTACAACTGTCAAGCACTTCTGGATTCTGGGGCCGAGGGGAATTTCATGGATTTGTCGTTAGCACGTAAGCTGCAAATTCCCATCACACCACTCACGAATCCCATCTCTGTCAACGCACTCAATGGACAAGAACTTCCAGTCATAACACTCACCACTGATCATCTGACACTCATAACCTCACGCAACCACGCAGAGAAACTTTCATTTCTACTCCTGGACTGTCCTCACACTCCAGTGGTTCTCGGTCATCCCTGGCTCACCCAGCACAATCCCAGGGTTGACTGGGGCCATAACTCTGTGTCTGCTTGGAGCACCCAATGTTATGCGTCTTGTTTAATGTCTGCTTGTTCTTCGGTGTCCAGTTCTGTCTTGCAGGAGGAGTCGGTGAATCTGTCTAACGTGCCCGCGGAGTATCTCGACCTGAAGGGAGTGTTCAGTAAGTCTCGGGGTGCTTCTCTTCCTCCGCATCGTCCCTATGACTGTGCTATAGATCTTATACCAGGTACGTCTCCGCCTAAGGGCAAGTTATACTCGCTTTCTGTCCCAGAAAGGGAGGCCATGGAGAAATACATTTCTGATTCTCTAGCTTCCGAATTCATTCGTCCTTCCTCTTCTCCGGCGGGGGCGGGGTTCTTTTTTGTTGGTAAGAAGGACGGGTCTCTGCGACCGTGTATTGATTACCGAGGGTTGAACAACATCACGGTAAAGAATACTTATCCTTTGCCGTTGATGTCTTCAGCCTTCGAGCGGTTGCAGGGAGCCTCCATCTTCACAAAATTGGACTTACGTAACGCATATCATTTGGTTCGCATTAGGAAGGGGGATGAATGGAAAACCGCTTTTAACACCCCTAGGGGCCATTTTGAATACTTGGTCATGCCGTTCGGGCTGTCCAACTCCCCAGCGGTTTTCCAGGCACTCGTCAATGACGTGCTGAGAGATATGGTAGACCAGTTCATATACGTCTACCTGGATGACATATTGATTTTTTCTTCTTCTCTCCAGGAACACGTTCAGCACGTCAGACGAGTGCTTCAGAGGTTGCTAGAGAATGGGCTTTTTGTCAAGGCGGAGAAATGCGCTTTTCATGCACAATCTGTTCCTTTCTTAGGTTACATCATCTCGTCTGAGGGAGTGCGCATGGATCCTGACAAGGTTAAGGCTGTGATGGATTGGCCAAGCCCAGATTCCCGTAAGGCCCTACAGAGGTTTCTGGGGTTCGCCAATTTCTATCGGCGTTTTATTCGCAATTTCAGCCAACTAGCCGCTCCTCTGACTGCCTTGACCTCCCCCAGAACGACGTTCAGGTGGTCCGATACAGCCGAGGCCGTATTCGCTAAACTCAAGAGCCGCTTCAGTTCAGCTCCCATCTTGATTGCCCCTGATTCATCACGTCAGTTTGTGGTGGAGGTCGACGCATCAGAGGTGGGGGTAGGTGCAGTTCTTTCCCAGCGCTCTTCCACAGGCGACAAGATGCACCCTTGCGCGTTTTTGTCCCATCGTTTATCGCCTGCTGAACGTAACTATGACATTGGTAACAGAGAGTTGTTGGCAGTCAAGTTAGCGCTGGAGGAGTGGCGTCATTGGTTAGAAGGGTCGGGGGTACCTTTTATCGTTTGGACTGATCATAAGAACCTGGAATATATTAGATCTGCTAAAAGACTCAACTCCAGGCAGGCTCGTTGGGCACTTTTTTTCGGTCGTTTTGATTTTTCACTCTCGTACCGCCCGGGGTCTAAAAACATCAAACCCGATTCTTTATCTCGTATTTTTGACCAATCCGAACGCCCGGTTACTCCCGAGTGCATTTTACCTGAGACACTATTTATCTCCACTCACATGGGAGGTCGAATCGAAGGTCAGGACTGCCTTAGGAGGGGTAATGCCTCCGCCCGGTTGCCCACCGAGTCGATTGTTTGTGCCAGAGGGGGTTCGGTCCGACGTTATTCGATGGGGTCACTGTTCCAGCATAGCATGTCATCCAGGGGTAAACCGCACCAGTTTTTTGGTCAAGCAACGGTTCTGGTGGCCATTAATGGCTCGCGACATTCGGAGTTTTGTTTTGGCTTGATCGGTTTGTGCCACTGGTAAGACTTCTAATCGACCCCCAGATGGGTTACTCCAACCGCTGTCTGTCCCTTCGAGACCCTGGTCCCATATAGCGCTAGATTTTATCACCGCCCTCCCACCCTCCCAGGGCAAAACGGTCGTTTTGACCGTAGTGGACCGGTTCTCGAAGGCGGCTCATTTTATCCCCTTGCCAAAATTACCTTCTGCCAAGGAGACAGCGGTGGCTGTCTTAGATCACGTTTTTCGTCTACATGGCCTCCCGACTGACGTGATCTCTGACAGGGGTTCCCAATTCGTGTCCAAATTTTGGCAGGAGTTTTGTAGGTTACTGGGAGCGACTGTCAGTCTATCTTCGGGTTACCATCCCCAAAGCAATGGGCAAACCGAGAGAGCCAACCAAGATTTTGAAAGAGTGTTGCGATGTTTGGTGTCTAAGAATCCTTCCTCCTGGAGTCAGCAACTCTCAGTGGTGGAGTACGCACACAACTCGTTACCAGTGTCATCTACGGGCCTATCTCCGTTTGAGTGTAGCTTAGGGTACCAGCCACCAGTTTTTTCTAGCCTGGAATCCGAAGTCGCGGTCCCCTCCGCTCACGCCTTCGTCCAGAGGTGCCACCGCATATGGACCAGAGCCCGTGAGACTCTGCTCCAGGTGGGGGCACGCACCAAGGCTAAAGCCGATCGCCACCGGTCTAGGCCTCCCGTATACGTCGTAGGTCAAAAAGTGTGGCTTTCTACCAAGAACATTCCGCTCCACTCCGTGTCTAATAAACTAGCTCCAAAATTCATTGGCCCATTTACTGTCACCAAGATCATTAGTCCGGTGACAGTCCGCCTTAAACTTCCTCCTGCGTACAGGAGAATTCACCCCGCCTTTCATGTTTCCAAATTAAAGCCTGTTTTTCGTTCTCATCTTAATCCGCCGGTCCCGGTTCCCCCAACGCCGCGACTCGTAGACGGGGAACCTACATATTCGGTCAATCGTATTCTGGACTCGAGACGGAGGGGACGCGGATACCAGCATCTGGTGGACTGGGAAGGTTACGGTCCGGAGGAGAGAAGTTGGGTACCTGCCAGGGACATTCTGGATCAATCCCTTATTGATGATTACAATCAACAGGTAGGTCCTCCTGGGAGCGCCAGGAGGCGCTCCTAGGGGGAGGGGTAATGTCACGGTTCATTGATTCACTGACTCTTTCTCGCGCTGTGTTTGTGCTGCTCGTTAGTAGGGGCGTGGTCGCTGATCAGCCACTGATTGTCATCAGCGCCAGCTGATCCTGATCAGCGATCTCTATTTATACCCTGGTCTTTCGTCTTGTGTTTGTCAGATCGTTGTTGGATGTATCCTGTGCTGTTTGTTCTTCGCCTGGTGTTCCCGTTCCTGTTTTGGAGTCGTGTTGAGTTTACTGTCTGCCTGCCGTCGTGTTGAGTTCCTGTCTGCCTACCGTCATCGGAGGATTCTGTCTCATCTCTTCACTTCACGGATTATCAGGTGGCTCTCTTCACTTCACGGATCATCGGGTGTCATCGCATCACGGACTGTCGGGTTGCTCATCTGCCCCTGCGCTACCATTGTGCTCTGGACTGTGTTTTCTCACCACCTTCATTCTGTGTTCAATAAATCTGGTTTTCTGCACTTGCATCTTCTGTCATCATTCCCCCCGTTACACTCGTAAAGTGTGCGTGGACATATGATCTTCCGACCTTCGGAATTCGCACTGTGTACGCCCGCCTTTAGTTAACACAGAACACTGTTGGAGGTGAGCTTACCTCCCTCCAGGACAAGGGAGTGTGTGAGGAAACTTCCCTTCCTACAGGTGTGTGTGTGAGGAAAGCACGGAGAATCCAGACAGCCGAGCCATGGACTGCTCTCACCGTTACCATCAGGCAGAGGTTATCGTAGAACCCGCACCAGCAGACTGGACTCATACCAGTAACACACAAACCTCTTATTTGATGCGCGTGCGGTTTGTGTTTGGAGCTCCGTCGAATTGATTCATAAATCCTTGATTTTCTTCTTTACCACTCATTTATAAACAAGCACTCTCTATTTTTACAGCATGTGAACTTATCTTCGATACTATTCCTTATAAAAAACAATCGGATTGTTTTGATATCGCTTTGTTAACTCTTCTTCTGACTGCGCAGAGGAATAACAAATTTGTACTGGTCTTCAGCGGTTCTTTGAATAGAGTGAAACTCACCAAATCGTTTGTTGTACGGAAAGATTCCGTCTGGAAAATCAGTCAGAAAAGTTCATTCTTTGAGATCTTTGTTGAGCTTGAAGTTTCAAGATACAGTCTGGAACTGGAAAGTCAGATCTTTGTTGAGATCTTTGTTGAGCTTGAGGTTTTCAAGATTCCGTCTGGAACTCAGTCAGAAAGTTCATTCTTTGTTGAGATCTTTTGTTGCTTCAATCTGGATTCTGGTGAGTAGTTCTATCCGGGTCACAGGGCACCATCTGTTGTAAACCTTGTTCTTCTTAGTGTAGAAAACTCAGAAGCGAAGACCAGGAGACTTGGGGGTATCTTTTAAGCAGAGTTCTTTGTTGTAAACCTTGTTCTTAAATGTAGAAAAACTCAGAAGCGAAGACCAGCAGACTTGGGTAAGATTTTGGATGAAGCAGACTACAGCAAATAAAGAGTCCTGCTTAAAAGATACCCCCAAGTCTCCTGGTCTTCGCTTCTGAGTTTTTCTACACTTAAGAAGAACAAGGTTTACAGTTATTTTAGCTGTTATGAGAAAAAAAAAAGCCAAGTGAACGCGCCGGCGCCTTTGTCAAATGCTAATTAAACATGCCAGAATAAAACCCGATTTTTGAACAATGCGTAACGCCACTCGACCTGGTGTGCCAAATCACTTAATTTTAAACTTCAGTATTTCAATCTCAAAACGCTTTGTGACATTATTTTAAAAGCAGTAGGATAGGCCTACATTAAGGGCATTTAAACCAGGATCTTAACTGAAACGCGCTCCATGTTATTTCTCAAAAATAATTATTTCTGTAGGCTATATGGTATAGGCCTACCCCATGTAGTCAAAACATTTTTTAACAGAACTGCTTTTGAAATTACTATGAAATTATATCGCTCACGAGAGAGAAGCTTTCTTCATTCGTTTCATTCTCATTCCTCAATTCCTCAATAGAATTGGAAAAGTTGTAAAAATATTCAGCGTCATTGCACTTAATTTATTTTCACTGACTGCAGATATGACGGTCTTTTGGTGTATTTTTTGTTTGTTTGTCAAAGCTGGTCCCCCGAGGAATAGGCTTATTGTTATCGTCTTTATTTTTAACTTTTGATTCTATTTTTCATTTCTAAAATGTATTCTATCTTTTGTTCTATTCTGCTGTAGTAGCCAAATAGGCCTATTTATAAAAAAATATTCTGTTTTGCACAATGTCCCTTTGCGCCACCTGGTGGTCATTTCGCGAACGACTTTGAAATGCGACTATTTTATTTTTGTCGCGGCGGTAATAGGCATTCTGGTTGTCCACCTACTTTAGGTAATACATTTTTATAGCCATGTGCATGTATGTGAAAGTATATGTATATATATATATATATATATATATGTATATCATTGCTTTAACATAGTTCTAAAATTTCGAATTAGTTTGCTGACATCACAAAAATGGTCAGCTGTGATGCACAAAAACCAGCCACATACCTTTGCTAATTGCTAACTATGATTAGAAGCTTCTACTGCTAACAGAAATATATAAAAGGCCTACATAGAATTCCAGTCTTACCATTACAAAAAACAAAGTTGTCCATAAAAAGACAAATGAAATCAATGATGAACAATGGCAAGATCTAAAAGAGGTAAGGGAGCATTGAGGAAAGACTTGTGGGAAGCTGCTGGGGGAACAGAGGAGATAAAAAAATTCATAGCTGAAAATATAGTAAATGAAGACACTACTCAGAAATCCCCTATATCTGGCACACACTATCCAAACAAATATTTGGAAAAGATACTCCAAAAAATAGGCAATGGCTTTTTATTATATGGACTTAGAGGACTTATTAGAACTACATTACAACAAAAATATATAAAAGAATCTGAATGTCAGCCAACCATGCCATTAAAGATATACATATACATTACCAAACAGTTAACTGGAGCCATTGACTTCCATAGTATTTTTTTTTCTACTATGGAACTCAATAGCTCCAGTTAACTGTTTGGTTACTGACATTCTTCAAAATATCTTCCTTTGTGTTCAGCAGAAGAAAGAAATTTAAAGTGAACTATCCCTTTAACTTTAAAGCACAAGTGTCTTTAATGAGTGTAGGCCTACTCAATGTTATTTATCTTATATGAAAACTCCTTAACTTTGTTTGTTATAGAATATTCATGAGGTGTCATCTACAATTTACTCCAATCTAAAATATGTTTATTGAACAGAAAGTTCAATGTATTTGTAACAGCAAGAATATATTTTGTTATTATTACATCCATAACTTAATATTTTTATTTTTATCCAGCCTAAATTGGGAAGTAGCACTTCAAGTGTCTCTAAAGTTCTCTGGGAATTGCATACAATTAAATATTGGCTAAACATTTTTAAGTTCTATAAAACTAAAGATAACATCAATCTTTAATCAATTCCTCAATAAAAATTCCCAAACCAACTGTCATTAAAAAAACATTTTTGTTTCTATCCTTGATTTATTTACTATTCCAAATTGTGCATTAATCCTTGAGGAGGAATAAATTATTTTTGTACAAACTAAAACCTATTTATGAGTGTACAAGTGTAATTGATATGTTATTAACATCAAAATTGCATTTTAGTAAAAACTCTGGTGCCTTTTGAAATATAGCATTTGGCTTTAAAGTTATAAGACTGTAACTACTTATTTCACTGTATAACGATGATATTACAAAATCCCAAGACCAAGTTCACAATTGTTATTATAGTAAAAAAACAGGATGAACATTAAATCAAACTTTTAATTGTTTAACTTTTGTATGTTTTCTCCAATAAAGGGATGTCATGAGCTAACTGTGTGCCCTTAATAAATTTTTTTCTCTATGAAAAAAATCACAAAACATGTATTTCTTAATGTGAATGGTCATTACTTGTGAAATCAACCAATTAAATAATGGACTAATTTGACAGCTTTGTCAAATTCCTCTTTTAATATCAATTAAAAAAATAAAAAACTGTAAAAAACCTGTACAAATGTTCCAGGTGTCAGCGAATAAATTCTAGGTGGTGTGACATCATCAGGTCACATGACCAGGAAGTTATTTAGATTTGCATTTTTCAAAAATTTATTAAAAATAGACGAAATGACGTTTTCCAAATCCAAGTCGTGTATGATGTGTTCCAAGGGTTAGCGAATAAATTCTAGGTGGTATGACATCATCAGGTCACATGACCAGGAAGTTATATAGATTTGCGTATTTCAAAAATGTATTAAAAATAGACGAAATGACGTTTTCCAAATCCAAGTCGTGTATGATGTGTTCCAAGGGTTAGCGAATAAATTCCAGGTGGTGTGACATCACCTGTCTCTCTCTGGTAAAATGTAATTATTTAGTACAATGTAATAAACGTTGTTATTCATAGTGAATATCCCATTCACAGCTTAAAACTATCTAGGCCTATTTGACAAAAAATTGGTTTTCCACTTAATTCACATCTTTACATTTTATTAGTATGCTTTTGCGCGACTATATTAGTCTCTATCACGACTATATGTGACCCTGGACAACAAAACCAGTCTTATGGGTCATTTTCTTTAAATTGAGATTTATACATCACATGAAAGCTGAATAAATAAGCTTTCCATTGATCTATGGTTTGTTAGGATATGACAATATTTGGCCGAGATACAACCTTTTGAAAATCTGGAATCTGATGGGGAAAAAAATCTAAATATTGAGAAAATCAACTTTAAAGTTCTCCAAATGAAGTCCTTAGCTACGCATTACTAATGAAAGGAAATAAATGAAATTTACACCATTGTGAGTTTCCCACCACTAAATTCAAGTGTGTGTGTGTGTGTGTGTGTGTGTGTGTGTGTGTGTGTGTGTATATGAATATGCGTACATGCCCGTATGTGTTTGTCTGTGTGTGTGTGTGTGTGTGGTTACAAAACTGTTCCACACATTGATCGAATTCGTCGTCTTTCAGGTTATCCTCCTTTGCCAAGCCAGTCTCTGGACATTCTGTATCATCTTCCCAATCATTTGCGAAAAAATCATTTACTATGTTCGTTAAATTATTGCTGTAATTAAAGTTTAAATTGAGCAAACGCGCTATCTCAGAATCCATGGCTTGCACCGTAACCATTGCGGATTGTGTACACTGTGCACGCGAAGAAGTCGCCAGCCAATGAGAGGCGCTGTAGCAGACCGTTGCTAAGAAGATTTTTTTTTTTTTACACGAGAAGGGTTTGTTTTAACGCTCTCTATTGGCTTACTGCTCTAATGACGTTGTGGAGAGTTATGAAACCGAAAGGGGGAAATCTAAGCTTGACATAGATACCAAACTTGAGTGGGTAATACCCAAAGAGCGGGCAGCAGCGAGCGAAGTTTGTAGGCGTGTTTTCTGACTTTTTTTTCCCCGATTTTGCTGCATCCATTCACAAAAATATTTTTTATATATATTTACGGTAGGAAATTTACAAAATATCTTAATGGAACATGATCTTTACTGAATATACTAATGATTTTGGCATTGTCATGAGTGATCAAACGGAAGCAATTGCAGTTAACTCTTTATTTAAATGGTGAAATAGAAAGGCAGTCCAAAGTCCAGGCAAACAGGTTAGTAGCGCAGGGACTCCGATGGTCAGATGACAGTGCAGGGTGCAGTGGTAGTGGTGGTGAAAATCCAACGACGAACAGTAATCCAACATCCAACGAACAAGAACCGGAACAAGAGAAGCACACGACTGAACAAGACTGGGAACACACACACACCGGGAACCACAAACAACGATCTGACAAAGGAGATGAGAAGTTGATGAGAATATATACACATGAATGATAGACTGCAGCTGGTGATGGGTGATTGCTGACGAGCGCTGATGAGCGGCACGCCCCTCTAAACAGCACACACACATACAATAACAGAACCACGAGACAAGGAGAAGACATAGGATTTACCAACCGTGACAGGCATAAAAGAAAAATCGATAATTTTGACCCATACAATGTATTGTTGGCTATTGCTAAAAATATACCCGTGCGACTTACGACTGGTTTTGTGGTCCAGGGTCACATATTAGTAATCAAAATGTAGACTTACATTGATGAGAGTAAACAATGGTGACCACCTTCACCAAAATGCTGGTTCATCTGGTGGTGGATCTGGATCCGACTCCTCCCCGTGGATTTCATGTTCTGCAGTGAGGACCATGTCGATCTTCAGGGACATCTATTATTACGGCACATAGTTCCTCATCACTGTTATAGAGTTCTGCTGTGTTTTGCTGTTGTGTTTGAATATCTATTATTTGATTGTTGTCAGTGAATGTGAGCGTGAGCGGACCAAATGTCATGAAGTATTCCTCAATATCTTGGTTGTCCAAGGTGCTCACATCATTTTTATTTTTTTTGTTCACAAAGTGTGTTAGAAGGGAATTTGTGATGGATGGAGATGTTTCTTGTTGTTTCTGTTCAATGGTTACAAATCCACTACATCTTGTTATGTAACTGGTACCTTTACGTAGTATTTACAGGTACTGCACAGGAAGTTGTCCTTTGAGGACAAGGTATGTTGGGGGGTATGGCATTTTGGACATTGTTTTTTAATTGTGATTGCTGCACCTGTGATCTCTTGTGTGTAGTGTGGGCGGAGTAGTAGGTACTGATTTTTTTTGTGTATTGGTGTGATAGTGGATGTACGTGTAGTGGTCAGTGTGGCGTTTTCATTGAATCTCCTGGTAGACAAATTTGTGAAGCAGTGTGGCTTGCCTACTTCCACAAGATCGATTTGTGAGTCCCATAAGGACAGTGAGATCGTTCCTGTCGCGTCTGCCAGGCAGCAGGTCTTCAGCTCACAGCCGTTGTCATTTACTGTGACTGTAGTGTTGGAAATGTCCATTGTGTGGACAGATGCTTCCAGTTTGGTGATCTGCAATGAAGAAAATATGTCATAATTAGTTAATAAAGGGAAAAAACATTTGGATAAGCAAATTAATTGGGAGATTTATTTTATTTTAAATTTTATTTTAATATTCATATTTTTGAATATTAAAAATATAAAAAAAATAACTAGATAGGTTAGAAAGCTTGATGATTGATGTTACCAACAGTAAGTGATGTGCATGTATGGTACGGAAGCTGTTTTTGTTTTGTTGCAGATATTTGAAAAAAAAAGAAAGTGAGATTTAACATAATAAAATTAAATATATAAACAGAATGATAGGTGGTGGTAAGTGCAGTTCTCAATGTGTTATCAAAATAACTGGGTTTTATCAGCAGCTTTTGGAAAAAGCATATCACTGATTCTTGAGTTAAGGCTCAAAACATGTTTTAGATGATGGGTGTGTTTTGAGCATTACGTGCAATAAAACAATCAGAGTCTCATCTCCCATTCCCCTTAAATGCAAGTTGCGCTTGTGCCATGGCGGATTCTCTACAAACATGACAGAATTGGTTAGTGTCACATGCCTGTCCTGTCTTGTGTTGCACATGGGTGTTTTGTTATTGTGGGCCATGTGCTCTTGTCCTTGTCTGATCCCTCCCCCTCGTTACCTGATTATTGTTTGAGTTCTTCCACCTGTCCCCTCTTGATTTGTTCCCTTCTTAAGTCTCCTCTTGTTTGCAGTCTTTGTCGGGAGGAAGGAGGCAGAAGTAAGCAGCACACATGAGTGTGGAGTAGATGCTCTGAGACCTGTGGGTGGCAGCGTCGAATCTTCTGTGGATCTGGTAAAGCGGGAGTGTGCTCGATTCAGACATTGGGCCGGGGTAGGTTGGCAAACACTGGGCAGTGACTGGAGCGTTGATGGAAGGAAGTGACGGTAGTTCCGGAAGTGATCCGGAGATGGAAGAAGATACTGGCGGTGGGATTAAAGGTTGTAAACAAAATGAATGGAATTTAGTAGAAAATCGGAAAAGGAAGAAGAGTGTTAATCAAGTATCGGGTACGGATAGTGAGAGAGAAAACCATATGACGAGAAGGAGGAAAGAGGAATATAAGGTAATGATACAATTCATGACAGGGGATATAAGCTCTTTGAATCCTTTAAAACTGTCAAAGGCGTTGAAAGAAACGATTGGAGATATAGAGAATGCTAGGAGATTACAGGAAAGTAAACTGATGCTGGTCTGTAAAGATAGCAATCAACAAAAGAAAGCTCTAGGGCTAAAAACTTTGATGGGACAAAAAGTAAATTGTTCTGTAATGGGAGAGAAAAAATGGATGAGAGGAGTGATCACAGGAATTCCAACTAGTATGTCTGAAGAGGTAATCAAAAAAAGCATATCAGGCGCCTCAGTGATTGAAGTCAAACGACTAAAGTACATCAATAATAAGGAGAAAATGGATAGCTTGTCGGTGATGCTGAATTTTGACGAGGTTAAAATGCCAGAAAGAGTGTTTCTAGGATTTATGAGTTATTCAGTAAGACTATACACCCCTCCTCCATTGAGATGTTACAAGTGTCAAAAATATGGACATGTGGCATCGGTGTGTAAAGGGAGACAACGGTGTACAAGATGTAGTGGTAATCATGAGTATGGGAAATGTGAAGAAGGAGCGAAACTAAAGTGCTGTAACTGTGGAGAGGAGCATAGTGCGGCATATGGAGGTTGTCAGGTGAGGAAGAATGCTGTCAAGATACAACATGTTAAAATTACAGAAGGAATAAGTTACGCTGAGGCCATACAAAGAGTCAAAGGAACAGAACAAAGGAATGCACAACAGAGTGAAGATGAACAAAGAATACAGAGGCAGACCCAAGAGGAAATAAGTAGACCTACTAACTTTATCAATGTAGACAAACTGGCACTTATCACCTTTATGGCGGATGTAATAAATTGCTCAGCACAAACAAAAAGCCGAACAGAGAGAATAAGAATAATAATTAGAGCAGCAGAAAAGTACTTGCAGGCAGAGGGATTAACAGTTGAACAGGTAAATGAGAAATTAAAGATGCAAATAACAAACTCGCAGGCTGCATGTGGAGATGTATAATGGTACTGATAATATTGCAGTGGAACGCAAGAAGCTTAATATCAAATGGGCAAGAATTTAAAAAATATATTGATGGATATGAAGAAAAACCTCATATTATTTGCATACAAGAATCTTGGCTAAAACCTCATTTAAAATTTGTCGTTCCCCAATATACAGTATTACGTAATGATAGGAAAATAATAAATGGTGGTGGTGTAGTAACTCTAATTAAACAAGAAATCGAATTTCGGGAGATAGATGTGAATGGAGAAGTTGAATCGATAGTGGTGGAGGTATGTACAAAAAATCAGAAAATACGAATAATTAATTTTTATAATCCATGTGATAGGCTTAAAGAAGATTTAAGACAAAAAGCTTGTGGTGAGGGAAGTTTTAAATTAGTGTGGTGTGGTGACTTTAACGCACATAATACGATGTGGGGTAGTGAAGTTAATGATCATAATGGAAAAATAGTGGAAAATATTTTAGATGATAATGATCTAGTGTGTTTAAATGATGGAAGAGCAACTAGGATAGATGTTGCAAGAGGTCATCAGTCAGTAATAGACTTAACTATAGTGTCTCAAAGTCTGGCAAGACAATGCAAATGGGAAGTGCTTGATCAAAATACAATAGGTAGTGATCATTACCCCATCAGATGTGTAGTAGGTATAGAAGTGGAACAAAATATAAAACAGGAAATCCCCAGGTGGAAATTTAAAACAGCAGACTGGGAAAAGTTTAAGGAAGTAAGTGAGGCTAAAATGTTAGGAATGGTAATTGATAACCAAGAACCAGAGGAATTAAATAATACAATTATTGAGATCATTTGTAGTACAGCTGAGGAGGTAATTGGGAAAAGTTTAGGAGTAAGAAAAGGAAAAAATGTACCATGGTGGACAGAGGAATGCAGTGAAGTAATATCAGTTAGAAATAAAGCGTTTAAAAATGTCAAGAAAACATATTCATTTCAGGATGTAATAAAATATAAGAGGTCTCAGGCAGCGGTTAGAAAAGTAATTAGATCTGCTAAAAGAAATTACTGGAGACAATATTGTGATGAAATTGGGGAGAGTGTAGATATAAGAGAATTATGGGGTATGATTAGGAAAATGGGAGGGAATACATTTAATAGGAATATACCTGTAATAATAGATGAGGATAAATGTATAACTATTGAAAGTGAAAAAGCAGAGGTATTAGCAAAAGCATTTGTAAAGATTCACAGTAATTGTAATATATCAGAGGAAATGAGAAGGATAAGAGAGCAAACGATAAGAGAAAATCCTAATATCATGGTCCAAAGAAGGCCCTCTGAAAGTACTATGGAGGAAGTTTTTACATTGTATGAACTAAAACAGGTACTTATAGGTTTAAGAAATTCATCTCCAGGAAAGGATGAAATATGTAATGAGATGATAAAGAAATTATCAGATGTATCATTGAATTTAATATTAAATTTGTTCAATAAAATATGGGAGACAGGAAAACTCCCTTCTTCCTGGAAACATGGAGTAGTTGTTCCAATAGCTAAGCCTGGGAAAGATCATTCCAGAGCAGTTAATTACAGACCAATTGCACTAACATCAAACTTGTGTAAAATCATGGAAAGAATGGTAATAGCTAGATTAAATTACATAATAGAAAATAAAAATCTTTTATGCCCACATCAAAGTGGATTTAGAAAGGGTCGTAATACAATGGATGCTATCATATGTCTAGAATCAGAAATTAGAAAAGCCTTTGTAAATAAAGAAGTATTGGTTGGAGTGTTTTTTGATGTGGAAAAAGCATACGACATGTTGTGGAAGGAGGGATTATTAATTAAGTTGGATAAAATAGGTATTAAAGGAAGGTTATATAATTGGATAATGGATTTTCTTTTCAAGCGTACAATACAGGTCAAGATCGGTTCAAGTTATTCAAAAATATATACAATAGATAACGGTACTCCTCAAGGTAGTGTTTGTAGCCCCATTTTGTTTAATATAATGATAAATGATATATTTTCTCAGGTAAGACAAGGAATAGGTAAATCCCTCTATGCAGACGATGGAGCCATGTGGAAAAGAGGACGGAATGTTAAATTTGTTGAGAAAAGCATGCAGAGAGCAGTAGAGGAAGTGGAAAAATGGGTAAACAAATGGGGTTTCAAATTGTCAGTAGGAAAAACGCAAGTTGTTTGTTTCTCAAAAAAGAAGAGTAGCCCACAAATAAAATTAAAACTATATGATCAAACTTTGGAGCAAGTATCGGAAATTCGATATTTGGGGTTGTGGATGGATTCAAAATTGAAATTTGACAGTCACATAAAGAAAATAATTGATAAATGTAAAAAAGGAATAAATGTTTTAAGATGTCTGGCAGGGGTAGATTGGGGTGCAAGTCGGCAATCATTAAAAAGAATATATTGTGCAATAATCAGACCAGTAATAGATTACGGTTGCATAGTATATAGCTCAGCATCAGCATCCAGGTTAAAGACAATAAATATTATCCAGTCGCAAGCTTTACGAATAAGTTGTGGGGCATTCAGAACATCCCCTATTCCAGCAATGCAGGTAGAAATGGCAGAAATGCCTCTGGATGTTAGGAGGTTACAATTAAAAATGTCATATTGGAGTAATATAAAGGGACACAAAGAGAATCATCCAGTGAAAAAGGTCCTAGAAAAGTGCTGGGAGTATGGAAAAGGAGAAATAAAAAGTTTTGGATGGAATGTAGAAAAAGAAGCCCAGAACATAGAAATAAGTAATATAAATATTAGTCCCACACTGGTAATACCTTCTATACCACCATGGCTTTTCCCTAAACCATATGTAGATTTAACATTGAAAGAAAAGATGCAAATAAAGGAAATATACATAACAAAGAATATAGTGGTGAAACAGCATCTAAATCAGGAATATTTCAATAGTATCCAGATATTTACGGATGGATCTAAGAACCCAGACAATGGACATACAGCAGCAGCAGTTTACATTCCTCATTTTAAATATAGTATTGAAAAGAGAATTACAGATTATGTTTCGGTATATACAACAGAAATGATTGGGATTTTAATGGCACTTCAATGGGTGGAAGAAGTTCGACCAATGGATGTAGTGATTTGTTCAGACTCCTATTCAGTTTTAATGAGTATAAATAGTGGAAAGTCAGCCTCTAGGCAGGATATTTTGTATGAAGTGTTACAAAACTTGTACAGAATATACAGAATAGGAGTAAGTATTTCATTTCTTTGGGTTCCAGCACATGTGGGAGTAGAGGGTAATGAGGAGGTGGATCAGCTGGCAAAGAGATCTTTAAAACGTAATGTAATAGACATTAATGTATCTCTGAGTAAAACTGAAGTTAAAGTATTAATAAAATCTGCTCTAAATAAGATCTGGCAAGAGAAATGGGATAAGGAGACAAAAGGTAGACATTTGTATAAAATTCAAAACAAAGTTGGGGTTGAGAGAAAGAAATACGGAAGCAGAAAGGAAGATTCTATTATATCTAGGCTTCGAATAGGGCATTCAGGACTTAATTACTCATTATTTATTATTGGGAAAAGAGAATCGGGGAATTGTGATAAATGTGGATTGTCAGAAACAGTTGAACATGTGTTGATTCAGTGTTCAGGATACAATAGAGAAAGAAGCAATTTAATAGAAACATTAGAATACTTAGGCATTAATACGTTGACATTAGATAGCATATTTCAAAACGCACAAAAAGAGAAAAGGGTGTATAGTGCTTTAATAAGATATCTAAGGGAAACAGGATTGGTTGACAGGATATAGTTAAATAGATTTTTTTTTTTTTTTTTTTTTTTTTTTTTTTTTTTTTTGGATAAGTTGCTTAACGCTATTGACGCTTCACACTCCTGTCCAGTTGGTGGCGGTAAATGCACCTTTTTAGCTGGTTTGCCAACCGCCATAAAACTCTTAAAGAAGAAGAAGAAGAAGTCTTTGTCGGATCGCTGTCTAATGTTCCTGTTCCCTGTGATCTTCCTGTAAGTTTCATGTTCTGTTTTTGTTTTATATGTATTAGTTATGTTTTCCCCCTCGTGGGTTTTGTTTTGTGTTTATGTTTTCTTTTGTAAATAAATATAATTTCTCCTGCACTTGAGTCCTCACACTTTTTTCCTTACCTGTTCCGTGACATAACGATCCGACCTAATGAGGACTCAGCGGAGAAGAGGGGTCATGCCAGGGACTGTTCACGCTCCGTTTGCCCAGCGAGAGACTGTTCACGTCACGTCTGCCCAGCGAGAGACTGTTCACGTCACGTCTGCCCAGGGAGAGACTGTTCACGTCACGTCTGCCCAGCGAGAGACTGTTCACGTCACGTCTGCCCAGCGAGAGACTGTTCACGTCACGTCTGCCCAGCGAGAGACAGTTCACGTCACGACTGCCCAGCGAGAGACAGTTCACGTCACGTCTGCCCAGCGAGAGACAGTGCACGCTCTGTCTGCCCAGTCAGAGACTGAGCACGTCCTGTCTGCCCAGTCAGAGACTGAGCACGTCCTGTCTGCCCAGTCAGAGACTGAGCACGTCCAGTCTGCCCAGTCAGAGACTGAGCACCTCCAATCTGCCCAGTCAGAGAATGAGCACGTCCAGTCTGCCCAGTCAGAGACAGATCCGGAAATGCCCATTTGTGTGGCCGCCAAGGCACTTACGGACTATCTGGAGCGTCTGGCTCGGATCCTGGACATGCCCGTGTCTGCTGTTCCAGAGCCGGAGCCAGTGTCTCCTGTTTCAGAGTCGGAGCCAGTGTCTGCGGTTCCAGAGCCAGAGGCAGAGCCAATGCCTGTTCTGGAGCCGGAGACAGAGCCAGTGCCCGTTCCAGAGCCGGAGGCAGAGCCAATGCCCGTTCCAGAGCCGGAGGCAGAGCCAGTGCCCGTTCCAGAGCCGGAGGCAGAGCCAGTGCCCGTTCCAGAGCCGGAGGCAGAGCCAGTGCCCGTTCCAGAGCCGGAGCCAGAGGCAGAGCCAGTGCCCGTTCCAGAGCCAGAGGCAGAGCCAGTGCCCGTTCCAGAGCCGGAGGCAGAGCCTGTGTCTGTTCCTGAGCCGGTGTCTGTTGTTCCTGAGCCGGAGGCAGAGCCAAGGCCTGTTCCAGAGCTGGAGCCAATGTCTGTTCCAGAGCCAGCGCCAGAGCCAGTGTTTGTTTCTGTGTTTGTGTTTGTTCTTGTGACTGTTACAGTTCTTGTGTCTGTTCCTGAGCCGGTGTCTGTTGTTCCTGAGCCGGAGGCAGAGCCAAGGCCTGTTCCAGAGCTGGAGCCAATGTCTGTTCCAGAGCCAGCGCCGGTTCCAGCGCCAGAGCCAGTGTTTGTTTCTGTGTTTGTGTTTGTTCTTGTGACTGTTACAGTTCTTGTGTTTGTTCCTGAGCCGGTGTCTAATGTTCCTGAGCCGGTGTCTGCTGTACCTTAGCCGGTGTCTGCTGTACCTTAGCCGGTGTCTGCTGTACCTGAGCCGGTGTCTGCTGTACCTGAGCCGGTGTCTGCTGTACCTGAGCCGGTGTCTGCTGTACCTGAGCCGGTGTCTGCTGTACCTGAGCCGGTGTCTGCTGTACCTGAGCCGGTGTCTGCTGTACCTGAGCCGGTGTCTGCGTTACCTGAGCCGGTGTCTGCGTTACCTGAGCCGGTGTCTGCTGTACCTGAGCCGGTGTCTGCTGTACCTGAGCCGGTGTCTGCTGTACCTGAGCCGGTGTCTGCTGTACCTGAGCCGGTGTCTGCTGTACCTGAGCCGGTGTCTGCTGTACCTGAGCCGGTGTCTGCTGTACCTGAGCCGGTGTCTGCTGTACCTGAGCCGGTGTCTGCTGTACCTGAGCCGGTGTCTGCTGTACCTGAGCCGGTGTCTGCTGTACCTGAGCCGGTGTCTGCTGTACCTGAGCCGGTGTCTGCTGTACCTGAGCCGGTGTCTGCTGTACCTGAGCCGGTGTCTGCTGTACCTGAGCCGGTGTCTGCTGTTCGTGAGCCTGAGCCACCGCCCTGGCCGCCCGATGGGGGGTCTTCACCGCCCTGGCCGCCCGATGGGGGGTCTTCACCGCCCTGGCCGCCCGATGGGTCGTCTGCTTCGCCCTGGCCGCCCGATGGGTCGTCTGCTTCGCCCTGGCCGCCCGATGGGTCGTCTGCTTCGCCCTGGCCGCCCGATGGGTCGTCTGCTTCGCCCTGGCCGCCCGATGGGTCGTCTGCTTCGCCCTGGCCGCCCGATGGGTCGTCTGCTTCGCCCTGGCCGCCCGATGGGTCGTCTGCTTCGCCCTGGCCGCCCGATGGGTCGTCTGCTTCGCCCTGGCCGCCCGATGGGTCGTCTGCTTCGCCCTGGCCGCCCGATGGGTCGTCTGCTTCGCCCTGGCCGCCCGATGGGTCGTCTGCTTCGCCCTGGCCGCCCGATGGGTCGTCTGCTTCGCCCTGGCCGCCCGATGGGTCGTCTGCTTCGCCCTGGCCGCCCGATGGGTCGTCTGCTTCGCCCTGGCCGCCCGATGGACTGTCTGCTTCGCCCTGGCCACCCGATGGACTGTCTGCTTCGCCCTGGCCGCCCGATGGACTGTCTGCTGCGCCCTGGCCGCCCGATGGACTGTCTGCTGCGCCCTGGCCGCCCGATGGACTGTCTGCTTCGCCCTGGCCGCCCGATGGACTGTCTGCTTCGCCCTGGCCGCCCGATGGACTGTCTGCTTCGCCCTGGCCGCCCGATGGACTGTCTGCTTCGCCCTGGCCGCCCGATGGACTGTCTGCTTCGCCCTGGCCTCCCAGGACTAAGCGTTCTGTCCCTCCCGTCCCGCCCTGGTCTGTCCCTGGTCTGTCCCTCCCGTCCCGCCCCTGGTCTGTCCCTCCCGTCCCGCCCCTGTCTGTCCCTCCCGTCCCGCCCCTGTCTGTCCCTCCCGTCCCGCCCTGGTCTGTCCCTCCCGTCCCGCCCTGGTCTGTCCCTCCCGTCCCGCCCTGGTCTGTCCCTCCCGTCCCGCCCTGGTCTGTCCCTCCCGTCCCGCCCTGGTCTGTCCCTCCGGTCCCGCCCTGGTCTGTCCCTCCGGTCCCGCCCTGGTCTGTCCCTCCCGTCCCTCCCGTCCCGCCCTGTTCTTATGGAGCGTCTGGTAGCCGCTCCGTAGGGAGGGGGTAATGTCACATGCCTGTCCTGTCTTGTGTTGCACATGGGTGTTTTGTTATTGTGGGCCATGTGCTCTTGTCCTTGTCTGATCCCTCCCCCTCGTTACCTGATTATTGTTTGAGTTCTTCCACCTGTCCCCTCTTGATTTGTTCCCTTCTTAAGTCTCCTCTTGTTTGCAGTCTTTGTCGGATCGCTGTCTAATGTTTCCTGTTCCCTGTGATCTTCCTGTAAGTTTCATGTTCTGTTTTTGTTTTATATGTATTAGTTATGTTTTCCCCCTCGTGGGTTTTGTTTTGTGTTTGTTTTCTTTTGTAAATAAATATAATTTCTCCTGCACTTGAGTCCTCACACTTTTTTCCTTACCTGTTCCGTGACAGTTAGTGGAAAGATTGAACGCGTCTCCAAAGTGCAAACGGATTTACTCATGCGTGAGGATAGTGCGCAAGCAGACCATCTACTGTACGAGACAAGCAGGATTCCACCATATTTTTATGTACACAATAATACTATTTTATATTGTCATCCTTTTATTTTTAATATTTGATTGGTTTGTGTGCTGCTGTGCATCCGTGTGTGTGTGTGTGTGCGTAATAGTAGGGTCGGGTATTCTTTGGGTTTTTTTCAATACTGGTGCCAAAACGAAAGTTTTAAAACGGTATTGGTACCTAAACAGTGTTTGAACCGATACTTAAAAAAAGAGCCTGAAAACAATGGGTAATGAGATTTAAAAAAAAACTGCTTTTTATTGAAAACAACAATATATTAAACTTTTAAAGTCTACTAAAATATATAAATAGAAGTAGCCTATATAAATAGGAGTAGCCTAAAAAAAAGAAAACAGAACAAATTCACAATAACACCTAAGCCACCTAACTCAACTACAATAATTAAACACTAAATCACAGTTACAGTACTAATAACAGCAAAGTAGTCTGTATTCTTGGTATGCTACAAACCAGCTTTACATTTCAGCAATTATTTTTTCTGACATGTCAGTCAGTGCTTGGCTGATATTTTATTCTTAAATATATGTAAGTGAATGTGGTTTGTCATTTAAGAAATAATCATGATCATTTATAATGATCATGATTCATGCTAGTTGATCTAAAGCACAATGTGCACTATGTTAGTCTGTATTGCAGTTCAGAAGAATAGAGTAGAAGAATTTAGTTATTTACACAAATGAAAGGATTGTTATTGAGCATGCGCGTCTGTCTTTGGCTCAGTGCCAGCCAACATGTGAACGCAGATTTGAATTTAACAGTTGATGATCAATCTGAACGTTTTAATCACACTGGTGTGAACGATTGTATGCATTGAAGGGTTAACTAGTAATCACATGCGGTGATGATGCTTTTACGTTTGTTTCAAAGATCCAGAGAGAAATATTTCAACCACCAGCTAACGCATAAGTTTCACTGAAATGAGGCATTGAGATTTGTATTTTGATTTGGTCCGGGTACATATTGGTTTCTTAGGTAATTGGATACATATCAGTACCGGGTTTTGGTACCCAACCCTAGTAATAAGCAGATTGTACGTGCGTGTTGGACCTGCCTATACAGTATGCACACATTACTAATACGCTGTTTAAATAACAAAAACAAAAAAATTGCGCATTTGACTTTAGGTCAGGTTTCAGTTGGTAAATGGCGCAGATTATTTCAGTTCCTCAAAATACCAACGCTCCAGCAATTCGCCTGATCACACCTCGTTTTCAGAGCAGCAGCCTAAGGGCGCACAGAGGAATTTGCCATTTAAACAATGTGGTGTATAGGACGAGAAAATGAAAACTGCGTTGTCCTGAAGTAAAAACATTTGTGTTGCGCCTGGCATTGCATTGAGCTGGGCCTTTATTGTCAAATTGTGTATATTTTGGCCTATGACACAATTTAAATAATGCAGACATTTTAAAAAGTAATACAATTACATGAACTGTTCTATATGGTGTGTAAAAACATTTATTAGAAATGTTAGTATTGTACTTACCGACTGCTTGGAGTTCGTGGGCTTTATTTCAAGTATGGTTAGCGAAGCAGTGTCTTTGGGAGGCTTGTGAGGGAATGGTATTTTTGTTACTTCAATGGTGGTCTGCTTAACACATTGCACATCGAAGTCGTCTTTCTCCTTGAAGCCTGTTGTAAAATCAAGGTGTTTGTTATTGTATTGTTGAAATTTACATGTGAAAAAAGTATTAAAAATTCTACTTATTATTATTATTGCAAAAACACAATATTGTTGTATTGTTATTATTCAATTATGTATGTTAGGTGTGGGTTATACTTACTTATTGTTACTGATTGTCTTCTGGGTCTGCTTGTGGTTTGTTGTCCATTTTGCACTTTCCCTGGATTGATTCACAGGATTCAATGATCAGGGTCCCGTTCTTTGTACGTTGCTTAAAACATCCGAGATCAAATTGCGCGTTCATGCGCTGGTTTAAAAGGGGATATGTATGATAGTAGAAACATTGATGGCTGCTCACCGTGGCCAAAGAGCGCGCTCAGTTTTTCTCATAGATATATGGGTGATTATATAATTAGGGGTACATTTCAAGTCCATGGGTTGTATTTATCATTTTTACTTAATATTCACTTCAAACAATGATCACTTTTAAATTTAGGCACATATTTATATTCTCTTTATTTCATGCAGAAGAGTAAACCAGTTCCAGAAGTTAATTAGGAGAAAATGTATATGCTATACTGGAAATTGCAGTTTTTGTGCTGTCCGATTTGCTAAAAGTCAAGTTTTGCCTTTCAAATTAACACTAAAATACATGTTTTTGTATATTATTTTCATCATTATTTGTTAATAATAATCATTAAAACAAGGCAAATGTATTTTAAAAACTAATTCACTCATTTATATCTATTAAATTATTAACTTTGTGTGTGTCCGAGAAATCAGTGTCAACTATGTTACCCATTGACAAAACCCCCATAAATCAGCAATGGTTTATTCCAAAGTCACATGTCCAACATCATGTGATGTCACGTCCTTCAGTGGCGGGAATTTTAAATACAGTGTGGTAAGTTTCTACTCCTCCTCTTCAATTTTTAATCATTATTATTGTCTACACATAGAGTAGATGAATTGCTCATTAACTGTGTTATCAACATGGTCTTGTGTACTTACTTTAGATATTATATTTACCAAAATGTATAGAAAATGTATAAGAACACAAGTTGATCAAGGTAATGTGGGGACATGTTCAAGGTCTAGTTAGCACAAGGTTCTAAAATGGAAGAAATGTCAACTGTGTTACTCGTCAACTGTGTTACCCATCAAGTATAACACAGTTGACAGGGATTAACATGGTTGACAATGTTGGCTGGTTTCTTTTCATAGTTAATGCCTATATTGAGTATTGTTGATAAAAACATTCATTAACTATTGTTATTACACAGGAATGACATGGTAAAATATGAACAAGTGTAAATGCATAGTAATAGTTATTTTATAAAAACATGTGATTCACATTAAGGGATTAATTTAACTAATCTTAACACTATTATATTATATTACACTGAATAAATAATTACACTCTAACTAGACTTAACTACATATGATTAAAGGAGCATTCCATAGATTTTTCAGCAAAATTTATATCATCTCTAGAAATATACACTCAAAAAAATGTCTAAACATAAGATTTAGGTATTTGAAGTAGTGTTGAAGTTAATGAGATAATTAAGTGTTGCTTGAGCATTAATGATGAACACCTGCTGTTAACAAGCAGAACCACTGAAGGAAAGAGAAACGCAAGAACTATAACTGACTTCCAGACAGTCTTAGATGAAATCAACTGAAGATAAAATAAGATGTTAAATCTCTGAAGATCTCAGCAGAGGAGGATTAAACAACTCCATAAACAGCATTACTTGCTTCACTTATTACTAAACATATTTCCTTTAATTAATTTCCATTTTAATGAAATCAATAGTTGTATTTTAGGTCACCATGATGGTGGTCAGTGTTTGCTTTAGTTGGACTCTTTAATATTACATTTTCTCTGGCTGTTGTAAGTATGTTTATAAAGCACTGCTGATGCTGATCCTGAGAGAAGGGCTGCGTATTTACAGAAACACAGAGAGACGTGGCATGAGGACAAAAGCTAGGAAAGGTGAAGACAGTAAAAGATTTAAGTGAGAGGGAGAAGAGAAGGAAACGAGCATATTTGAGAAAAGCCCACCACCAGTCCAGAGAGAAAAAGCAAGGGATATAGAACCAGGTTACTCCGAGTCTTGAAGTTGATTCACAGCCTCAGCATTTTTTAAAGTTGATGTTTGTTTTCTCCATTGTTTCAAGAGAGTTAATTAATTACTTGTTACTGACACTCTTTAAGGCGAGACACTACAGGTGAATAGGGTAATTTTTTTAACTATCAGATATCACCATGAAACTTTGCCAGTTGATTACCTACATTAATATTAGAAAAAAATGTATTACAAGTTTTCTGTAATTTAATGTTTAAATATGCAAATGAGGCATTGTCTAATTAAATATGCGCTATTTTGCATATATTTTAAAAAACGAAATCTGAGTATTGGACAAAGCCAGGTTCAAGATTATTTTTTCATTGTGTTTACATTTTAGATGGGGAAAAAATTACAGAGGGATTTATGGATATCTACTTTTGTTATCCTGTAAATCAGAATATACTGCCAATAGCATTAAAAATATGATTTTCGCCATGTTTTTTGGAATAAAATGCTATATAAATCAGGCTAGGAATAATATATTTACAAATCCCTCTGTAAATGTCTGCATAATATAACTAGGTACTAGACTGGAAAGTTTGGTGTATATAGGTGCTACTGAAATGGAGATTTCGGACTTGGAGTGAGAGAGAACAGTCATTTTGAGAAAACGGGCTTTAAAGATTTAGCATCAGCCAATGAGATTGCGCATTTAGAGTAAAATCCCCCCTTTTACTTTCACGATTGGTTGCTGATAAAAAGGAAATGACCATATTTGGATCCGGCAGTACTGTACAGCAGAGAGCGAGCTTTCTAACGATGTGTGTGATGACAGGGTGCAGATCGCGATCGTGGAGCAGAGGGATGATTTATAACGACAACTTTTGATGAATTTATGAGAAATCTACAGACGCAAACTGACAACGTGTAGTAAAATCAAGACCTAAATGTGTATTTTGGACTTTTTTTCACCACAAGTCTGAAAGAAGACGTTATTGAAGACAAATATCCCAAAATCTCAAAATTGACCAGTGAAAAAAAAACGATGTTTTTGCCTACCGTGTCTCGCCTTAAAATAAAACCTTTTTATTTTGACAAAAGGTTTCTCTTTTTCTCCTAATGCATCCTGTCAACTGTGTTACTCCTGTCAACTGTGTTACTTTGTCAACTGTTACACGTGTGATTTTTGCATCATAAATCTTTAAATGTAGACTAAAATTTAATAAAATCATAAAAAGGACATCTCTAGAGTGAACAGTATTACATAAAGACGTTTAATAACTCTAAATTCAGTGTAATGGAGAATTATGTTGAAAAAATATCCATCCTTGATGATAGTATACCAAAGAATATCCGTTATTCAGTTTAAAATTCATATTTTTTAAATCTGTTAGAGAGACAAGCTCAAAACCCCTGGTGAATAGACTCAAGAACTTTCAAGCAAATGTTTTATCATATGTGTAGTACTTCATTTATGTCTTCTATGACACCACTTTTGTCTGTAACACAGTTGACCAAACAATGAATCGAACATTTATTTTCATTTAAATATTTAAAAAGTAATTCGAGCTTAAGCTTGGCAACTAATGAATTTAGAACAATATGGGGGTATATTATGGAAACAACTCGATTATTTAGCAAAAAGCACACTGATTTCTTCACTTTTTTGTTGATCTGAAATGTACCCCTAATTATATAATCACCCATATATACCTGTGAGTTTTTATCCGCAGCAGAGCAAGAGTTATTGCTTGAAGGTTATTCTGAATTTGAAAGCTTAAAGGCCATGGTGCAGGTTAAACACCACTGTCGATTAATGGGTACATTAACTACAGTTTTTGTAGTTTTTGGTAAGTGACGGTTATTTTTTACGCAACTCGGCGATGACGTCACATAAGGTAGACGTGGTGGAAGGTAGCCTCAGCCTTTCGTTTTGTTTTTGCTCTTCTGATGATTTTCAGCTTTCACTTTCTGCAAATTGTGTAGTTGTGTATAGCGATATGACCCAGCACCCAAAATACTATCAAAACACTCCAACACAGCTTCCATTCTTCGCGAAAGATGGATAAAAAGGCGCACATGAAACAAAAACCTTGAAAAAATATACGGATCCGCCCAAATCACAGAGATGCCGATTCGCACGGGACTAATATTATCACTGGACCTCGGTATTCGGCAAAATATAGTAGGTAATTTGCGGGGGAATTTTTACTTTACAAATTACAGACATGGCCGATTCGCACGGGATTAAGATCTCAGACAAACTCCGCAATTATTACAAATGACTAGAGGTCACTAGGTAATACTTATCCCGTGCGAATAAATAAATGCATGGTCAGAGGAGAATGACTGGAGAGTTGGTGAAGTCTCCTGGTGAGTTGCTACCATTTAGAAACGCAGCAATGACCGCTGGAGCTAGTAGTCTATGAACAGCAGTGCATTCAATAACAACTTTTGTTTTTACTGTCAGTGAATAGCATCGAGTGAAAGTCAACATTTTCTTTATATCTAGTGACAGTGATTATGTCGTTGACTCAGATAAGTACCCTAAACTTAGTCAGAAGATCTATAAATAGAAGGTATATTATGCTAGCTATGGGCTAGCTCGACAGTCCCACCTGTGAACCCCTAGTGTTTATTTCTAAGCTTTTACCTTTTTCTCCGGTGAAAATGTTGTTTGCAAACGTAGCCGACGCCGAGTAGGCTGGTCATGTCTTCAGTGTGATTATTGTTGATTGTGCCAACTCGTTTTCCTCGTGATTGATTGTCATTGACACAGTCAGGCTTACCGGGAGAAGGAGTGAGTAGTAAGCGTCTGTGTCGCTGTGTTTGGCAGGTGTCTGTGTGGGCGGTGTCGTCCCATGGAAACTGTGGTGGAGAGCTTCTGTTGTAGGGAGGTGAGCGCGTTTTGGTCGCTGGTTGAGGACCTCACCCCGATGATAAATTAAAATACAAAAACTACCGAAAACACTGACTCACGACCGCTGAATACCAACCTACTCAGCACTGAGCTGAGCTGACGCAGAGCACACATACAACTCCCTCGTGTGACGTAAAATGACGCGATGCTGAAAAAAAGCGTTTTTTACGAGCAGTCAAAGAAATGCTCACTTTATCTACTAAATTGGTGCCCTTATGTTGTTTTAAAACATTTTAAATCCTGCATTAACTTTTCATATGGTATTTTCATACAAGGTTATGAATTAATTTAGTTTTTTTTTTTACCTGCAAGATGCCCTTTAATTAAACCCCAGGGAACTCCTCAAAGTGTGCAAAAGCCAGGAGAGAGGGCTGGCAAAAAGTAGCAGACAAAATAGTTTGTAGTGACCAAGTTAAATGTTTTTATCAATTATTACAGTATATATTTTTGTATTTTAATCATTTCTAAATAATTAATAACTTTTTTCATTATAATGTCAGAGTCACCACCCACTACTAGAACAACTAAAAGTGAAGTACTATAATGTTCTACATAGTGACTTTTTAAAAGAGACTAGGAGTAGTACAAATTATCATTGTTAATAAATGTTTGCCTGTTTATAAAAGCAACCAAGAAAAAGGCTGAGAAAAAAAGAAAAGAAAAAAACAAACCGGTGGTGGTCCTGCACCCCCACATAATACCCCGGCATTACAGGTTATTATTGTTGTTGTTATTATTATTATTATTAGTCATTTTCTGTGAGAACTCAAATGAAATAATCATGTGCTAAATTATAGGATACATTGTATTTTACTATTCATTTTTAGTATTTATTCTGTTAGATGATAAAGCAAAAGCCCAAATCAATACCTCTTCAGGCTTTTCACATTAATGTTTGTTCATTTAAACATATGCTTAACTTACTTTACACAAACAATAAGCATAGGAGCAATTTTTTGCATAGGAGCAACTTGTATAAGGGAGTCAGTTCACCTCAGGGTGCATGAAGTCTACCATGACCTTCCCAGTGACGTGGCTCCACTGATAACAACAATGGCGATAGCCAATAATGTACCTCTGGTTGACTCGGTGTTCGGAAAAGTGCAAGAAGGAAGTGTGTTATCGTATCACATGCCAGCAAAGACCTGTCCACACACAGATGCCCCTTCACCCCTCAGTACATCCATAAACAAAATTTAGCAAAATGCATACCCAAATGTAATACAGGGCTGCCAACTCTCACGCATTGAGCGTGAGACACACGCAATTGACCCAATTCTCACGCTCTCACGCCACACCCCCGATTTCTCACGCTTAAGTGTCAACCCGGTAGGTAAAATGCCTGAAAGATGAGTTTATCTATATATCTACCTGTTGAGCCACTCGCGATCGACTAGTTATACCGCAAATTAGTTAAATATCCCGTAATCTAGAGTAAAGATATTGTGCTCCAAACCGCGCGCACGGCAGAGGTAAGCGAGCGAGAGACCTTGCGTGTGCAGACCCCCCCCCCCCCCCCCCCCCCCGTTGGAGTAGTCTCACGCCAAGCTAAACTCAAAAGTTGGCAGCCCTGGTAATATATTCTTAACAGAGATGGAATCGTTGAGGAAGTCATTAAAGTTAATTAAAAATAAAAAGAATGAAATTTTGTTTCAAATTTCGAAACTTCATGGAGGAAAATAAATACCATATAAATACTCAACATTGTTCAGGGGAATGCACGCTTCAACAGTTTATTATACAGATAAGTTAATCGCGATTGTCACAGGAACCAAAATTACTTTTTCCATGCATCCTGAATTCAGTGTTGCACACGGGAAGACAAGTCTGCAAATGTTTGTACGTGCTGCTCTGTGTACTGCTTTTATGCATCGATGTAAGTCCACAAATATATCTATATTCATCTGGAATATATTATCAGTGTTGTGCAAGTTACTTCCAAACTGTAATACATTATACATTACTTGTTACTGTTATTTAAAAGTAATTCATTACCATACAATATTACTGTCTCAGAATTGTAATGCGTTTTTTTTAGCTACTTTCACCAAAATAGCTATACAGTAGTAGAACTTAACATTCTAAGGCTGTAACGATATGCGATATGAACCCGAAATCGCGACACTCAGATCCACGAACCTGCAGAATCGCAACACACCCCTTCCAACTCCCAGCGTTATCCATACCGTCCAGATCCAATGCTACCACATCTTTAAATTACTATTAGTATTATTTGAATTTTGAAGTTTATAAATATATTTTATATTATTCAACATTATAAAATACGTAGACCTTCACCACAAAACTAGTTGAGGATAAGTTATTTAAAATTGGGGAATTCTAGCGATATCGACGTGACAATTGCAGCCAAAACTTGAAATATAAATTCTCAGAAAATGCATTTAATACCAATAATATTGAAACGTCTGTTTATTCATAGGCTACCCCCTTAAAAGAGTCCAGACATTAGAAAAATATCAGTCTACACATGCGTTTTATATTTAATATGAGGGAAATACACACGCATCCATGTGTGACAAAAAAAATATAATATATATAATAAATATATAATATATTTTTTTGTAATTCTGTGAATTACACTGCGCAAATCAAAAGTAATACTACCCACCGGATGAAGAAGGGTTGGCCCTCCACAGAACATAAAATATTCATTTTATTTTATTTTTCGTGTTCGCATTTATGAGGAAAAAACAATGTTACGGACGTGACAGTTCTCCGTTACGGACGCGACCGCTCTGAAGCGGCACTAAAATACTGTTTTAAAACTTTCACAGAGACCTCAAACAGAAGACACAAAGCCTTTCTTTAAAGTGAATTTCGATTTGTACTAATTGTATCTTAATTTTAATAAATGTTTCATCAACCAATTGCCTGGATTTAATAAATAAGAAGGAAATATCAGACAATAGATCTAATCACGACGCGGAGGCGCCTGCGCGTGAACTGGAACTCGTCTAGTTGAGTAAAGTTGGCGATAAATTCACAGATTCGAAATTCCCGGGTCAATAACTCGTGAGCTAAACGTTGTTACTACACAAATAACCCCTCTATTTAATCGTAGTAACGTAGATAAGCAGCTACAACCTAATTTTCCTCGAAACGAGCTTTCCTTCGCAATGGATAAAATACATTGTTCTCTATATGCGCATGCGGCTGAGAGACAGATCCGAAGGGACCGTCTGCAAAGTGCAAACCCCGAAAAGCGTTACTACGAAAACAGTCAATAACTTCACTGTCACACACTATAGTGTCACCAAATTCAGTTTACACACAACACTTATTTTAGGGAAAAAATATTTGTAATTGAATATACTATTGTAAATGTATAATTTTAATGATTTTTATTATGACAAATATTCAATAACTTCACTGTAATTCACTGTATTGTTGCCAAATCCAGTTTACACATCACTGCTGTCCTGATGGTTATACTACAACACTTATTTTGGGGGAAAAAACTATTTTTAATTGTATATACTATTGTAAATGTATAATTTTAATGATTTTTATTATGACAAATATTCAATAACTTCACTGTAATTCACTGTATTGTTGCCAAATCCAGTTTACACATCCTTGCTGTCCTGTTGGTTATACTACAACACTTATTTTCGGGGGAAAAATATTTTTAATTGTATATACAATTGTAAATGTATCATTTTAATGCTTTTGATTAGGAAAAATATTCAATAACTTCACTGTAATTTACTGTATTGTTGCCAAATTCAGTTCACACATCACTGCT
Organism: Siphateles boraxobius; assembly: GCF_051911475.1. NCBI lineage: Eukaryota > Metazoa > Chordata > Actinopteri > Cypriniformes > Leuciscidae > Siphateles > Siphateles boraxobius. Next base: position 1,872,398 of record NW_027509164.1, read on the forward strand.
GTCCTGATGGTTATACTACAACACTTATGTTTTTATTAGATTTTTTATTATTACAAATATTCAATAACTTCAGTGTTACGCACTGCATTAATGCCTTATTCAAATACATCACTGATGGACAGTAACTTGATCTTTGTTGGAGACAAAGTTCAAGTTATTGCTTTTGCAAGAAACACATTCTTTTTTTTTTCTTTTTTTTTGAAATGCATCATAAAAGAGCTTAATTTTTCAGTAATGTTTATTCATTGTTTATACAAACATGAAAATCTATGAATACAAAACCTTACATTTTCTGTATTTTTCTATATTTTCCAAAATTGTAAAAACTACTTTTTTTTTTAAGTGTGCATGCTTGTCTCATGGCTACTGCCTATAAGCCAATCAAATGATAGTTGTAGGGGGTGACTAAACCTTTTAGCAACTTTCAATTAATCTCTATCTGTATTACTGCATGCCTACATCAATATTGCTCCTGATTGGCTAGTGAAGTCTGGTAGAGATGGACAATTTTTTTTGTCTGTAAAAACTAGGTTCGAATCTTTTCATACATTTTGAATCGTCTGACATTTTTTTCTTCGGTCAAGTTCCATCGGTACATGTAAGTAATCTTTTGTTTTTGTAGCCTATGTATTAATGTAGTTAGTTGAATTACTCTTATATACCTGTTCAGACTTAGACACAAGTTTTGTCTAACTATCTTTTGTCTATCTTTAGTCATTAATCAAATTATATACTTGAATTGGGGCTGCCCATCTAATGTTAATTTAGTTAGAAAATAACACAATTAACAAAATAACTCGCTAAAAAAATGAATGCGTTTTTCAATTCAGAGGGAGTGGGAATATTATATTTAAAGGGAAATTATCTATTGTCATTTGCAGGCTCTTAACGAGTTAATGACGTGTGCTTGACATTTTCATTGATATTAGCACTTCATGAACAGGAGTACCAGTAAGTGATTGACGTTTCAGCACTTCGTGAACAGGGACAGCGACCCTAGCGTAACACAAATTCCTGCCGCGCATTTGTCTTGTTGAAAAACAAGCGTAAAAAACTTAGTTAGAAAGCAGTTGTTTTTAATTCAGTTGAATTAATAGCAACAATTTGCAAGGCAGCGTCTCGTAAATAGGCATTTCATAAATAACTAATTGTACAGTAAAAAGAGGAATTTAAAAGCTGTTTACTAGTAAATGTATTAATCATTAATGCACTAAGTGACAAAGTAATTTATGTTTGGATATTTTAATTGATAATAAAAAAAGAGTAAATTTAAAATGGGTTAATAAATGAGATATTAAACAATCAAAAGCAGTTCAAATAAAAAAAGAATACAAAAAAACAAACAAAACAGGTGCACCATAAAAAAAGCATGAATGCATTCATAATTAAATAGTGTAATTTAATGTTGAAAATGCATTTTCAAAATATTAATAAATAACTGGATTCTCAAAATGGATCACCATTTTTTTTTGCTCTGCATATTGATAAATAAACGTGCATTTATATGTAGGCTATATAAAAAGGGACATATGATCACCCTATGTATGAACAGGTCCTTGCACAGTTATGATTTATTATTATAACATTTGGTATTAAATTAATAAAAGGCTTTTTTGTGGTATCTAAATGATTCTGTCTGCAACAATAAGGCAATGTAACGTATTTTGGGACGTTCTTTCAGCAAATATCAATATGCAATTGTCATCATGTAATGTAATCATGTTGACTACTGAGTAATCAACATGAATTAATAAAAAATATATGTACTTTATCTGATGAATGATTTAAATCGATGGACAGCCCTAAATCATTTAAAGATTTTTTTTTAAAAGTGCCTACTGTATCTTTACATACATAGGGCCTACTTGTCTTATTGGCAAAATATTTTACAGCACAAACTGACTGTATCTTGACGAAAGGTTGAAGGTCTGTTCCCTTTGTCCTAGCTCCGAAAGGCAATTTGAAACAAAATGGGTCGAGTTAAAAAAGGACAGAGAGTTCAGAGGAAAAACTTGTGTGCAATGGCTGGTGGAATGGATGCTTTGGTCAGAATAATGAAACATTAACATTTCAAAGAGAGATACAAGTTATTCCTCAGAAATCTGGTCTGAACTCTCTCAGACTCTGTTTGGTCAAGATCATAATAAAAACCGTCATTGGCTATGGGTCATGTGGACAACAAATCGAAATGGAGTAAGAGATTTAGTTAGTAAAACACAGATGAATGATGCTCAGGTAATGGATCAAAAAGCAACTGATTGTAAAACTGAGGAGCCATCAGTATGCAACACAGACAAAACTAATGAAGAGAGACATGTTACAGAAGCATGTACTCCAGACAGTGGGACGGAAGAAAGGAAGCAGTCACAGATGTTGAGGAAGTATCAGACAAAACTGATACAGAAGATGAACAGCAGAATGTGTCATTAGAGAGCAGAGTCCTATCTGAATGTGGAAAAACAGGGAACAAAAAACAATCGAGAAAGATGACAGTGGTTTCAAAAAGGTTCATAATTACAGTGAACAAAAAGAAATGGCAAAAAATTGTTCCACTGCACGGTTCAACGAAACTGAGACAACCGTGGACCCATATATTGTACAACAGTTTCAGACAGAAAAATCCCTGTTGTACCCTTGCCTTCAAGAGCCAGCATATTATAACTCATCAGAGCCGGAAAATTAATAGTCCATATTTAATTACAGCAGTTTGTACATTTCCATCCTGCAGTGCAAAATACTTCTTTAAAAAGAAAAAGGAGCCAGTGGGAGACAACCCAGTGAAGATATCTGTGCTACAAAGAGGAAAAATTGCACACAAAAAAAGTGAAAGAAAATTCAGACCAGCATCAAACACAAGAAGAGGGAGAATTGCAAGAGCCCTACACAAAGGAGTTAGCCAATTCTTCTACAGAAAACTTCAAAAAACACCCGTTCCTGAACTAATTTCAGGAAACATAACCCGAAGTCTGAACAAAAATGTCCTAAAAGTGATAAGCTCAGAGTTTAGAAAGAGTAATAGAATTCATGACGACATGTTCATTGAGATGTACCTCACTCAAAATATCATGAAGGAATGTGACATCAAATTTCACAAAATGCCTGGGTACACTTTCAAGTAGACCCCTTCGGTGTGCACATGTACACTGAAACAGGAGTAAGCATAGTTGTGCAAGACCTAAGAAGGAAGACTCCACTGGCCTTATACCTAGATGCTACAGGAAATGTTGCATCAAAAGTTACTGGTCAGACCAAAAGAGTCCTTACTACTCTCTCACTCTGCCTGGATGTGGTCAAAATGCACCTTTCCTCACCGTCTGTGAAATGCTGACAAATGAACACTCTATACCACCAATCACATTCTGGATTGAAAACTGTCACAGTACACAAAACTAAGAGTTCATCAGATAGAAACAGACTATAGCTGGACACTACTCCAAAGTGTTCTTCTGGCATTCAACCGGGAGAGCATTGTCAGCTACTTGGACAGGGCTTTTGACATTTGTTCAAAACTGAAGACATGGAAGGATTTCAGAGCATTTACAGTGCTACACATTTGTTCTGCACATGTGCTGAAAGCTGTCTCTCAGTCATTTGGGAGAAAAACGGCAGACAAAGGTTTGAAGGATTTTGCAACATCTGCATTTGCCAGGTTGCAAAACATTACCTCAATGACCACAGCCCTCAAAATCTTCCGGTCACTGTGCACTCTATTAATTGGGAAACACAACACCAGTACTGTCAGAATCAATCTGAAGGCCATGCAGGACTTAATAAAAGAAGGCAAGATTCCCGACATGGAAGAGACTGACAATTTACAGAACAGCCCCTTAACTCAGGAAGAAAATGATGTGGACAGAACAAATGCCCGCACAATTGTTGGTAGATCTCCCTTCACATACGAATTCAAGAATGTCTTGAAGGAGGTACAGGAAGAGCTTGAAAAAGAGGATTCCTACAAATGACGAAGAAAATGCGTACTTCTGCCCAGGCATTGTTGATGTCCTTTTTGACAACTATCTTGGCATTTTTCCTTATTAATGTCTTATTAATTTATGTGAAAACAGTTATGTTTATGGAGGCCGAAACTATCAAAAATTGACAGTATGTGAGCCCTTTACTATGTTAAAAGGACCAAATGATAATAAGTCATGGGATAACTTAAACATTTTAATTATAACATTTTAATTATTACTTTATGCATAAAGGTACCTTGAAAATGAATTATGTATCATAAATCAACAAAAACAATATTTGTTACTTAGTAGAGAAGTGAAGATAAGTATCCTCAGCTGAACAGAGCTGATCACACATGTTCTGTTAAAAAAATAAATAATTGGTAGGATTACAGAGAAAATTGTAACAATTATACATTTAAATTATACAGACATTTTAAGAAAGAACTTATTTACCTGTTGAGAGTGTGTTGACAGTGTGTCTTGAGATGTAGAAAATCAGCTTTGACACCTTTGGATTAATGGTCCCTATTCATTTAAAGATTTGAGTCTTAATGGAATGGTATAATGATATGTAATTTTTTTTCAACAGTATCTTCATGCCCTTTCAAACCACATTTTTGTGGTTGACCCTATGCATGGGTCAAACGAAGTGAAGGACTCCAAAAAGGCCTGCTACAAATTTGGGTAATATAAGATGGATTATGGAAACTATTGGAAAGTTATTAAAAATGGAAATGCAAATCACTATAATTTTTCTTTTTAGAGAGTATTTCAAGATGCGACGGAATAGACTTGGAAAGGAGGACTGGGTTAACATCAAGTGCCAGCCTGGAAAGATAACCCACACTTTCCAAAAAGATGCTACCAGTTGTGGGATCTTTGTGATGCAGGTAATTCTATGAAACATATTAACATTAGGATAGATGTGATAACACGTACTGTATTTTTACTGTATAAGACACAATACATGTTCTTATGCCATCCGTACAGATGGCCGAGATGACAGTGATGGAATTTCCAAACGTTCCACAGATGTTTGAGATTGACTCATCAAGGCAATCTCTTCAAAATCTAAGAAGAGAAATGGCTGAAGACATTCTAAAAGGATCAGGTATCATTGTATATATTACATTTATGTATACTTCTTTCAAACTTACAGTTCATATGTATGTATGTATATATATATATATATATATATATATATATATATATATATATATATATATATATATATATATATATATATATATGTATATATATATATGTATATATATATATATATATAACATTTATTTTGTCAGTTCCAAACATCGACTTATGTTCCTTCTGTGGGAATAAAGACGTGCCAAAAACTGTGGATGCTGTTTGGGTGAGATTTATACTTTAATTGTTTTAAACTGTACAGTAGATAATGTAGTGGATAATATGTAACTACAGTAACTATTCAGATTCTACAATGATTTACCATGTTATAGAATGATTTACCTGTTAAGGAATGACAGAAGAAGGATGCAATTGCAAAGAACGCTGTTTAATATCTCAAAACTGTATCAAGGTACACACACACACACACAGGACGCAACACAGAGGACTGGTCGAGCGGTCACCAGCGCTGGATGGGAGGTGACGCAGGGACCTCGGTGGGCTACAGGAGGTGGTGTTCTGTGATCCAATAGTAGTGCTCTGTGATCCAACGGTAGTGCTCTGTGATCCAGTGGAAATCCCAATGCGGGGCTCTGTGGTTCAGTGAAGGTGAAGACAATCCAACGATCCGACACGACGAGAGACACAGGGAATCCACAATCCAGGAAGACAGACACGGGAACAGGACCAGGAACACGCCAGGGAAACCATACAACGATCTGACAACATGAGACAGCAGTTACTGACATATAAAGGGACAAACAAGTGGAACCAGCTGGCGCCGCTAATCAAGGATAATCAGCGGCCACACCCACACACACGCAACAGCACGCCGGACGAGAGAGAGACAGTGAATTGATCAACCGTGACAGTACCCCCTCCCCTAGGAATGCCTCCTGGCATTCCCAGATGGACTTACCTGTCGATTGTAATCATCGATCAGGGAGTGATCCAGAATGTCCCTAGCAGGGACCCAACTTCTCTCCTCCGGACCGTAACCTTCCCAATCCACCAGGTACTGGAATCCGCGCCCCCTCCTTCTCGAGTCCAGAATGCGATTCACCGAATAAGATGGTTCCCCATCTACGAGTCGCGGCGGGGGGGGGAACCGGGACCGGCGGATTAATGGGTGCATAAAACACAGGTTTAATTTTGGACACATGGAAGGCGGGATTAATTCTCCTGTACGCAGGAGGAAGTTTGAGTCGGACTGTCACCGGACTAATGATCTTGGTGACAGGGAATGGGCCAATAAATTTAGGAGCAAGCTTGTTAGAAACGGATCGGAGAGGGATGTTCTTAGTAGAAAGCCACACTTTTTGACCAACGACGTATATCGGAGGCTTCGACCGGTGGCGATCAGCCTTAGCCTTGGTGCGCGCCCGCACTTGGAGAAGAGTCTCACGCGCTCTAGTCCAAGTGTGGCGGCACCTCTGGACGAAGGCGTGAGCAGAGGGGACCGCGACCTCGGATTCCGTACTGGCAAAAACTGGTGGCTGGTAACCTAAGCTACTTTCAAACGGCGTAAGGCCCGTGGATGACACTGGTAACGAGTTGTGTGCGTACTCCACCATAGAAAGTTGTTGGCTCCAGGAGGAAGGATTCTTGGAAACCAAACATCGCAACACTCTCTCCAAATCTTGCTTGGTTCTCTCGGTTTGACCATTGCTTTGGGGATGAAACCCCGAAGAAAGACTGACAGTCGCCCCCAGTAACTTACAAAACTCTTGCCAAAATTTGGACACAAATTGGGGACCTCTGTCAGAAACCACGTCTATCGGTATGCCATGTAAGCGAAATACGTGATCAATGACAGTTACCGCTGTCTCCTTGGCGGAGGGTAATTTGGGCAAGGGAATAAAGTGAGCCGCCTTCGAGAACCGGTCCACGACGGTCAAAACGACCGTCTTGCCCTGGGAGGGCAGGAGGGCGGTGATAAAATCTAGCGCAATGTGGGACCAGGGTCTCGAAGGGACAGCCAGCGGTTGGAGTAACCCATCTGGGGGTCGATTGGAGGATTTACCAGTGGCACAAACCGAGCAAGCCAAGACAAAACTGCGTATGTCACGAGCCATAAGTGGCCACCAGAATCGTTGCCTTACCAAAAAACTGGTGCGATTATCTCCTGGATGACAGGCCACACTAGAACAATGCCCCCACTGAATCACGTCGGACCGACACTCCTCTGGCACAAATAAGCGATTCGGTGGGCAATCGGGCGGAGGCGTTACCCCTTCTAAGGCCTTCATGACCTTCGATTCGACCTCCCACCTGAGAGTGGAGACGACTAAAGTCTCGGGTAAAATGCACTCGGGAGTAGACAGGCGTTCGGATTGGTCAAAAATGTGAGATAAAGAATCGGGTTTGATGTTCTTGGAACCCGGGCGGTACGAAAGAGAAAAGTCAAAACGTCCGAAAAAAAGTGCCCATCGAGCCTGCCTAGAATTGAGTCTTTTGGCGGTTCTAATATACTCAAGGTTCTTGTGATCGGTCCATACGATAAAAGGTACCCCTGACCCTTCTAACCAGTGACGCCATTCTTCCAGTGCTAACTTGACTGCCAACAACTCTCTGTTACCAATGTCATAGTTACGCTCAGCAGGTGATAAACGATGGGACAAAAACGCGCAGGGATGCACCTTGTCGTCTGTGGAAGAACGTTGGGAAAGAACTGCTCCTACCCCCACCTCTGACGCGGCGACCTCCACCACGAACTGACGTGATGGATCAGGGGCAACGAGGATGGGTGCCGAAACAAAGCGGCTCTTAAGTTTAGCGAATACAGTCTCAGCTGTATCGGACCACCTGAACGTCGTTCTGGGGGAGGTCAAGGCAGTCAGAGGTGCGGCTAGTTGGCTGAAGTTGCGAATAAAACGCCGATAAAAATTGGCGAACCCCAGGAACCTCTGTAGGGCCTTACGGGAATCTGGACTTGGCCAATCAATCACAGCCTTAACCTTGTCAGGATCCATACGCATTCCCTCAGACGAGACGATGTATCCTAGAAAAGGAACAGACTGTGCATGAAAAACGCATTTCTCCGCCTTGACAAAAAGCCCATTCTCTAACAACCTCTGAAGCACTCGTCTGACGTGCTGAACGTGTTCCTGGAGAGAAGATGAAAAAATCAATATGTCATCCAGGTAAACATATATGAATTGATCGACCATATCTCTCAACACGTCATTGACGAGTGCCTGGAAGACCGCCGGGGAGTTGGACACCCCGAACGGCATGACCAAGTATTCAAAGTGCCCCCTAGGGGTATTGAACGCGGTCTTCCATTCATCGCCCTTCCTTATGCGAACCAAATGATAAGCGTTACGTAAATCCAGTTTTGTGAAGACGGATGCCCCCTGTAACCGCTCGAAGGCTGAAGACATCAACGGTAAAGGATAAGTATTCTTTACCGTGATGTTGTTCAACCCCCGGTAATCAATACACGGTCGCAGAGATCCATCCTTCTTCCCCACAAAAAAGAATCCCGCCCCTGCAGGAGATGAGGAAGGACGAATGAACCTGGATGCTAGAGAATCAGAAATATATTTCTCCATAGCCTCCCTCTCTGGAACAGAAAGTGAATATAACTTGCCTCTTGGCGGAGACTTACCCGGCACTAAGTCTATGGCACAGTCATAGGGACGATGCGGAGGAAGAGAGGCAGCACGAGACTTACTGAACACTTCCCTCAGGTCCTGGTACTCCTCGGGCACGTTCGACAAATTCACCGCCTCCTCCTGGAACACAGAGACTGGTACAGACGAACAGGCGGACAGTAGACATGACTCATGACACATATTACTCCACATAGACACAGAATTGTGACCCCAATCGACTCTGGGATTGTGTTGTGTGAGCCACGGGTGACCAAGTACAATGGGTGTAAGTGGGGAGTCCATGAGGAGGAATGTTATTGTCTCAGTGTGATTGCCAGATGTAGTGAGAGTGATGGGTTCAGTGGCATGTGAAATGTTAGGAAGTTGTTGTCCATTGAGAGCATTGACAGCGATCTTGTGCGTGAGAGTAGAAACAGGAATGTGAAGACGTTGTGCCAGTCCAGAGTCCATAAAATTACCTTCTGCCCCCGAGTCCAGTAAAGCCTTAGTGTCGTGCGTATGGGTTGCCCACCTAAGTCTTACCGGGAGGAGAGTAGATGATGATGGTGATGAGGTCTTCTTGGCGGAGATCCCACCCGATAGTAGCCTCACTGTTACTACCGGGCTTGATCTTTTACTGGGCACGAGTGGATAAAGTGACCCGTCTTCCCGCAGTATAAACACAGTCCATGGGATCTCCGCCGTTCTCTCTCCTCTCGGGAAAGCCGAGCTCTACCCACCTGCATGGGCTCGGGATCGGAGATGGGACTGACCGTGTCCAAGTAATCAGTGCGCGTACCCTCCGCGCCGCGAATAGGCTGGTTCTGCTGGAAGCGACCCATTCTACTCAGGCGGGCATCCACTCTCAATGCCAGTTCAATGAGTCCATTCAGCCGAGGTGGCAAGTCCAGCATATAAATCTCCCTTTGGACACGGTCAGCCAACCCATGCAGGAATCTATCCCACTGCGCCTCCTCGTTCCATCGGCACTCTGCAGCCAGGGTGCGGAACTGGATAGAATATTCCGAACACCGAGCCGTTTCCTTGGCGGAGGTCAGCGAGTAGTCTGGCTGCCTCCCTACCCGCTACCGCGCGATCGAAAACCCTCTTCATCTCCTTGGAGAGTGCCTGGAACGAGGCGCAGCATGGGTCTTGATTCTCCCACACCGCCGTTCCCCAAAGAGCCGCCTTGCCAGAGAGCAGAGTGATAACAAACGCCACTTTAGATTGTTCTTGACTGAACGTCTGGGGCTGTAAGGCAAAATGCATAGCACAACGAGTCAGGAAAGCTCTGCAATATTCAGGTTCACCTGCATATCCCTCTGGTGTAGGAAGTCGTGGCTCTCGCTGATGGTGCGGCTCCGGTGGAATGGGTTGAACGGGCGGTGTGGGTGGCGCAGTGGGAACTCTTAGTTGTTGAAGCTGTTGGGTGAGCTCGGACACCTGCGTCACAAGCGCTTGGACCGCTCGACTGGTGTTGGCGATCGACTCTTGCTGTTGATCCATTCTTGTGATGCTCCTGGCGGCAAAGTCATCCCAGCTCGTAGCGCCTGCTGCATCCATGATTGGTCAGATCGTTCTGTTAAGGAATGACAGAAGAAGGATGCAATTGCAAAGAACGCTGTTTAATATCTCAAAACTGTATCAAGGTACACACACACACAGGACGCAACACAGAGGACTGGTCGAGCGGTCACCAGCGCTGGATGGGAGGTGACGCAGGGACCTCGGTGGGCAACAGGAGGTGGTGTTCTGTGATCCAATAGTAGTGCTCTGTGATCCAACGGTAGTGCTCTGTGATCCAGTGGAAATCCCAATGAGGTGCTCTGTGGTTCAGTGAAGGTGAAGACAATCCAACGATCCGACACGACGAGAGACACGGGGAATCCACAATCCAGGAAGACAGACACGGGAACAGGACCAGGAACACGCCAGGGAAACCATACAACGATCTGACAACATGAGACAGCAGTTACTGACATATAAAGGGACAAACAAGTGGAACCAGCTGACGCCGCTAATCAAGGATAATCAGCGGCCACACCCACACACACGCAACAGCACGCCGGACGAGAGAGAGACAGTGAATGGATCAACCGTGACATTACCATAATATACCACATTGTAGAATGATTTACCAGGATTGTTGCATGATTTACCATGATTCATCACATTGCTTCATCAACATTTATTTTGTCAGTTCCAAACATCGACTTCTGTTCCTTCTGTGGGAATAAAGACGTGCCAAAAACTGTGGATGCTGTTTGGGCGAGATTTATACTTTAATTGTTTTAAACTGTACAGTAGATAATGTAGTGGATAATATGTAACTACAGTAACTATTCAGATTCTACAATGATTTACCATGTTATAGAATGATTTACCATAATATACCACATTGTAGAATGATTTACCAGGATTGTTGCATGATTTACCATGATTCATCACATTGCTAGCATGATTTGCCATGATACACCATGTAATAGTATTATTTACTTTGATTTACCATGTTTCTATCGTGATTTACCATGATTTACCACATTGCTAACATTGATGTGAAGTGTCTATAGCAATGAAGTGATAAACTGACAAAATTATTATTGTCTTATAATAGTTAACATGGAAAAAAAGGTTTGCTTTAGTGCAGAATACTGGTGAAAATCAAGTCTGTCAAAATGAAACTGAGCCAATAAGTGGTCTTCTACTGCCCTCTGCTGGCCATTATACTTATTAATAAAGTGTTTTCACAGGTCTCTTATTTAGACATATGCTTACACACACACACACACACACACACACACACACACACACACACACAGACAAATGTTGTTGTTGATTTTTCCAATGCTATTGGGATGTGTCATTATGAAAATATACTTTAATGGTCTATAAGCATTTCACATAATGTCTTTGTAATCTATTAATCCGATTATTCAGCATTTATTCAGAAATATAGAACTACACACAGACATTTGAACTATGTGATGGAATTTTTTTTTTACTGCAAGTCTCCTTCAGGATTCACATTTCTCAATGTGCCACAATAGTCAGTAGCAATACTTCAATAGATGAATTTTGACTAAATGTGAGTGTAAATGTTAAAACAGTGATTTTATAAAGTCTAAATAAGAATTATAGAATTATATTAGTTAGTAGCATGACGAAATGACTATTTTAAACAGCAGGGGGCAGTAGAATACCACTTATTGGCTTAATATGCCATTATGTTCATATCATTTTCACCTTTTTAACTGTTATAGAGGCATATTTGCTCCAATTTGTCTGAAAATTGTCATGCTTATTTAGTTACATGTTCTGACTTGTTTTTAAGAAGATCTGAGCATTCATTGAAGAGATATAGGCTTTCAGGGACACTTGGTCAAGGCCACATTTTGAAGTGACCCTATTAAAGTCATCCAAATGCAGAAGTTCAACTTTTTCTGATAATTATTGATCTAGAGCGTCCAGAGTATTGTACTGCACTGATTTTGAACATTATGATATTAACATTATATGATCATAGATGGAAAACACAATTTACAGCCAATACAGGCAATTTACCATAGGAAATATATGGGTTTAAAGCTTTTTTACAGTTATAGCGCCACCTATGGTCCGATCTCCATGAAACTTTGCATGCTTGTTCATGATGTTATGTTACATATGCACACCAATTTTTGTGAAGTTCTGACTTTTTATTTATGATTTATAGGCTTTTGAGTGTATTTTGCCACGCCCCTGTTCTACAGTAGGTACTCAACCAGAATGCCTATTACCGCGCGACTTGTACCGCGGCAAATCCACCGCGGCAAAAATAATCCAGTCTCATTTCAAAGTCGTTCGCGAAATGACCGCCAGGTGGCGCAAAGGGGCATTAGAGTTCGACAAACGCGGCGGCGCGTTCACTTTAATTTATTTTTCTCATAACAGCTAAAAGAACTTAATAGGCTATAGCCTACTCCTTAATTTTTGGTCATTGTTGTGGAAATTCTTTCAACACCTTATACAACAGTTGAAGAACAAATGAAGATCTCGAAAGTTATAAGTATACGTATTTATTTCTTGCAAGAAAGGCAGTTCACACACAGACAGAGTCTGACATGAGAAGGGCAAAAGTCTTCTCTTTTCACAGAGTTTATATACCCAAAAGATCACCCCTCCTCTGAAGATCTTTGGACTAAGGCCCCCTGCACGTGGACAGTTTTCAGTTCCCCTACCCTTGCATCTCCACAGTCAGCACAAATGTCACTTTAAGAAACACCTAACCAAACATGTCTCGCTCTTGATGCACTCTAAATTATCTATTGCTAAGAAAAACTAATCATTCTGTCCCCTTGCACTGTCCCTTTGACCTCTTTGCAAAGAAGACACTATTGAACTATTTGCAAAGAATATTAATGCATCCTGCAACTTCCTCAACACATCTATGTTTTGTAAAACACACAAGCAGATATAAGTTTCAAAAGATACATTCAAAAGAAATTTCCATTACATTCCACCCCTTTTTCATATCTTGAAAATAAAAACAAAACAGAAATTTCATTTATAAACCATCTGGGGATCACCATGAACAAATTTAGAGGTATATTCAGGATTTTCACTTTTCCCTGCATTTTTTAACAGCCCGTTCTTTATGGCTTCTTGGTTACCCCCATAAACATCTTTCCAGGCACATGGCTTCTTACAAAAATACATAGCCTTTCCCCACTCTCTAATAGCTTCTTCCTGTGCATACCCTGATGCTGAGATGGGGTCACATATTATTGTGAGTTTAGATCCTTTCCCTTTTGTCATACCCAATTGGACACCTTCCTGTCCGAAATACCTGGAGGCACCCACTAATTAAGAGGATAACTTTTAGTAACATATTGCCACCTGGTATTACCACGCCAGGCCAAGAAATGTTCTTGTGAAAATGCTATGAGTCCTGTTTCCCTATGTATCGTTGGTCTCAGGGCAGGTCTAGTAGATATTATTAGACAGTTAACTGCAATGCCCACTCCGTCAAAACACCACAGAGTTCTTGACGCGGTACGTACTACTCCTAAAATTGCAGAATCGTCCTGTACTATTGATTCGTCCTCTCTCCAATGACGATGGTCTTCTAGTGAGTAACCGACAGGCTGACAAGCAACTTTGGTTAGTCTGGCACCTGTTTCGTACTCGTCAGCTGTGAATGGGATCCTCCTTCCGTTGCAGCTACCGCATGAGCTGGCACCGTTGCAGCTACCGCAGGAGCTGGCACTTTTCGACAGTGCGTCCCATGGATCCACGGCACCTTCTCTGCGACCTTCACAGCAATGTGAGTGACCAGTAGCACCTGGTATGGCCCTTGCCACCTCTTTTGTTTCCAGTGCTTCCTTCTAAAGTCCTTGATGACCACGAAATCTCCAGGCCGGATGGAATGCAGAGGTCCGTCTGCCACCTCCGGTACAGCTGCCTTTACCTGTCGAGATATATCAGAGAAAACCTTATCCAGTTCAACACAATAATTCAGCATATCTTTTTCACACAAAGCAGTGTCAGGCAATGTTCTTTGATCGTGTGGTTCCCAGCCCATATGTGGTGGTCTCCCAAAGAGGATTTCAAACGGGGAGAGATTTACCCTCCCTCTGTGTCTCATTCTCATGTGTGTGCTATGGGCAGTGCTTTTGTCCATGACAAATTCGTTTCTTCACATATTTTAGACAATTTTGTCTTGAGGGTCTGGTTCTCCCTCTCTATAGCTCCCGCTGATTCCGGATGGTAGGAAGTATGGTACTTCCATGACACCCCTAAATATTTTTCTACTGCGGAAATGGCCTGATTCACAAAATGTGTTCCATTATCACTAGAAATTTTACCTGGTATTCCCCACCTGGGAACAATTTCTTGTAGTAGAAGCTTAGCCACCCCTTTGCTGTCTGGGTGCTTTGTTGGCATTGCTTCGACCCATTTGGAAAACATGTCTACTGCGACCACACAGTATTTTTTCCCTTCACTTGGTGTTAATTCAATGTAGTCAATCATGACGTGACTAAAAGGTTTGTCTGGGCTGGGATGCCCCACTAGTTTCATTGCCTGACCCTTACCCACATTATTTGTTGCACAAATCATGCATCTGCTGCAATACTCCTGGGCCACTGTGGAAAAACCTTTTGTAAACCAGTTATTTTGCATACATTTCAGCATCCCTCCTTTTGACGTGTGGTCCAATCCATGCGTCAACTTAGCAAAAGCTGAAAAGAAATGTTTAGGTAAACATGGTTTGTCATCAGGTCCCCTCCAGATACCTGCAATGTAAGTAGCCCCTGCCTGCTTCCATTGTTTCTTGTCAATATCAGAGCTAAATTGTTGCATGGCTTGAACTGTACCCAGAGGTTCTGGGCGCACAGCCAATTTAACTGCACGAGTCACAGAAAGAGGAAGCAGGACTGCAGCTTTTGCAGCTAAATCAGCTTTTCTGTTACCCTCTGAGACCTCATCTCGGCCTGTAGTGTGAGCCTGGCATTTGCAAACAGCAATGGCAGAGGGGAGTAGAAGAGCATCCAACAAATCTTTTACCAAGGAATGATTCAGGATCGGCTTACCATCAGCTTTCATGAACTTCCTGTGTTTCCATAATGCCCCAAAATCATGCACAACACCAAAAGCATACCTGGAGTCCGTGTAAATGGTGACACGTTTGTCCTCAGCCAGGGTACATGCAGTTGTGAGTGCTACCAACTCCGCCCCCTGAGCTGAAAAGGAAGGAGGCAAAGCTTCCTGAGCCAGAATATCAGTAGATGAGACCACAGCAAACCCAGCTCTATTTTTGCCAAACTCGTCCCGACTCGATGAGCCATCCACGAATAGGATGAGATCGGGGTTCATCAAAGCCTCACTCTGCAAATCCACTCTGGGGTTGCAAACTTCCTCCAGAACACTAATACAACAATGGGGCTCCCCCTCCCCCTCAATGGGGAGAAGTGTAGCTGGATTTAGCACTGTGCATCGTTTGACATGAACATTTGGCATTTCTAGCAACACAAAATTGTACCTCAACTATCGTGCTGTTGATAGATGTGATGTCTTTTGTTCTAGCAAAATCATGGCCACAGCGTGAGGGACTAATAAAGTCAATTCCCCAAACCCCACAAACTCATTTGAAGCCATGACAGCTTTTTCAGCAGCAGCTACTGCTCTCAGACAGGGAGGAAGTCCCTGTGCAACACTGTCCAGTCTGGAGGAGAAATAGGCCACTGGGCGCAGTTTTCCTCCATGCTCCTGTAATAAGACTGAAACCATATGCCCTTTTCTTTCATCCACAGTTTGTGTGAAAGGTCGGCTTGGGTCCGGTATCCCAAGAGTAGGGGCAGTTTGCAAAGCATGTTTCAAATCAACAAAAGCCTGCTCAGCCTCAGGAGTCCATGTCAACGTATCTTTTGCAGCCATTCTGTTACCATAAATCATTTTTGTTAATGGTGCCTCTTTATCAGTATAACCTGAGATGAACGTTCTACAATTTGATGTCATACCCAAAAAAGACATCATTTGTTTCTTTGTTATAGGTTTTGGAATATTCTGAATGGCTGTCACTCTTTTGTCTGAGAGTGACTTCCCTTCAGCTGACAGGACGTGTCCTAAAAATACGACAGATGTCTGTGCCACAGACACTTTGCAAGGGTTAACCTTGTGACCCTGCTCAGCCAAATGTGTCAACAGAGCCATTGTTGCAACTTTGCATACTTCCACTGACGGACAGCATAGCAAAATATCGTCGACGTATTGCAACAAAGCGACGCCTTCCGGCAGGTATAATGGCTCTAAGCTTCGTTTCAGCGCTTCGTTATAAATTGTTGGGCTTTCGCAATACCCTTGACACAATCTTGTAAACGTATACGGTTTTCCATTGAAATTGAAAGCGAACCAGAATTGAGAGTCTTTATCAACTGGTACACTGAAGAAGGCATTTGAAATGTCTACCACAGTGTAACAGACTGTCTTGGGCGGAATTTGAGACAGTATTGTATACGGATTTGGCACGTTCGGAGCTCTGGCCTGTACAGCGCTGTTGACCGCTTGGAGATCCTGGACGAATCTCCATTCAGTCGGCTTCCTGCTATCCCTGATTTTCTTTACTGGGAAAATAGGTGTTCTGACAGGTGAATCTGGACACGGCACAATCACGCCCTTTTCCAGTAATGAATTAAATACTGGAGTGATACCATCAATAGCCTCTTGTTTTAGAGCATATTGCATCTTCTTAGGTCTGTAATCACTTTTTGGAGTGATTTTAACAGGGTCACACCCTTTAATCAGACCTACGTCGTATTTGTCACGTGCCCAGAGTCCCTGTGGAACTGCTTCTAAACCCTCAGGAATAGACATTTCCTCATTTTTGGTCATTGTATTATCACACAACACTTCAACAGTCCTAATCCCCTTTATTTGTTTTCTTAGTGGCTGTTTGTAAAACCCTGTGCTCTCAGATTGCCACACATTCTTGTCAGTGGCTGGAAACCAGTCTGTTAATGAGTCACACTGTTTCACAAAAGGCCCCAAATCTTGCCACTCAGCAGTGTGTGGTTTTGCAAGAGAGATGTGTGGGACGACCCCCACCACATCATACAGTGCAAGCTGACTATCAGTCAATTCAATCTTTACAACACACCACTTATCTGACCAGAATAGCTCTGAGGACTGCAGTTCCTCAATCTCTATTTCAGTAAATTTTTCAGCAAAAATTTCATCTGGCTCACTGCTGACGTGACATGTACAATGCAAATCACTTTCTTCCATGAAATCATGGTTAGGAGACATCCTATTTGTGGCTTTGATTTTTAGCCCACTTTGAGGAGTGCTCCATTCAAACACATACAATATTTCAGCAGGCATTTGTATCATAGTCATATCAGCAGTGAGGCCATTGTCATCACAGTACAAATTCAACTTCAGCTTACACATTAAATCTCTGCCCAGCAGATTACACGGACAAGTTTTTGTCACAAGAAAAGCGTGCGCAAATAAGTGATCACCAATCTGACAAGATAAATCTGTAGTATATGGTTCCCTCACCAGATGCCCTGTGGCACTCCTGGAGGTTGCCCATTTACCAGATAATACAGTTAAATCAGGCAATTCTGTATGCTTAATTACGGAGTTTGTTGCTCCTGAATCAATTAAAAACTTAACTTTTCTGCCCTCAACCTTTACTTCAATCATTGGTAATCTAGCAGATGCTTTATACATTTGTACAGTGTTTGCAAGCAAGATTTCTTCATTGCAAGAAGCAGAAATAGAAATGAGATTAGACATATTTACCACCTGGGAGTCAGACCTCTCACCGTCGCTCCCCTCCCCCTCTCAATCTCCTTGCTTCTCTGGTTGTTGATGTTGCTGAACTCCTTTTTGCCTTGGAGGATATGGACAGTCATTTTTCCAATGTCCCTGTTGTCCGCAGTTAAAACAGGCTTCAGAGTCTATTGCGGGTCTGTTACCCACTCCTCGTCCTTTTCCTCCTCGCCTTCTTCCTCTTTTACCTCCATCTCCACCTCTTCTCGGATGATTTTCCATCATCAAACTTCCCATTTTCAGCAGAGCAAGTTGAGTGTCTTTGTCAGTCTTTTTCTGCTTAGTCTTGGCTTGATCTCTTAGCAGCTGTTGTTGATGGGTTGCGTGTCGTCGGATTTCTTCCAGGCGCGCTTGATGATAGCCCACACAAGATGTTTTCACCTTTTTCCCAATTTCAGGGTCCAGGCCATCTAGGAAAACAGTTTTTGAATATTCTTCATACGTACTTATGCCGGGCGGGACCACAGCTCCCTCGGCTGGTGGACCTGGTTCAGTCAAACCACTGCACTGGTCAAATACTGCTTTCAGTCTTTGAAAAAAATCTTCGGTGTCCTCTCCGTCTTTCTGCTTACACGCAATCTTGTCGGTGTGGACGTGAGTTGGAAAAGCTGTTGCAAGTGAGGTTTTTAGCGCGTTGATTTTGCCCACATAGGCAGCGTTGCCCGCGTCCTCCCAGATTGGGTTCACCAAGCGTGCGTTTGTGGGCCAGCGCCCAGTCATTTTTGACAGCTTGGTAGGACCATGTTTCAGTTTCAAAAGTCTTATCAGTTTATCAATGGTTGGTCTGAATTCTTTGCAGAATGCTTCAATTTCCTCACCCAGTTGTTTTCCTCCTGCGTCCAGTTCAGACAAATGACAGGCTGCTTCTTTGACGTCCGCCTGTGTCCATGGTCTGTGGATCAGGATTGGACCTTCGTGTCCCGCGACTTCGATCATGGGTGCTCTGATCATCATCTCCTCATACTCCTCATCTTCCTCCTCCGCTGTGTTCCAATCGTCCTCCGCATTCAGGATCAGGAATCTTTTTCCTGAATCACCTCTTGTCAATGATCTGGTTTGGGGTCTAATAACTCCTTTACCTCGACCTGTCCTTGGTGGTTTTTCCTGGAGCCCTCTTTTGAGTCATCCTTTTGTCGGTGATTTAGAATCAGCAAAACTTTGTGTTGGAGGAGCATAGGCAGGAGGGGCAGAGGGAAAAGTACCTGAAGCTGTCAGGTTTGGATATACGGGTGTTGACTTGTCCTCTTCTTTGTCATCTTCGTCAGGGTCTTGTCCTCCAGCCGCCTCTGGCTGTCTTTGCGGTTCATTGTCGACTGGCAGTTGCGGTTGGTAGGGGGAGCGGTGAGCCGGACAGCGGTCATCCTCAGCCAGGCGGGTTTTCATGCATCTCATTTCCTCGGAAGAATAAGAAACAGAGTTTAGTAAAGTTTTTCTGACCTCTTCTGCCTTTTCATTTTTATTATCTGCATTTCCTAATGGTGCTAATGCTGCATTTATCTGTTTTCTTTGTCTGATAATTGCCTCATTTAACCATATATCTATAATTTGACCATCGAGGTCATAATCATCTTTTTCTTTTCTTTTTGGACTTGTTTTTGTCCAATTTTCTTTAGTCTTCTGCAGATGGCTTACACTCAAACCCCCATTAAACCCATATTTTTTAATCATTTGTGGTATCCTGTGATGCCACCATGTTCCATTTTTCTTTGTCATAGAACGTCTCGGTTACGTATGTAACCCCTCGTTCCCTGAGTAGGGAACGGAGACGTTACGTCGGATGACGACGAATGGGGTTTCGCTTAGAACACCTATCGACTTCGAGTATTACAAAACGAGCCAATGGCAAAGAAATGCCATGGGTCTGCGGAATTTGCATAGCGTATCTCCGCCTTACCTCGTGGGTATAAAAGGAGGACGCCGGCAACAGGCAGATATGTTTCTTCGCTGAGGAGCCAAGACTGAGCTCAGGCGATCCCCGCGGTACAGCGGAAAGTGGCAGGAAGACGTAACGTCTCCGTTCCCTACTCAGGGAACGAGGGTTATATACGTAACCGAGACGTTCCCTTTCGTTGTCACTCCGAGTTACGTTGGATGACGACGAATGGGGTTACCAGTCTAATCACGCCACCTTCTCAGCTGTCTTCCAGTGCCCTGCGTAAATCTGAGATCCCTGTCGTGAGACTGGCACGGACGAAGGACTCCTATTTAGCACAGGAATACCAAGGTACACTGGGGAGCATATCCCAAGTTCAGGGAAAATATGCAATTACTGCCAACCCAGAGGGGGGGACTTAGAGAATACACATGTGACCCGAAGGAGACATGGAGAACACTGGGGTGTCCAGCCGCAGGTGGAATATTTCAACCCCAGGGGTGGCAAGGTGGCTTGCCAAGGGAAAGACACATGCTCGGGAGGCTTACAGTGGAAATACACATGTGGGGGTCGCTCAGGGGAGGGACCATGCACACGGGAGGCACCTAGCCGACGCACAGGCAATAGACACTGGCGCCAACGTCAGGAGTGCTGGAGGAACTCAGGGCTTTTCGGGGAAGCTCACCTGAGGAGAATATCGCACGTATCCAGTCCGTGGAGTGGAATGGCGAGCAAGCGAAGACACCTGAGCGGGTCCAGTACTAGCTGGTTGAAGCGAGTACATGAGAGGACACTGGCTCCACTCGGAGATTGTAGAATCTGGCGAATGTGTTAGGTGTCGCCCAGCCTGCAGCTCTGCAGATGTCTGTTAGCGAGGCGCCATGCGCTAGAGCCCAAGAGGATGCCACACTCCGGGTGGAGTGGGCAGTCACACCAAGGGGGCACGGTCGACCTTGCTGCTGGTATGCCAAGGCAATGGCTTCCACTATCCAGTGAGACAACCTTTGCTTGGAGAGAGCTTTTCCCTTCAGCTTCCCACCATAACAGACAAAGAGCTGGTCTGAGGTCCTGAAACACTGCGTCCTGTCTACATAGGCGCGGAGGGCGCGTACTGGACAGAGCAGTGCCAAGGCTGGGTCTGCCTCCTCCGGGGGCAGCGCTTGCAGGTTCACCACCTGGTCCCGGAAGGGAGTGGTAGGAACCTTGGGCACATATTCAGGCCGGGGTCTCAGGATCACGTGAGAGTAAGCCGGCCCAAATTCCAGGCACGCTTCGTCAACGGAGAATGCATGCAAGTCCCCCACCCTCTTGATGGAGGCCAATGCAACCAGGAGCGCTGTCTTCATAGACAGGAACTTAAGCTCCACTGGTTGCAAAGGCTCAAAGGGAGCACTCCGCAGGGCAGTTAGAACCACTGAGAGGTCCCAAGAGGGAACGAGAGGAGGGCGAGGAGGATTCAGTCTCCTCGCTCCTCTCAGGAACCTGATGATCAGGTCGTGCCTTCCAACAGACTTACCTTCGACTGGGTCATGGTGTGCGGCAATAGCGGCAACATAGACTTTCAGGGTGGAGGGAGACAGCCTTCGCTCTGGCCTATCTTGAAGGAAGGAAAGCACGACACTAATCGAACATCTCCGGGGGTCTTCTTGAAGAGAAGAGCACCAGTTGACGAAGAGGTTCCACTTCAACGCGTAGACATGTCTCGTGGACGACGCTCTAGCGGAAGTGATGGTAGCCGCCACCGTAGGTGGAAGGGTACTCAACCTGCTTCGTCCCGTCCAGGAGCCACACGTGGAGGTTCCAAAGATCGGGACGAGGGTGCCATAGGGTGCCCCGTCCCTGAGAAAGGAGGTCCTTGCACAGGGGAATCGGCCAGGGAGGTGCTGTCGCGAGGAGTACTAGTTCGGAGAACCAGGTCCGGGCGGGCCAGTATGGCGCGACCAGAATGACCTGCTCCTCGTCCTCCCTGACCTTGCGCAGGGTCTGCGCAAGAAGGCTCACTGGGGGAAACGCATATTTGCGGCCCCGCGGCCAGCTGTGCGCCAGTGCATCCGTGCCGAGCGTGCCCTCGGTCAGGGAATAATACAGGGCGCAATGGGTCGAGTCGTGAGAGGCAAACAGATCTATCTGTGCGTCCCCGAACTGGTCCCAAATCAGCTGAACCGACTGGGGATGGAGTCGCCAATCTCCCGGGAGGGGCTGAAGCCGTGCGCTGCACAGTTCAGGGCTCCGGGGATGTAAATGGCATGAAGCGACCTCAGATGCTTCTGACTCCATATGAGGAGGTGGCGGGCGAGTTGCGACATACGGCGGGAGCGTAGACCACCTTGATGGTTGATGTACGCTACAGTGGCGGTATTGTCTTAACGGACTAGTACGTGTTGGTTCTTGAGCACGGCCCGGAAGCGGCGCAGAGCAAGACGTACGGCCAGCAACTCGAGGCAATTGATGTGCCAGAGGCGGCGGGGTCCTGTCCAGGAGCCCGCGGCAGCACGTCCATTGCACATGGCACCCCAGCCCGTGGAGGAGGCATCTGTCGTTACAACAACATGCCACGAAGCTCGTTCCAGGGGCACTCCGGCCCGTAGAAAACTGAGGTTCGACCACGGGGTGAAGGTCTGCCGACAGGTCGGAGTAACTGTTACTCGGAGGGTGCCGTGTTGCCATGCCCACCTCGGGACTCGGTCGCGAAGCCAAAGCTGAAGCGGTCTCATATGAAGCAATCCGAGCGGCGTTGCCGCGGCTGCAGAAGCCATATGCCCAGGAGCCTCTGAAAAAGTTTCAGTGGAACCGCACTCTTGCCCTCGAACTGCTCAGGCAAGTCAGCAGTGACTGCGCGCGCGCTAGCTCGTAAGCTGCGCGGACATGGCGACCGAGTCGATATCCATACCGAGAAAAGAAATCCTCTGCACAGGGCAAAGTTTGCTCTTCTCCCAGTTGACCCGAAGGCCCAGACGAGCTAGGTGCCGAAGCACTAGGTCCCTGTGTTCGCAACCTGAACTCGAGAGTGAGCTATGATCAGCCAGTCGTCGATATAACTCAGGATGCGAACCACGTGTTCCCGAAGGGGAACAAGGGCAGCCTCGACGACCTTCGTGAAGATGCGAGGAGACAGGGCTAGCCCGAAAGGGAAAACCGCGTACTGGATGCCTGCCCCTGAAAGAAAACCGAAGGAATGGTCTGTGTCAAGGAGAATAGAGACATGAAGTAGGCGTCCTTCAGGTCGATCGCTGCAAACCGATCCTGGGCCGTATGCATTCGAAAACGCGTTTGAGCATCTTGAACGGCATCCTATGAAGGGAGCGGTTCAGCACGCGCAAATCCAGGATTGGCCGTAACCCACCGGTTTTATTGGGGACAATGAAGTAGGGGCTGAGAAGCCGGCTGGACCTCATCTCGGCTGGAGGGACAGTCTCGATTGCGCCCTTCGCCAGCAGGGTGGCAATCTCTGCTCTCCTGATGGGGGCATAGCCACCGACAAAAGTGGAGCGGACTCCCCAAGTGGGGAGGAGACCGTGCGAACTGAATCGCATAGCCGAGCCTGATGGTCCGCGCGACCCAGCGGGACAGACGGGGAAGCTCTAACCAGGCTCCCAGGAACTGAACCAGCGGGATCATGCGACCACAGGCATCCCCCCGGAGGGGCAGCGAAGCGGAGTAACTGGCCCAGACGTGGACGGCATAGCGGCCCGATGTGGGGGCACAGTTAGCAACCGCGCCCTGGCAGAGGGGCCAGGGGAGGACCAGGCTGGTCGTCCCGCGGGGGCCTGCTCTGCCAGGGGTCTGGCGACAGAGGGGGACAGGGGCGAAGCGGTCCGTGGACGGCACACCATGTCAACCACCTCTGGGACAGAGGGGGACGAGGAGAGCACGGCTTGTGGGCGGCGCTCTGTGACGTCCGAGAACTCTGTGCTCAGAGACGGGAGAATCAGCTCTTTGGAGAATAAGGATTCTTCCCCGGCCCTCCCCGGGGAAAGGAGTGGTCCTGCTACCAACTCCTGGAAAGAACTGAGTCCCATCTCTGAGGAGCCCAACTCAAGAGCGCCGCTTAACCCGGCGTGTAGCGGGGTGCGGGGCTGGAGAGGACTGTGGCGTCCGGCCGCGGCCTCCAGAGCCGACCCGGGTGAACGGGCGGGGTGGGAGCCGCGGGGGGGCGCCCTCGGCAGTGGGCAGACCGAGGGATCTGAGCGGACGGGGGGGGCCGTCGGGACAGAATCAACCTCAGTCTGCTCCATCGCCGAGGTGCCCGTCTCACGAGCGCCGCTTAACCCGGCGTGTAGCGGGGGGCGGGGCTGGAGAGGGCTGTGGCGTCCGCCCGCGGCCCCCAGAGCCGGCCCGTGAACGGGCGGGGTGGGAGCCGCGGGAGGGCGCCTTCGGCGGTGGGCAGACGAGGGATCTGAGCGGACGGCGGGGCCGTCGGGACAGAATCTACCTCACTCTGCTCATGGGCGGCTGAGAGCTGTTGGGCAAGCCCTCAACCGCACCGCCGAAGAGGCCGACCTGGGATATGGGAATGTCGGACAGACGGGTCCGCGCGACATCCAGCACATCAGACAGGTTCAGCCACAGACTGGTGAGCATCACCTGACCCAGGGAGCGTACGGCCACTTTCGTCGCTCAGAGAGCAAGGTCAGTGGCGGCGCGCAGCTCAGTGAAGAGCCCTGGGTCAGTCCCGCCCTCGTGCAGGTCCATGAGCATCTGGGTCAGGTGGACCAGCAGAATGACCATGGCATGCAGTGAGGCGGCTGCCAGTCCCGTGGCGCTATAGGATCTCGCCACAAGCGTAGACGAAAAACTACAGGCCACGGGCGGGTGCTTAGGATTGCGCCGAGAAGAAGCACTCTGAGGACACATAGCATCGCAACAGAGCGTTCAGCCGGGGGAACCCCAGTGTACCCAAGGGCAGCGGCCCCATCGAGGGGAGGAAAGGCGGATGAGATCAGCGAGCGGTCCTGAGAAGACAAGGGGGTCTTCTAGGACTTCGAGATCTCATCATGCACGTCCGGGAAGAGAGGTATTGGGGTTTGCCACGGACAAGGGTCGGCGGCCTTACCCAAAACCAATCGTCCCAGGAAAGCATGGCCGTCATCTCCGGATCAGACTCAGGCACAGCCGTATGCACACCGGAAGGTGGCAGCTGTGACGAGCCCTCACTTCCAGAAGACTCAAGCCCACCTAGTGATGCTGCAACAGACATGGCATCTTCCTCTGTAGCTTCAACTGAAACACGCGGGCCACCAGAGGGTAGACTCGCGGGAATCAGCAGTTCACTAGCGGGCACCGTCATTGAAGAGGGGGGCTGGGGTCACGGACACATAGTCGGCGCCTTGTTCCAGACCGTAACCCTCAGGTCACCCTGGCCACCCGCCGAAGATCGGGGGGTGGATGAGGGGACTCTCACTCTTGCGAGTTCACCGAGTCTCGACCTATTTATGACGCGATGATCACGTTCCCTTGCGAGAACATGAGTCACCCACGAGCGCTGTTCAAGCATGATCAAACACACTAGACAGCGCTCGTGCCCATCAGAGTCCGATACCAGTCCGCTGCAACCAGAAATGCACGGGCGAGCCGTCTTTAAAAAGACGTGCCGCGTGCGAGCTCTTTTATGAGAGGAGAGAAAAAACTCCGCGATGTTGAAGCGCACAGGGAGACACACACACACTGGCAGATTACTGCACAGATCAGCAGGCACTGTGAGCTCGCTGCAGATCGCCGTCACACCAACACCGGAGAGAGAAGCTCGTCTCGTAGAGCGAAGTCAGAGATGACTGTGGAGTGAAGAAATGCTCTTGGCTCCGAAGCGAAAACATATCTGCCTGTTGCCGGCGTCCTCCTTTTATACCCACGAGGTAAGGCGGAGATACGCTATGCAAATTCCGCAGACCCATGGCATTTCTTTGCCATTGGCTCGTTTTGTAATACTCGAAGTCGATAGGTGTTCTAAGCGAAACCCCATTCGTCGTCATCCGACGTAACTCGGAGTGACAACGAAAGGGAACTATAATTTCCTTTCGAGAAATTCACTGTCTCCAACGACTTTTTACTATTACTACTACCCATTTTTTACATTAATTAGCCTTTTTCCAGAGTATACCGTTCCGGAAATTTTCCGTTGTGGCCACCACACCCTGCCTTGTAGTCCGTCACTACTTGGTCTTTACTTTGAGACTTTCCCAGTGCGGCCACCGCACCCCGCCAATAATCGTCACTATTGGTCTTTACTGAGACTCCCACGTCTCACTGGCCCTTTTGGGAAATGTGCACGTCTCACTGGCCCTTTTAGAAATATCTTATAATGTAAAAAATGTTTCTCACCGTGCTTTTTGCAGCGTGATTTCTTTTAATCAAGATCGCGTCCACCTAGGCCTTCCGTGGTGTCCACAATTCTCCCGTCCCTCAAAGTTGGGGGTTTGGAGCCATAGACTTTTTGTCTTTGGGGTGATCAGTCAATTGTTTCTCCCACGGAGGTCATCAGTTTTGCGACCCCATCCTCGTCGCCAGATTGTTGTGGAAATTCTTTCAACACCTTATACAACAGTTGAAGAACAAATGAAGATCTCGAAAGTTATAAGTATACGTATTTATTTCTTGCAAGAAAGGCAGTTCACACACAGACAGAGTCTGACATGAGAAGGGCAAAAGTCTTCTCTTTTCACAGAGTTTATATACCCAAAAGATCACCCCTCCTCTGAAGATCTTTGGACTAAGGCCCCTGCACGTGGACAGTTTTCAGTTCCCCTACCCTTATCAATGCATCTCCACAGTCAGCACAAATGTCACTTTAAGAAACACCTAACCAAACATGTCTCCCTCTTGATGAACTCTAAATTATCTATTGCTAAGAAAAACTAATAATTCTGTCCCCTTGCACTGTCCCTTTGACCTCTTTGCAAAGAAGACACTATTGAACTATTTGCAAAGAATATTAATGCATCCTGCAACTTCCTCAACACATCTATGTTTTGTAAAACACACAAGCAGATATAAGTTTCAAAAGATACATTCAAAAGAAATTTCCATTACAGTCATACAGATAAGATATCATCTTTTAAAACTGTAAAGGTCTACAATAGGCTAACGATAAAATGTTTTCTCGCTCATGTGAGCGAACACACAAACGTTTGGACATTTCACTGAGACTTCATGGCCAAGTGCGCAGCTCTTTTTATCGATCTATCTAAAGCTTTTGATACTGTGGATCACAAAATATTAAAACAAAGACTTCTCAGTGTCGGGTTGTCAGAACAAACAGTTTGCTGGTTTGAAAATTATCTATCAGGTAGATCGCAAAGCGTATGGGTGGATGGTCTCACCTCCAGCCCTCTTAGTATATCCAAGGGTGTTCCCCAGGGGTCAGTGCTGGGACCACTCCTATTTATATTATACATCAACATTCTTGATCAAAATGTCTCCAACGCAAATTTTCATTTCTATGCCGATGACACTGTGATATACTGCTCTGCTGCAACACCAAACCAAGCTCTTTGTCAGCTACAACTTGCTTTTGATACTGTACAATGTAACTTGTTTGATTTAAAACTTGTTTTGAATAACGACAAAACTAAACTTATGTTGTTTTCAAATGCGAAATCAAAGCCACAAAACCTTCTACGCATTACTACTTCTCAGGGCTTCGAGATTGAGACTGTGTCCCAATACAAGTACCTTGGTATTCTAATGGATGATTAAAAAACTGAAGCTGAGACTGGTTTTTTATTTTAGAAACAAGTCATGTTTCTCCTTTGAGGCAAAAAGAAGGCTTGTTTCTGCCACTTTCATGTCAGTGCTCGACTATGGTGATGTTATATACATGCATGCATCCATTCAATGCTTGAAATCATTGGATACTGTCAGAGCCATATAGAGAGAGAGTTGCGACAACGGAAGTTCTAAATGCTTGGTTGTCACGTGATTCGCGTAGACCTCAGATAGTTCCAGGAAGTGCTTCGGCGCCAATTCAAATCAATTGAGTTAGAGAGCAGAACTGTGATTTTTGGTAGTTTGTAGTCAATAAATGCGTTGGTTTACAATATGTATATAATACATTGACATTTGGATGTAGTATGTGTATGTAGTTACAGCAATATTGTTTTTAAAAGATACAAATCTGCTAATATTTAATGTTTATTGTGGTCAACCAGCGTTGCCTGCCTTTGTTAACATATTTTCTGGCTAACTTTACCTTGGTTAAACACCGTTTTGCAGTTGTTTTGAAGTATTTTTGTGTTCTTAAACGTGTATGTTATTTAAGGGTTATCACGTAATGTTCACTATGGTTTCACAAGGACAGGAGACTTGCAGGAAACAGGTGATTGTAAAATGTAAAATTGCATTAATCTTAATGTTTACAATGCTTATGCACTTATTACTATATAAATAATGAATACATAATATATTTTATAGTCCTGTTATATCTTAAACCCCCAAAATATCAGGTTGTGCAACTGTCCGCACAAATGAACAGACTAAAATACTAATTTAAATGGTGTTTTAAGAATAAAAAAATAAAAATGAAATTCTATGGCATCATTTTCACCGTTCATATAAACAAATGTTATACATTTCAGTAGATTTATAGCTGTTAAGATAATTGAAAACCTTTTCTCAAGCAATTTGCATGTCAGAATGGCACAACTGCAAACATGGCTCTCTTATTATGGTAATTACAGTATGCGTGATAAAGCATTGTCCAGAGGAGCCTTAATGATCCTTGTAGATCTCTATCAAATACTGGTAAAAACTGCTTTCAAGTATGAGTAGGTTGGTACACTTTCAGGTGAATTTAAACACTTAGAAATGTTCACAACTTAAACTTGTTTAAATACATTGTTCATGACACAAAAATATACATTACATCAGTTTTGAAAATATTTAAAAAAACATTTTTTTGTCATTGACCTTTATATATATGTGTGTATATATATATATATATATATACACACACACACACTTTTGCACTGATTTAGCACAAAGGGATTTATAAATGTCTAATAAACTGCACGTCAAGCATGTTGTCTGTCCTTTCCTCTATGTTGTTCTTGTACTGTCCGACACAGAGAGCAGAAATATCAGAATCCGAATCAGAATCAGAATCAATTTTATTGCCAAGTAGTGTTGTGCACATAAAAGGAATTTGCTTTGGTAATAAGATGTTACCGAGGCTGCTATATCAGCGCCAACTTGAGAAAAAAATACAGCATGACATGAGGAGAGGTGAGGAGAAAAAAAGGCTCCTGTAAGGAGAACAGTCTGGGAACAGGAAAAAACACCTCAGCAACATTAGCACATAAACAGTACACTCTACAAACAAGACATTGCAACATGGTGGGGAGTGGGGGATGGAGGTAGTCCAGCCCAGGCAAGCAGCATCCGGTCCTGCAGCCATTATGGCGCTGGTCACAGACCCGCCTGTCAGACTGGGGGTACGAAGCGGCGAAGGCGTGGGATGGGGTGTGGGTTAGGTGCATATCTGTGTATGTGTAAGTTCATGTGTGTGTAGGCCTGGAGAGAGTCGCTAAGCCAGCACCATAATCTAGGAGCCACAGTCCGCAGGATTGTCATAGCGATACACAGCAAGTTGCCATGGAGACAACCTTGATCATGTCCCAGGCAGAGTCAACAATCAGCAGGTGTCTGAGGAGTCGGGGAAGGAATGCAAGAGCGGCTCACTGCAGTGCTCTTCCGGGAGAGTTGTTGTTCCAGCAGCGGCCTTGGCCAAGGCCAGTGCTGGTATGGGGGGGCCCGAAACAGATAAGATTGGGATTGTTTGGTCTTCGGGCGAGTAGCCGCATCCAATTTATACAGGCTATTCTCCTGGTCCGTTTTGGTCTCTGAAACGATCCATTTGCCTTTGCAAAGCTGTGAGCTTCTCCATGATGTTATCCATATTGTGGTTCATAGACCCAGTCTGAGTGCTGACAGCTCTGCCCACCGCTTCAATCATCACGGGCAGCCTTGCGGGGCTTTTGACAGCTGTCACCGTCTGCATAGTTCCTCGATAAACCAGGGCAATGCCTAATCCAATCGGCAGAAGGCCTGTTATCATGGTGCCGAATAGGTAGATATCTTCAACGTCCTCCACGGAAAGAGCCGCCAGACACACGACCCGCCACCTCTCCCACGCGTCCATCGTGTAGCCAGCTGCGAACGTCCCGGCAGGGCAGTCAGGTTCCCCCGAACCCAAGCTTCTCGTCGAGAAGATGGTGTCAATTGCGTTGAGAGACCAGTTGATCAAATCCATAATTTCTTGGTTTTGGAGAGCAGTGCAGCGAGAGTCTCTCAAAGTACAAGACAGTAGACGTGACGAGAGAAGCAAAGCAGGAGAGGTGAGGGGAGGGAGAGGGAGAGAAAATGCGACCGCCTTCGTTGAGAGCCAAGAGGGAAATATGCTCAAGTCAGGAGCAATCTAAATAGAACTAAACATTTTGTGCTAATCATACTTAGGTGTATCTGCACTTTTTCACAAAGACCAACACTGGGAAGTTTAATGTTTATTAAAAATAAGGAGCAAGTAAAGTCTTGCAAAATCCAAGGATCTGAGACTGAAGGTGAGGTACAGCGTCAGTGCAGGAGTCTTCCGGATCCACTGAATCCCCTTTGTGCTTCTCGTGTTGAAAGAGAAACAAAGGAAAGGATACAAAAACGGGATAATTTGTATATAGTAGTCAGTATATAATACAGTTATGGTATTTATAACACCCCATTTAGCCTAGTGTGATTTGATCTAGAAAATGGCTTGCTGCCGTTTTAAGCATGGTTTTTAATCTTACTTATAAACTTCCATCTCCCTTTCCCATCAATACAAATCAGCTGAGCTGAAACATAATAGACAGGTGTAAGGAACTCAGCTTTTTGGAAATATTAATAATCAATAATATCTTGTTATTATTAATTATAAATATTTGGGTCAGTTAATTGGATTAACTTGATGTGGCTGAATTAATATTACAATCAATTAATCAGTTCTTCCAACGAACTATTTTGATTATTAATTTATTCTAATAAAGGGTATCTTCCATGGCCACCGAAGAATAATTATTTCTTCGCCTGTACAGTACTTTGAGCCAGTAGCAAAAACCGTGATCGTAAAGTGACTTGTATTGCAAACAAAACAGAACCAAATACATATTATGTACAAGTTTTACTAACTAAATATAGATATTTATATGAATATAAATAAACTAAACAACATACACACATGAATACATAAATAGGTTAGTGATAGGATGAAATTGGAAACCGGAAGAGGGTCTATGAGAAGAACCATCAGAATTTCATTTTCACATTTCATTGAATTGAATACTTGCATTTGTAATGGAAACAATTCTTGAAGTTGTTGAAAATTGGAGTCGTTGATGGTTCCGGCAGTGTCAAGTGGAAGTTGGTTGAGCGTTCTCTTTCTCCAGGAACGCATGACTGGTTTGGTGAAGGCCTGGGACTCTGTTGAGGCCACGCCGGGCACCCAGGAGAAGTGAGGAAGTCGGAAGGATGGGTGATTGGAGTCGTTGTTGGTTGGAGTCTTTGTTGGTTGGAGTCTTTGTTCCAAAACTCCTGAGATTGTCCTTGGTTCTTTGTGAGAGAGTCTTCTCTCTTTTCCATGAGGCCGGATCTGGTTGGAATCGAGGCCTGCTGGGCCCTGGGGCCCCCGTGGAGGGGGAGGGGGCTCCCCAGTCTCACCAGAACAGTGTTGCGGCTGGATGAAAAACTAAGAGAGGGCGGTCACTGTTGCCTGCCTCTGATATACCCTGAGAAAGAACCAACCCCTAAGGTTTGAATGGACCTATGAGTAAGGTGACATGTCCGAGAGGGGAAGCGGCTCTTAGTTGATTTATGGTCTTTGTCCCCAGCATGCTTAGACTGTTCATTCAAGCTCAAATAGACATAACAAATTCACATTGCATTCTAAGAGAAGGTGATGTACATCAAAGTGTGTGTCATTAAATGAGGATTAATTTGCTAGGAAGCATGATACAGGTGAGGTTATATTGACCGTTGGGTGGTTGTTCAACCACATACACCCCAATCAAACATACCATGTTGTTATACCTAATAGTACACGAGACAGTAAATCATCACAGTTTCTGTGAGGCATGTTCCCGTCATAGATCAGAGTAACACCGCAAAGTTTATTTAATTAAAGATGTTCTCTCTCTCTTAAGCATGTGGCGCATGTGGCCACATTCCTTTGAGGTCGTAAAGTCTGTTATCAGTCTTAAAGTGTTCTGTAACCGGACACCCGGCTGACAAAGTAACTTCATTTGTGAGGTTAGTTTTGGGGGAGAGTTTCATAGACCTTTATATTCATTAAATATAGTGAATATGAATAATTAGTGTGTGTCTGATTGGTCCAGACCCTACACAGGTAATAGTCAACAGAAACACAATAAATACAAAACTCTAACCATACGTTTTTGCTTACTCAAATATGAAATCTAAAATAAGGATTTTTTTCCCGTTATTGCACGCTTAATATGGAATGAAACCGCTATTCTCATTTTATCAATTACAACTATCACACTCCCCAACGTTATATTTAACCCCTGTTTAGAAGGCTTTCCCTCTTATTGCACAACAAAGGATAAACATGCATTAATAGAACGGGTTTAACCATTAATAGGCTGTTCGTGGTTTGTTATGCGGTATTAACTTTATCCAATGACCTTTATTTTACCTGATAACGTCCCCTAAAACTACTAATTTAGAGAGCAATAATCAACTAGCATGCTTTAATACATAAGTTAATTTGATTCAGATGTACTGATAATACACAATCTTATTCTTTAAACGTCTTACCTTTTAAAAGTGCATCACAAACGGTCTGTTCTGCTGTAACTCTACCGCGCTGCTGCTACCTCCGGGAACTATTGAGAGGCCGCCATTGCAGTAAAAAAAACGTTCCATTGAAGTCAATGGAGTTGTCGCAACTCTCACTATATATGGCTCTGGATACTGTTTACCACGGAGCCCTTAGGTTCATCACAAACTTTAGAGCACTTACCCATCACTGCTCTCTGTATGATCGGGTTGGTTGGTCTGCATTGTCCACCCGTAGGCTTAATCACTGGCACATTCTTATTCATAAAGCTATTCTTGGTCTGCTTCCCCCCATACCTCCAATCTTATATTAAAAAGAAAGGCACAGGAGATATTGTCTTCGTTCTGAGGACTTATTGTTGTTATCTGTCCCTCATGTCCGGACTGAACTGGGAAAAGGGTCGTTTATGTATGCGGCCCCCAGCGCTTGGAATCAACTCCAAAATGTCCTGAATCTTCAGGAACTGATATCACTGGTTGCTTTAAATTTCTTTTAAATGACATAGAGGCTACACATACTGGCTGTAGTTGTTATGATTAATTATTTGGATGATCCTTGCTGTTGTTTATCATTTGTGACTTATAACTCAATATTTCTTACAAACCTTTTTTTAATATGTTTTATGTTTATGTTATATGTTTTTTATGTCAGCAACTTTGTTAATTGTGCTGAGTCCTGTCTTGGCCAGGACACTCTTGGAAAAGAGATTTTAATCTCAATGAGTTTTCTTCTGGTTAAATAAAGGAATATATATATATATATATATATATATATATATATATATATATATATATATATATATATATATTGAGTTGAAAGAATAACTTTATTGCTGCAGAATAGAATGCAGACTATTTAATCTTGTTTGACTTGTTTGAATTTTCTTGCTCATTGTGTTCAAGTCAACTATCGAAAATGAGTCATCATCAGATGAGGATCTACTTGCCAAGAACTGGAGTAAGGTACAGCTGAAAATGAAGGAACTTAAAAGAGAGAACAAGAGGCTAAAAGAAGACAATGTTAAAGAGATACTTGATGCCATGAGAGGTAATTATATAAATAATAAAAAATAAAATAATACTCTGCCCGTTTGAAGACAAGAACACACTCACACACACACACACACACACACACACACACACACACACACACACACACACACACACACACACACACACACACACACACACACACACACACACACACACTCACTCACTCTCCAGTCATGGCTGACAGAGCAAAACTACAGAAAGTGTTGGCTTTTACTTTACTTAACTTAATGAAAATGCAGCTAAAAGCAATACATTAAAAACGGTATACTGTGTGTTGGGGTAAACACCTGCAACCTCATGAAACGCTTACAATTACAACATTCTATAAATCTGAAGCAGTGCAGCATGTTTGACTGCTTTAGCAAAGTAACCGCTGCAACTAACAGTGTCCTTACCAGACGTAACTCAAATTAAACCTTTTTAATATTATATAAAGCATAAACAAGTGTTGCATGGCAACGATTGAATCAGTCACTGAGTATTTATTTTGAATACAATTTAAATGGTTTAAAAAAATAATAATTTTGTTGCGAGTGATTTGTGATTTATTTTTGGCAGTTATGAAGCTTTTTCACAATTGTCTTATAATCATTTATATCTCCATTCTTTTAACAGAGTTTTCTGCAGTAGTGACAAAGTTTGAAAAAAGTCATTGGACAAATCACTCTTCAGACCTCACCTCCTGCATCCACCTGTGAAACAACCTCTGTTACCAACGACTTACCAGTTTCTGCATGCGTTTCTCCTCAAGTGTTGTCTGATGATATGGTAGCTACTGCACATGCATATAACTGTTACGGTCCATGTGGGAAGGTGATTATACAATGTCCCAGTAAATCAATTTGGCAGTAATTATACACATTACCTGAAAAATCTGCATATTCAATTGTATGGTGAATGTGCATGTTAAGTGGTTATTATGAATATTGCCTGACCACAGGAAATCTAGGAAGCATTCCCATATTTCCCTATGAAATTTTTAATGCTGTGGAGTCAATAAAAAGCAGTGTGGACAAGCTTTCTCCAACATTGCACAGGAGCATTTCGCAACCTTGTTAATTTTATTGGGAAAAGTGGGAATGCCTCTCAGATTTCCTGTTTGGTTGGGGAATAATAACTTTTATTTAAACTTTTAAAAAAATGTTGCATTAATGCACTGATGATATACAGTATATCCCAGGGAATGTGTTTCATCATCATCTCATTAGTGTCTAACAATTATTTTTCAGGTGTTTCTCGTGCCAGGCTGTGATGTCAAGGTCCCCAAGCGAAAGCTTAATGCTCTGCGGACGGCAAATCCATCAGTGTACATCGGGGACCTTGCCGTGCTGGTCTATGGCAGGGAAACCCTGTCTCATCCAAGCTTGACCGGGAGACAGTCAGGGGCACACAAAGACGTGGAATCTAAGCCACAGCTTGATGGCACAAAACTTGATGCTATACTTGGTGAGTGTATTAAATTAAAGGGAAATTTAATTTTAAAATAAATTCCTACACATTTCTCATACACTTCTATTTTGCAAAATGATGTTCGACATTGGAGGTGACAGTGATTGTGTTAAATTACTGTCACCTCCAACATGGACCAAACAGGAACATTCCAAACATAATCTATAAAAGTTTAATTGGGATCATCAGTTTGGATTTGTGAATGTCACAAAAGAAAAAAGAAATAATCACACAATGGTCCAAACAAAAGAACCAAGGCCCCTTAGATGATGCCAAAAAAATAGCCCTATATGTAAAGTTAGACATTTAAAGAGCATTGTCAGCTGTCTTTTTGTAAATATAGAAATTGTTATTGTATTCGTGTTCAGAAACTTGAATTGCATATCACTACATGCTACTTTGACTGTTCTGGGGTGACAGAAAAATATGTAAAAGCAATGTTTTTTTCTGTGTGTGTGTGTGTGTGTGTGTGTGTGTGTGTGTGTGTGTGTGTGTGTGTGTGTGTGTGTGTGTGTGTGTGTGTGTGTGTGTTTTAACTCGCAGACCATGCTCTGTCAAAGTTCCCTGACATCACCATGCAAGATGTGAGACGCATCATAAGAAAAAAATGCAACAACGAAAACTACATCAAGCAAGCTGCTGCAAAGAAGACCATTTGAATAGAACATTTTTTGTTGTCATGAACAATTATTGTTTGGATTTGTGGTTTCTCCAGGAACTGATTTCTTGCATGACCCTACCTTAAACATTGTGTTTACTGTTTTGTTTTGAACTGGGGTGTAAATGTGAGTGTCATTGTTATTTTATGTATATAATAATAATAATAATAATAAATTGAATTTGTATAGCGCTTTTCTCGAACTCAAAGTCGCTTTACAGGGCAGGTGAATCAGCAAGAGAAAAAAAAAAGAAAAAAAAACATATAGGGATGGGAGGGGCGTGGGGCTACGGATAGGCAGAGGTGAAGAGATGGGTCTTGAGGCGGGACTGGAAGATGGTGAGGGACTCAGAGGTGCGGATCTCATGGGGGAGGGAGTTCCAGAGCCTGGGAGCTGCCCTGGAAAAGGCTCTGTCCCCAAAACTGCGGAGCTTGGACTTGTGGATGCAGAGGAGACCGGCTGAGGTGGATCTGAGGGACCGTGAGGGTTGATAGGGGGAGAGGAGGTCAGTGAGGTATGAGGGGGCCAGGTGGTGGATGGCTTTGTAGGTAAGGACCAGGATTTTGTATGTGATCCGGTGGGAAATAGGGAGCCAGTGTAGTTGTTTTAGGACTGGAGTGATGTGGTGCCAGGATTTGGAGCGGGTGATGAGTCGGGCGGCTGCATTCTGGACCAGTTGGAGTCTTTTTATGTAGTTTGAGCTAATACCAAGGAGTAGTGAGTTGCAATAGTCCAGTCGTGAGGAGATGAAGGCGTGAATGAGTCTTTCAGCAGCAGAGGGTGTGAGTGAGGATCTGATTTTGGCGACGTTGCGGAGGTGAAAGAAGGAGGTTTTAATGACATGACAGATGTGAGGTTCAAGGGAGAGGGTTGAATCAAAAACCACGCCGAGGTTGCGG
The DNA here is from genome assembly GCF_051911475.1 of Siphateles boraxobius. NCBI lineage: Eukaryota > Metazoa > Chordata > Actinopteri > Cypriniformes > Leuciscidae > Siphateles > Siphateles boraxobius. The sequence continues at coordinate 1,909,154 of NW_027509164.1, forward strand.
GCCTGTGGGGATGGGGAGACAATGGTGTCGTCAATGGTGAGAGTGATGTTATTGGTTTTGCTGAGAGTGGATTTGGAGCCTATGAGGAGGAATTCTGTTTTATTGCTATTGAGTTTGAGGAAGTTATGTTGCATCCAGGTTTTAATAGCTGACAGACAGGAGTTGATATGGGAGAGGGGAGGATTGTGGGGGGATTTGGTGCTGAGGTAGATCTGAGTGTCATCGGCATAACAGTGGAAATTCAGTTTGAAGTGACGAAGTATCTGACCAAGGGGGAGGATGTAAATGATGAAGAGGAGGGGGCCGAGTACGGATCCTTGGGGAACGCCTTGGGTGACTGTGGCTGTTGCAGAGGTGTGATTATGAAGAGAGATGAAGTGGGATCTGTTGGAAAGGTAGGAACGGAGCCAGCTGAGTGCAGTACCTTCGATACCAAGGTCTTTGAGTCTGGTGAGCAGGATGTTATGGCTCACGGTATCGAAGGCTGCACTCAGGTCGAGAAGAATAAGGATGTTGAGGGAACCAGTGTCAGCGGAGGTGAGGAGGTCATTAAGGACTTTGAGGAGAGCAGTTTCTGTGCTGTGGAGGGGGCGAAAACCAGATTGGAGAGGTTCAAATTGGTTATTGGCATGAAGATGGGTTTGTAATTGTAAAGCGACTATACGTTCCAGGGTTTTAGACAGAAAGGGGAGGGTGGAAATTGGGCGGTAGTTGTTGAGGGAAGAGGGATCCAGACCAGGTTTTTTGAGGATAGGGGTGACAGCGGCAGTTTTGAAAGCAGAGGGAACAGTTCCAAGGGACAATGAGGAATTGAAGAGGTTAGTGAGGTAGGGGCAAAGGACGGGGAGGCAGGACTTCAGGAGTGGAGTAGGGAGGGAGTCAAGTGAGCAGGTAGTCGGTTTGGAAGAGCTGATGAGTTTAGAGATTTCAAGAGTGGTGACCAAATTAAACTGGGAGAGGAGGCAGTGTGGAGAAGGGGGAGAGAGGTCAGGAGGGATGGGGGGAAAAGGGCCCGTGATAGGTGCTGGAGTAGATACTGGAAGGTCGGATGCAGGGGATAGAGATTGATGAATGATATTGATTTTATCAGCGAAAAAGTGAAGGAATGAGTTGCAGAGATCCGGAGTAGAGGTAAGGAAGGTGTTGGTCCGAGGCTTGATGAGGTTGTTCAATGTGGAGAAGAGGGTTCTGGGGTTTAGACATGGGTTGGTGAGGATGGTGGAGAGGTAGGCAGATTTGGCGGCAATGAGGGCATCTTTGTAGGCAATGAGGTGGAGTTTATAGGCTTCATGGTGGACTGTGAGAGATGATTTTTTTGTCAGGCGTTCAAGTTGGCGTCCAGTTTGTTTCATTTTCCGGAGTGCAGGTGTGTACCAGGGTGACGAGTTGTTAAAAGTGACAGTTTTTGTTTTGAGGGGGGCCAGAGTGTTAAGGGAGGTACACAAAACGGAGTTGAGGTGGTTTGTGAGATCATCAGGTGAGGTGAGGGTTGAATCCACGTGGAGAGTGGTGGAGAGCAGGTCAGAGAGATGATGGGGATCAATTGATTTAAGGTTGCGGAAGGTGATTTCTCTGAGGAGGCGGGGGCGGGGGGTTGGAGACGGAATGGTGAACCGTATCAGTTTGTGATCAGAGAGGGGAAAGAGGCATGGATGGAGGTTGAGCACTGGTTGGTTAGTGGAGCAGACCAGATCGAGGATGTGTCCTTTTTCATGGGTGGGGAATGTGACATGTTGGGTGAGAGTAAAGTTGTCCAATAAAATTGTGAATTCTGATGACAGCTTGCAGGTGGAGGAGTCTATGTGGATGTTTAGGTCACCGAGTAGTAGCAGACGTGGAGAGAGAGATGAAGCTAGTGTGAGGAGTTCAGTTAAATCAGAGAGGAAGGAGGGATTTGGTTTAGGTGGCCGGTAAATGAGGATAACTGTCATGGAGGAAAGAGCTTTGAAGACGAGATATTCAAATGATGATACTGAAGGGAGGGTGAGTTCAGTAATCCGGAAGTTCTGATTATAAATAACGGCGAGGCCACCTCCACGGCGGGAGGGGCGGGGTTTGCAGATGTAATTGTAGCCAGTGGGGGATGCAAGGTTGAGGGAGAAGAAGTCATTGGGTTGTTGCCAAGTTTCGGTGAGCAGAAGGAAATCCAGCGTGTTGTCAAGGATTAATTCATGGAGGGCAGGGGCTTTATTGTTAAGGGATCGGGTGATGAGGAGGCCAAAGTTGGCATGGTGAGAGGGTGGTGAGATGGGGGCAGGCTGGAAAGATCTGAGGTTGTCCCGATTAGCAGTGCGAGTGAGGGGGTAATGCAGTTGATAAGGGACAGTGAGTGGATTTACAAGTGAATGGAGAATAGGTATATGTGAAGTATGATTAGTACTGTAGTCCAGTTCGGGTTTTCTGTGCAGCCAGTCGGTGCGCTCAGCTCTATGTGATCCAGCGGGGGAAGCGTTCCGATGACGTGCCAGAGGTGCGACAGAGCGTGCAGGTGACCAGATGGATGGAATGGATTGTCCGTGTTGGAAGTAAACAAACTTGCGGCGAAAACTTCTGTGGATGTAACGGGGTCGGCGTAGAAGTCCGAGCTGTTTGATGACTGGGATGCAGGATGGAATTGAGTAGTTGATCAGTTCGACCAGTTGCAGAGTTGAATATTTGAACATGATGCCGAGCGGAGGGACTGAGAGCTCCGTGATAGCAGTTAGTGATGGACTAGGAACACAGAAATGGATGACTGATGTAAGTGCCAAAATGATCCATGGCATGACAGGAGGAGATGAAAGCAATTGGTGGAGGTTGCCTGTGAGAAAGAGGTAGGCAATCGGGTTAGCCGCTATTGCAGCTAGAATTAGAATTAGCAGGCACGCGTTGATGAAGCCGGGCAGCCAGCAAGCGGCTAACCGACGAGGCGACAGTCCGGTCGAGGTGCCCAAGCGGCTTCGGGAACCAGCTGTGAGGCTGTCCAGAGGAAGGGTTACAGTGAACATAAACAAAACATAAACACAAGAAGGAATAGCAGACAGAGAAGCGGCGAACAAACAGCGCCAGCGTCCTCTCACGTCCGCGAAGGATGTACTTTAGCCTATAGCTACTAGAGTAATGATGCTGGAAAATGCTTGTATATGTGTAATCCAATACAATAGATTTGTTTGAAATTATTGATTTATAAAGATAACGTATGCTCGTAATTCTGAGTATGTGATTTTTTGTACACTGATAGTGTACATAAGAATTTAATTAAAATTTAAAGTACAATTAAAGGTATATTTCAAGTATAATAATACCTAAATAGGAATGTTGTAATGTACTTAAAGTGAAAAAATAATTAGTAAACTTTGATGTTAAGTCCACTTAAAGAAAATTTGTAGTATAAAACTACTAAACTAGTAGTTTACTGGGAGTACGCTAAAATAAACTTGCAAGTATTCTTGTAGTATAAAACTACTAAACTAGTAGTTTACCGGGAGTACACTAAAAGAAACTTGCAAGTATACGTGCAGTATAAAACGTACTCGGTTACTAACGTAACCTCGGTTCTCTCTAGAGAGGGAACGAGTACTGCGTAATATCTTACTCTATGGGGAGAACCTCTTTTCCACGAGATATTGAAGCCAAAAATTATCCTTAATTTTGAATTAATGTAAAACGCTGTGCGGCAGCATGCAGCCATAGGCAGGACGGCTTGCGCGCCTATTGGCTGCCCAGCGGCAACAGCAGCAGCCTATCGAGAGAGGCTCTGCGTGACACCATATCCAATGGGGGCATTTCGCGCCCATTTCGTCACGTCCCGCCAGAAAGGGCGTGGCCTCGTCCTATAAATATAGCTCGATTAGGCTGATACAACTGGTTTTCATCGCCGAAGCGAACCAGAGCTGTTGTATGCACGGCAAGATACGCAGTACTCATTCCCTCTCTAGAGAGAACCGAGGTTACGTTAGTAACCGAATACGTTCTCTTACGAGAGTATCTCTCGTACTGCGTAATATCTTACGCTATGGGGAACACACTGTAACACGCCGTGCGTACTGGGATCCAACACCAAAGTCCCAAGGGCAGTAGCGCGGGGCACGTATAGTGCACAATCACCATAGACTCACAGAGAGTCGGAGAAGAGAGGCTGCAAGCATCATTCCCCATGAAATAGCATCCTACAGGAGCTAGTTATGTTAACAGTGTTTCACGCAGACAGGGTGAACGTGTTCAGCCTGAACTGGGTAATAGTATGGGTTATTCAACACCCATGGAGCTGTTCTATCGATCAGTGAGCGATGCACAAGCAAAACTCAGCATCTGGGCCGGCGCAGCGGGGCAGATAGCACTGAATTCTAGACCGACAGAAGCTTGGCTTGTAAGGCGGGAACCTCTAGGTTATAAAACCTTATAAATGTAGACGGCGAGGCCTAGCCCGCGGCCGTACAGATATCTTGCAGGGTTAGCCCGCGGCCGTACAGATATCTTGCAGGGTAATCCCACTATACCACACCCACGACGAGGCCAAGCCTCTCGTGGAGTGCGCTCTGATACCCAAAGGACACTGCAGGCTCTTAGAAGTGTAAGCCAGCGCTATGGCGTCGACTATCCATCTGGATAGGCTCTGTTTTGGCCAGTCCCTTGGAGCGTCCGCCAAACAAAACGAAGAGCTGCTCGGTCTGTCTGAAAACAGACGAGCGGGACACATAAGCTCTCAGTGCCCTGACGGGGCAAAGGAGACTCGCATCCTCCTCCTCATCATGAACCGGGAGGGCGCACAGGGAAATAACCTGGGCCCTGAACGGTGTGTTGAGGGATTTGGGCACGTACCCGTGCCTTGGTTTGAGTATGACTTTTGAGTCATTAGGCCCAAACTCCATACATGACGCGCTTACTGAAAGCGCTTGTAAGTCCCCTATGCGCTTCACTGAAGCGAGAGCCAAAAGAAACACCGTTTTGAAAGACAGATGCTTCATGTCTGACAAATGGATTGGCTCGAATGGTGCACCTTTCATGGCTTCCAAAATCGTAGAAAGGTCCCATACTGGGACTGAAGGAGGTCTGGGAGGATTCAGCCTCCGAGCTCCCCTGAGGAATCGCACGACTAGGTCATTTTTCCCCAGTGACTGGCCAGACAGGTTTTGCAAACGTTGCTATGGCCGCCACGTATACTTTGAGCGTGGATGGTGTCCTGCCCTTATCCAGCAGCTCTTGAAGGAAGGAGAGTACTTCCGTGACCCCGCAGTCTACGGGTGAAAAGCCCTGAGCTTTACACCAGGCAGAGAACACAGACCATTTCGAGGAATAGAGCCGTCTAGTAGACGGGGCCCTCGCCTGCGTGATCGTGTTTAACACTCCCCCCGGGAGGTTAGCGGGTACCCGTTGATGGCCCATGCATGTAGGGACCATAGTTCTGGTCGAGGATGCCAAATCGAGCCCTTGGCCTGAGAGAGGAGGTCTTTCCTCAACGGTATTGGCCACGGCGCAGTGCTGGTCAGCTGCATCAGGACTGGGAACCAAGTCTGGTTTGTCCAGAGCGGAGCCACGAGCAGCACTGGGCATCCGTTTTCCCTGATTCGTTCCAGCACTTGAGGCAGGAGCAAGTCAGGGGGAAAAGCATAGAGGGGACAGCGGGGCCAGACGTGGGCCAGTGCATCCTTGCTTTTGGAGAAATATTTCGGACAGTGAGCGTTCTCGTGGGACGCGAACAGGTCCACCCGCGCTCTGCCGAATGTCTCCCACAGCAGTCGGATCGTCTGCGGGTGCAGCGACCATTCCCCTGCTGGGACATTGTTTCTGGACAGTATGTCTGGTCCCAGATTCAGGTGACCAGGCACATGCGCCGCTCTCAGTGAAAGCAGGTTGTGCTGAGCCCAGACCAGGAGGCGTTCCGTTAGCCTGTAAAGGTTTCGGGACCTGATGCCGCCCTGGTGATTTATGTATGCCACCACTGACATGTTGTCCGACTGGACCAAGACGTGGTGACCCTTTATCTGGGGACAGAATCGCCGTAGCGCGTTGTCAACTGCCATTATTTCCAGACAGTTTATGTGCAGGAGCTTTTCCCGTTCCGACCACTGGCCAAAGAACGGTCTGCCCTCGAGCAGCGCTCCCCATCCTGAGGTGGAGCCGTCCGTGGACACCGCCTTCACACTCGAGGGAGTCCCCAGACTCACACCTGACTGATACCAGTCAGTTAATTTCCAAGATTCCAAAGCTGAAACGCATTTTAGATCGACCCGGAGGCGAAACCGACCAGCGGTCCATGCCCGGGGCGGAACTCGTGCTCTCAGCCACAGCTGGAGTGGGCGCATGCGAAGCAGACCCAGCTGGAGTACTGAAGCTGCTGAGGCCATGAGGCCCAGCGTATTCTGAAACCTTTTGAGCGGGACTATCGAGCCGCAGCGGAAGGATTTCGCGGCGCGCTGAATGTCCAGTCCGCGCTCCGGCGACAGACGCGCTGTCATGGATAGCGAGTCCAGCACTGTTCCCAGAAAAGAAATTTTCTGGCTGAGAGACAGCGAACTCTTCACCCAATTGACTGTGAGACCCAGATTCTCGAGATTCTCGAGTAATGTGGTCCTGTGTTCTATGGGCTGTGGCATTTTTAATACACTCATAACACCATCGGCTGTGGCCGGAATACCAGAAAATACACTGCTTATATGATTTTTCTGGGTCGCTGTGGAAACGGCATTTGCGTGCAGGCAAGCGGGCCATGGTACCGGCTTGTTTACTGCAAAATACACTGGAACAGTCGCATTTTCTTGGAATTGAACGAGTGAAAAGTTTGGATGCAAGTCTGGCCGTGGCGAGACTAGATTTTATTTGCTGCGAGAGCTGGGATCGAACACGGGTCTCCCGTGCGAAGGCTTTGGGTTTCGCCACTGAGCCACAGGGGGAAACGACAAAAGCTTAAATTAGCCCGAGCGGATAAAGAGCGTCATCACAGTTTTGTGTGTGTCGGCGTTTGTTTGCAGGCGTGCGTTAGAGATGCGCGGATGGGCTATTATTTCATCCGCAACCGCATCACAAAACTCATCATCCGTCCGCCATCCATCCGCACCAACGTTTTTGACCAATTTTCAAAACCGCACCCGCCCGCCATCCGCTGATTGGGCGATACAAGGCGCTGCTGATGACAGCCGCGAGACTAGAAAGCTCTCAGAATATCAGCAGTGAACTCCGGCTTCTGATCGGCGCACAGGGACAAAAATAATAGTCAGATAACAATATTTAACAATGTATACATCAGAGTTTCCGCTAGAAAAAAATGGTGCCGGTCAAAGTGACCGGCAGAGGTTTCGTTTTACGGACATTTTGATGGTATGCCGGTCAAATATCGCCTCTTAATTAGTCAAGCTGAGGAAAACTGGAGGCAGGCTATGTAACTTAAAAAATGACATAATCAGGCCGTATAGAATGCAACATTTTTATTAGCCAAACTTTCAAAATAGACAGAAAAAAACATGAAAGTCCGATTCATTCAAAGATGAAATTGACTATCACCATCTCACCTAGAGAGAAATGCATGTAATGGATTACATAATCAGAGAGTAGGCCTAACCTATTTCTTTTCGTTTTTAATTGTTTCGTTTAAAGACATTTCAAGCTTTCTATATAGATATATTTCTCATGTGTGAGGCATACGCTGAGTTTCGGTTAATTTATGATGAGATGCGCTCCAGTTCACGTGCAATGCAAGGGACCGCGCCAGCGCCTCCATGTTATGATTATATTGTCTATTTGCTTCCTATTTATTAAATCCAGGCAATTGGTTGATGAAAAAAATATTAAAATTAAGATACAATTTATACAAAACGAAATTCACTTTAAAGAAAGGCTTTCTACAAAACAAAACTTAATTAAGTGGCCACAGTACAAACACTTCAAAGGCAGAGACAGTTAATGGATAACTTTGATGCTGATGTTCAACTAAGTCCAGAGTCTGGGAAACACACAATGGCATCCAAGGAAGAAGACATCGATGCAATGGTCGCTGTACTAAAACAACAAGAAATCTACAAAATCACACCTGGTAGATGTTATGCTGCATTCCCATCATTTAATGGCAATCCACTTCACAATCTCACGTCCAAACATTTAACTGGCTGGATATGGGAACACATGAGAAAATGTCATCGCTTTCAATTGGTCCAAAAAAAAAATCCTGACCTAGAACATGTAGACATCATGTTAAGAGCAATTAAAGGTTACCTAGACTTTGGATCTGGTCACATAGAATTTTTTTGGTTTGTGTTTTTGCATTTTATTTTCTTTGAGTGGGCAGTTTAGCTTCTGGGTACTTTAAGAGTAAAGAGCAGCATGCTGTACATGTACAGTAAATATTAAAAAAAGAACTGTAAACAAAAAGCAAGTGTATTGTAAAAACTGTAAATAGTTTTTGTTTGTTTTTTTAAGTTGCTGAATCTTAACTTATGATACAAATACATTTTTGATACAAATTCTGATTGATATGTTTACAAGTAATAAATACTTATACACAAATATATAACGTGTCCAGAATTTTATTAAAGATGTTTATATACACTGATGTTTTAAGCTTTACTTTTATATTGAACTATTAATGTAGTGCAGTTTCATGCTTGAAGACATTTTCTCAACAACACATGCAGTAATTCAAAGAATATTTATTGTTTGTACTTTGACCAAAAAAAAAGCATGTTGACAATTACAAGTAGAACAACACATTCAGTTATGAAATAAAGCAGGTCATATTTACATAAACATTAAAGAAATCAAATGTCTCTTAAATGTGCCATATAACTGAGACTTAATTCAGTCATGTAATGACATCACTTCAAATTCAAAGACATTGACACTGTCATCAAAAGTGTTACTGTCCATGTCTGATTCACAGTCTCCAAAAACCTCCATCACAGTTTCAAGAATGATCTTGGCATGATTGAAATCGTACACATGAACTTGGCAAATTATGTCATCAATGCAAAACAGTGTCTCACATGACTGTAGTGTCTCATTAATCATTGGGTCTTTTGTTGAGTAGTGTTCCTGCAATGTGTGGTAAACTGAGATCTTTCCACATAGTCCATGATCCACGTCTCCCTCAAGCCTGTCCATCAACATCTGACGGAGAGATTCCCTTTGATGATTGCTGACAGTTCTCACTTTGTGTGCAATTGGCTTTGCAGCATGAAGTTCCAGGTCACTGGCATTACCATCACAACTTTCCTTGCACTGACACATTTTCGCACAATTGTCACAACAAGCATGCTTTACTGCAAGTGGCTGTACAACCTCCCCATCAAACAAGTTCATTAGTTGTGTTCTTCTGTAAGAAGCGACATTACTGACACACTCACGCATTTTCTCTGAAATGCCTATAAGCTGCTTTCCATGGTAAAGAATGAGGGAATGGGACATAGAGCCATCTCTCCCTGCTCTCCCAAATGCTTGCATGTATGATTCGATGTCTTTTGGTGGCCCATACTGAACTACGTGTTGTACATTTTTCAAATCAACTCCCATGCCCAAAGCTGACGTTGCTATCACCACTCTGAGGACAGACTGAGGGTCTCTGAGAGTCTGAATTATGTTGTTTTTGACACTGTCTGATGTCATTGAATGAAACATGTCAACAACTCTGTTAGATGACACATTGCTAGTGCCAGGTGGGTGAACTGATCTTTGTCCAAGAGAGGCAAGGAACACATCATGGAACAGCATTGAACAGTCAGATATAGATTTGCAGTAAATGACAGTACGTGCAGTCTGTGGGCCCTTTACCATGAGTTCGTTGATAAGCCAAGAAAATGTATTAGTTACATCAGAAGACAGTTTTTTTAACTGCAAGTCTGATGTTGCTCCGATCAGGGCTTCTGACAACTTCTAAGCACTTCTGTAGTCCTAAGTGCTTCATTATTTTCTTGCGTGTTGTCAAAGATGCTGTAGCAGTTAGGGCCAGCACTGGTAAGGAGATAGGCAGGAGTGATCTGAGCTCACCAACCAAACCACAACACTTTCTGAATGGAGCATCACTGCCATGGCGTTCCCACCTGCAACACAGACACACAGAACATTTGCTATTATATTTGTTGTTGTGAGTATAATGTATTTCATTATGAACATGTATTTATTCAATGCAGTTTCCTTTTATAATTTATTTTATAAAAAAATTACATGACAGATAATGTCATAACCACTGACATTTTATAATACAATATAATTAATAAAAAGGACATTGTATGTAATACAGCTGTAGTTGAATGGATACCCACAATAAATAACTGACAAAGTTTACAAGTAGCTACAAATGTAATGACAACAGTAATCAAGAGGGGTTTTGTTTAAGTATGCACACATTTCCACTACAACCAAATAGGATTTAAATAAAGAATACCATTACTTACCATAGAACAATGGTGTGCACTTCATCAACAGCCATACCAATGAGACGCTCGCGGTAAACATCTGTTTGAAGCATATCTCTCCACTTTTTAACACCCACAAGCAATTCTGGAGAACCGAACACAATACTGAATCGGCCAGCTGCGATGTCAGCGTCTGTTGTTTCATGTTTGCCTGCAAACGCGGCTGATATCCCCTTCGCAGTTAGGTAATTCACTTGATCTTCCATAATAGATAGGAGGGGACACACAACTAGTAAAATTGGATCTGCTGGGAATCCTTCTAAATGCTGACAAAGGGTCGGCCAGGCTTGGAAAATAATACTCTTCCCAAATCCCGTCGGCAAACAGGCTAAAATATCTCTTTTTGTCTCCACTAAGTGCCTCAAACAAAACTCCTGGACATCTCTTAAAGAGTCTATGCCGTGAACCTCGCATACTTTTGAGAATCCTACGTTTAGCTGATCTTGATAAATGCTCATTGTCACTCATGTAAACACAACAGTTTTTCTTCCGCAATCCCACGTCTGCGCTTTGTTTCCCGGTGGACCGAAAATAAACGCGACACTCGCGCCCCCCGGAAATCCGATAAAATTCAACCAATCAGATGACGACTTCGACATTCCTGAAGTGTTTCCAGTTAAGTGTACCATATGCATCAGACGTTTAGCCAACGTTCCGTGGGCGTGACGTCTGAGGCTGAGACTAGACCCTATGTAAAAGGAAAGTTCACCCAAAAATGAAAATTCTGTCATAATTTACTCACCCTCATGTTGTTCAAACTGAAAGAATTTCTTTCTTATGCTGAACACAAAAGAAGATATTTTATTTAGTGTTAGTAACCAGACAGTTTACGGTAGTCATTGACTTAATATATATTTTTCCTACTATGGAAGTCAACGGGTGCCGTCAACTGTCTGGTTACCAACATTCTTTAAAGTATCTTCTTTTGTGTTCAGCAGAAGAAATAAATTCATACAGGTTTTGAACAACATGAGGGTGATGTTGTTGAACTCTCCCTTTAAATTATTCATGGTTAAGACATGTTTTTGCTGATTTTGGCAACCTTTATGTTTTTGAGTTCATATCTGGAGTAAATGCACTTATGGAAGGGGTGGGGGTAAAAATGTCAATACATTTATCAATAAAATGTTCCCAAAATGAACCAAGAAATTATGTGGAGTAATTTTTATCATAATATTCCATCAAAATCTGTGCAGTAGAGGGTTAATATGTTAAATAGCCTGGACTATTTAGTGTGCAAAAATAATAAGAAAAAAATAATTTTCCTGTCATAAGATGTTTATATTATGTTATATTATAACATGTTTATGCATAACAGGGATTCCGTTCATACACTGTTTATTTCATAGTACTATGATTGTTATTTGTTTATACAAAATATGATTTACTGCAATACTTTTCCCCCCCTTAGTTGATTAGAACAAAAGTGGATGTTACTTACTTGTTCAGACGTTATTTTCTGTTGAAAATTCTAATATTGGTCATACTTCCAAAAAGTATAATGTGTGATTTCGAATGCCCGTATCCACACCGGCACGGTGATTGACAGCGGCACATTCACCTCAAAACATTGGATTCATCCGCGCTGTTTCATGCCGATGTACAACTCACGTAAAGTTGATAATTCTGCAAATAACTGCAATTGCGGTTTTCGAACCGAGATGGTGACAAAAAGGAAAAGCTACGGACTGCAGCTTTAATAATAATAAAAAAATATTTATTGCGGTAGAAGACTGTGGTGTGGCAATCAGATGAAAGGGGGCCCTTGGTGTTGCTATAGCCCCAGGGCCCAAAGTCCTCTTAATCCGGGCCTGTCTATGCTGTGGGGAACCTTGTGTACGTTTCAATTGATTGACGTTTCAATCCGTATTTTAGTAAACCCACACTTAAATTATCTAAATCAAAACAAATGATACTTTAATAACAACCTTTTACATGCTTATACAGGCGTGCAGTTATAGACACAAATGAGATAATATAAATTTGAAATTACCAGCTTCTATAACATCTGCTCTGTCAGTCCAGGAGGTCTTGAACTTGGGTAAGAGGACTGCAGCAGCAGCCAATTCTGGATCCTCCATCATCTGTCCAAAACGCTTATGCAGGCCATTTTGCAGGGCTCTGATGAGTGTTGTGCAGGTCTTGCTTGATGTCTCTAGCCTGTTGAGTTTGGATAGAAGCTGGTGAATTACTGGCAGCAGCCATCCCATGTAAACACTGGACTCTGACTGGAGGATGTTTGACGCTTTCATCAGTGGCTTCATGGTGATGCTATACTCCCGGAGGAATGCAACTTCTGCAGGACTCAACCTGGAAGATAATACATGTTTATGGCAAACAACTAAGCCACATCATGACTATAGGGAAAGACCGCATACATGGTAACTAATATTACTCACATTTTCACCTTGAGCTCGTCACATACACCCCTAATGGAATCTTCACCTTTCTCATCAATGATGCGTATCATTCTTTCAGTGATAAGACAGGTGGAATTCCACCGTGTTGCATTGGGGCGAATGATCTGTAGCCCACACTTGTCCTCTACCACTTCACTAGCCAAATGAGATCGCCCAGTTTTGTTCCAAATGGCCTGGCATTTTGCAAATGTTGCACGGAAAAGCCTCTTGTAGGTGTCATTCATGGCCTCTGCAAGGGAAGCATCAGTTGTTGCCACAAGATTTAGCAAGTGACATGCACATCGTTGATGAGGGGGTAGTTGATATTCCATACCAGAGTCTTCATCAAGGATTGTACTTGCATCATGATACTCAATATGGTCACTTACGTCAAGAGCATCCATGTCTTCTTCATCGTCATCTACCTCTGCATCTTTCTGCATTCCAAACACATGGAAAGCTTTGAGGAAGTTGGATCCACTATCGGTTGTGGTCCTTACAACTTTGTCTCTAATCTTATATTGACAATGGACATCATCAAGAGCACCAGCAATCACGTCAAATGTGTGAGACCCCCTTAATCTTTTGCATGCTAGTGCTGCAGATCTTCTTTCTAAGGTCTCCTCATCAATCCAGTGGCAAGTTACACCAAGGTAACTTTTCTGATGAGCTGACCAACAATCTGTGGTGGTTGCAACAAATTTGGCTTTACCCAATTCTGCAATCAAAGTCTTCTTCATGTCATCAGCAGCATCACAGATTCTGGTACGGACGGTGGATCTGGAGATGACTTTGGCTTGAGGTTGCAGTGTGGTAATTAATTCTTTGAAAGCTGGCTGTTCTACCACTGTAAATGGCTGTACACTTTCACATATAAAATTGATGATAAGCTTGTCAACAGTTGTTTGAGGGACACGTTTGCTTGCAGCTGCTAACATCACATCTGGTAACTTGGATTGCTTACTTGATGAGAGCTTGTTTGGTGTGGCTGTGGTCTTACGTTGACTACGTGCTGCTGCTGTCACAATGTCATCATACTGATCAATCTTTGATGGATGTTTCCTCTGAAAATATAACAGGAAGTATACAAAGGAAATTACTGTATGTAATTGTATTACATAGAACTTAGATTCTATGCCCGAGCCCGAACTTGGCCCCGACCCGGCCCGATATTTCCCGTCACTATCCTCGGGCCGGGCTCTTGATCTATAGACGTGCACTCCCAACGCAATAGAGTGCGGTGCGGGACTAGATTTGATGGCCGAGTGCGAGCGCGGGCGGTAATGCACTCACTCTGTGTGTGCGGGAGAAAAAAACGATTTGCGGACTCCCGCAAACTAGAAATATCTATGAATAAAACATATAAAAACTAATACATTTTTTTCATCTGTTACAGAAAAGCAACAAGAACAACTAAAACAAAATAGAAACGATTTACAGGCCAGAGTTTCTATTTATAACATGTTTGCAGCGTTGAGCGATTTAGCCAATCACAGACATATGTGTTGATTTCTTGAACGCAATGGCCAATCAGAAGCATTTAAGATATACTCTCCTCACCGCTCAAAACGGACTTTTTGTTCAGTGCTGAATTCTGTAAGCTGGCAAATCCTCTAATTATAACAAACAAAGTGTAGGCAACACAGAAGCGCTGCGCTGTTACACTAGTGAACTCACTCGAGGCCCACAGAGAAGGAAATCAATAGTTGAAATAAAGTCGTTATTTTTGTTTGTTTTTGCGCACAAAAAGTATTCTCGTCGCTTGATAAACTTAACATTGCTAGACAAGAGACAATGACCAAACAAGACACCTGTGAATAATCAAACAATCAACCAATGAGACAACAGGACACATGACCAGAACAACCAATGGGAACATAACACGAGAAAAGGGAAGCACATGACATGATCAAATGAGGGAGTCACATGACAAACAGGAACCATGACTTCGACTAAACTTCAAAATAAAAAAAACATGAAACATGAACATGAAACAAAACAAAAATTACACATGACCACATTACACATCCTTATAGACAAAAGCACAACAATATCTCAAGTCTTCTCAAGGCATATTATAGGTTTTGTGTGAGGAACAGACTGCAATGTAAGTTATAGTTCACTAATAATATTTCCTCATACATTCATAATTCACTAAATGTTCTCTTTTATTAAAGATTTAATATTTTAGTACAATGTAGTCTAGTACAATTTTAATTCCCTGTGGGTTAGTCTTGACACTCATTAATCAACTTGATGTTTATGATTCGGATTTGAATCACAGATCAGAAGTTGAGCACATCAACTCTGAAATGCATGAATACTAATTTTGTTTCTCCTCACTTTAATAACTCCCTGCATCGGACCGTTGATCAAAAGAAACCCACTCATGAGTGTCACAAACACAGTGACGACTCTTCTCACATTTTAATCCGACAGCACATCTGTCAGCACATCGTTGCATGTAGGAAAGGACTGTATTTATGAAAGAGTAATTATTAAACCCTTCATTATAAGCTTAAAACACGGATTCAATATGAATAAAACAATGTGTTGCTGTTGACAATGACATACAATTTAACTTTGAGCGCCACTTTACAATGCTAAATCTTTTTTTTTTACGGTCTATGTGCTCGTCACCTAGGTAACGCTGAAGCAGTGGGTCGGCAAGAGACTGTATTTATGAAAGAGTAATTATTAAACCCTTCATTATAAGCTTAAAACACGGATTCAATATGAATAAAACAATGTGTTGCTGTTGACAATGACATACAATTTAACTTTGAGCGCCACTTTACAATGCTAAATCATTTTTTACGGTCTACGTGCTAGTCACCTGGGTAACGCTGAAGCTCATGTTTCAAGTGATGTTTTTAGTCAAATTATCCGTGAGGTCTACCCAACATTAAAAACGAAAACAACTATCACATAAATATAGTTATACGTCTTCTTACCGTAATGTGTTTTTTGAGATTAGAGGCTGAAGTCTTGTAAGCCGAAATCACTGCAGATGGCAAACAAAGTTTGCATTGCATTTGCACGCTGTCTCCTTTCCTTCCTCTGTATGTGAACAACTCTTCCAGGTGCGGCCATGGGCACTCGTCATCCGGTATTTCTTCGGAATTTTCAATGAATTCAGCGTCTCGAATCTCCATGTCTATAACGCCAAAGTTCTTTGATAACACTATACACCTTCACAGTGAAGGACGTGCGAGGACGAATAGCTCTCCAGAAACCGGGCTTTTTTCCCGGTCCAAATACATGGGTTTTTATTGGCCCGCCCGAGATCACTTATTTCTATTGGATACCCAAATGCTGGTCAAAGATTTGAATATTAATTTAATTCAAATTGTACAAGTACTTAGTAACGAATGTGATTTTTAAAGTAGCGAAGTACATTACTTCACTTAATTTGTACTTAAGTACAAGGAAAATTACAGACTTAAAAATATACTCATAAAAGTACAAGTACATGAAAAAACTACTTAATTACAGTAACGTGAGTAGTTGTAATTCGTTACTTCCACCTCTGCAAAAGGGTACATTTTAAATCACCATTTTCCCTCGTGAGGAACTTCCATCGGAAAACAGCTTTCCACACGACGAACGATGATCGTGACGTCATCCGATGTCGTCGCCACGAGGATAGTAGATATTAAATTCAAAACAGCACTTAAAAGTAAAATATACACTCTTTTCCAGACAGATATTGTTCAACACAGTCATAAGTACATATATAGATCATTATTTCACAGTCATAGCCAATAATCGATTTTATATTACAATTTTCCCTCGTGTGATGAGTTGTTTTATCGTCTCTCCACTCGTCGCTCTACCAGTGCACGAGGAGAGAGTGACCTACTTACACAAAAGCTCATGCAACTTCAATAATACATTTATTTCCACAAAAAATCTTTTATACATCTGTTACTGATCACATTTACTCACAATTCGCTGATTTACATTTTTGGATTTGAATGTTTTAAGCTCATTTGCAGACTTAAAGAAAAAAGTTTTTTTTTTTTCCAACACGGTCTATTTGAGGGGGCGCGCAGGGCGCGCGCGCTCAATCACACTTCAGTTTGGAGAACGCGCTGACACGAAAATCTTTCTGCTGCTTTACAACTCAAAAACCGTTATGTAAATCATAAAATACATATAAAATATAATCTCTATTTCTTTTAAACCTACCTGAAGAAGATATTGTATACTGAAACATGGCTATTGAATTGTTTGATCATTTATTTTTATTTTTCACTCATAATATTATTTCTCAGTGCACTTGAAGGATGGATGTCTTAAGAGGTCGTGGGAGACAAAAAAATACAGTGTTTTAACAATAACTGGAGTAGGCTTTGTCAGAAAAGAAAATGAAGACTCAAAAATATTTATAGAAAATTTACCCATTCAAACTTGTTTTTATTATTTCCCAATCGTTTTCCAGCACTTCCTCGAGCTTAGTGCTTGTTTATCCCGGCTGGACATGTGGCAGAGAGAGAAGAACTGTTTGTGAAATAACACTTGCCATTGATGTACAAGTGATTGCAAAAGGCCTGCGTGGGTGTGTGTGTTTGTGTGTGTGTGTGTGTGTGTGTGTTTGTTTTGAGAAATAGTTGTATACGGCAAGGCTATATTTATTTTATTTTTGTGTTATTTATATATTTTATTGCCATTACCTGTTTTCACATAGAAGCTTCATTTGAAAAATATATTTTTTTAAAAATATTTTGGTTTGGATATTGGATGTGAAACGGAAATGGTTCTTTCATAACACACTGCTCTGTAGATGTGTGTGAATTTCCCACACCAGGAGTAATTTATATAGTTATATTTTATAGCCATTATCTGTTGTTCTAAAAATGTTCTACGTAAAATGTTCTATTAAAGAGAAGATGGAAAATAAATATTTGTGTGTGCTGTAAAGCGGTTAGAAAAAGTGAAACCGGAATCGGCTAAAATCGGCATCGGCAGCTCAAATTCAAACTCAATGAAAAATCAGAAATCTGAATCAGCCTAGAAAATTGTAATCGGTGCATCTCTAAAACTTTCCACTCGTTTCTTTGTTCAAAGCCCACATTAGCACAACCCATGGCAATTTAGCACTATTTTATAATTTTTTACATCGTTTTATTTGATATTTTTTGAGATGCCTGAGAATCCTAACCCTCTCTGACTGCAATAACTTCAATATATTTTCAGTGGTTATGCATATTGCCCTTGAATAACTTTTAAATGATGAAGCACCCTTAAACTCACTACACCTCATAGTTTGGGTATAGTCATACTACTGAGTTCACTTGACTTTGATATGCTATAGCATGTAGAGCTCAACATTTTACAGGAGTGTACTGGCTGTTTTAAAATGTAATGTCTGTATTGTCTTTCTTTAAACATTTAACTGTAGTATTCAGTAAGGTCACCCTCAAATAAACATGGCAATTTTCATTTTCAGGATGACTTGTCAGTGGTTGTATGACATGTCGCTGTCCGTGTGTGGTGCTAAAGGCACACAGTTCTGCTTTGCGCCAATGTATTGCAATAACTATTAAATGTTTTGATTTCCTTTTAAGCTAAAATCTTTACAGTTTTTAATCAATGAACGAAATGTGTTGTACCAGGAACAGCAGTTCTAATACATACTTTTAGCTAATACATTCATCAAAATTAATTGAGTAGAGCGATCACTAGGAACATACTATAACCTTTGGAATATAAAGAAACACTTAAGGTGAATTACAGAAATTTTTTCATAAAAATTTGTACGTACTGTACTTACAGTAAGGGAGGTATTGGCAATATTTAATGAGTCAACATTTATATTTCAATACTTTATGCCTGGATTGAAATTAAGAGGATATGTAAAATCTCCTACCCGCACTTTGAAATTTTCAATAACTTTTTACTGGTTACACAAATGAACCCCAAACAACTTGAACATTATTAAGCACCTCCAAAAGACACACTCCAGCTCATAGTTTGGGTATTGTCATATGTACGCAGTGTTTCTGACTTTAATAAGTGGTAACATTAGTGGAAGAGATTGATAATGAAGAGAGAGAAGTGGATGCACCAGGTAGTTCAGACGCAGCAGGTTGAGAGGATTTTTTTTTCAGAAAGCCTCATGAAATGACATGTTCAAACAAACAGTGGAAGATGCGTTTCATAAATAGTAAAGCTGTTGTGTGGGGGACATGTTTAATCATGTAAAATAAAAAAATGTTGCATATATATATACTTTTTACAATACCTCCCTTACTGTACGTACTATTATCAAATAGGTTTATGAAAAAAGTAACTAATTTCCCTAAAGCATTCTTTTCCTGTTTCAAAGGTTGGAAAATGTTCCTAGTGATCGGACTAACTTACTAAAGGTTAATCATATTTTTAACATTATAAATAAGCGACAATCTTATTGTAATGATTTAAATCTGGAATCCATTGCTGCTTGAATGTATATCTAATGAGTAATTATAATCAAGGTATTAATCAATATTTTCCTTCTAAATATCAAATGAGTTGAATGACTTCTATAGTCTTATGAGATTGGTAATTTCTATAACAAAGTATAGTGTGATTATCGAAAACGTTATTTCATGTATTCTCTAATGTATGTATTGAATATCTGAGAGGTGCACTGTAAAACCCAATAAGTTAACTCATTTCATTTGAGACCTATTACCTCAATTCAATTAAGTTTTGTTACGTGTGGGTATATTGAACCATTAGTGTGTGTGTTATTTCTTTTGAGTTCGTAGGTGGAGATTTGAGAAGGGATTTTCCCTGCACAGCGGAAGTGAAGTGACATCATGGGAGTTCCTGCTATTTAAGCTGTGACGGCGTTGCTCTCGCTCTCTCCGCCTCTCTCGCCTGGTCGCCAGCTGGGGGTTTCTCGACTTGCGGCGAGATCACTCTTTGTTTTGCCTCGCCATGCTGGAGTGATCCTAATGATTGTTTCTTTGACTTTAGTTTATTTGTTTAAACCAGGTAGTGGTGTTATTTTCTTAGTACACTTTTTGTTATTTATTTAGTACAGTGAAGGTAAGCAGCTGCCCGGAAGATTCACCCGTTCTAGTTCTTTTCGGGAGTTAGGTAAGATCTCGCCTGGAACTACAGGGTTAGTTAAGGGTTCCTGTTTTTCCTGTAGCTGCCCTAACTGTGTTGTTTATTTTGGTTAATTTATGATTTATTGCTTGTTCATCTCATGAGGTGCTTTGTCTCTGTCATTAAAGCTTATGGTGTGATTAACATCAGAAACGCTACCCAATCGCCTGTGATTTTTGATATGTTCGGTCCTTGTCTGTTGTATGATTTAAACCAGCTGAATTAGATTAAGGGCTGTAACATATTTATAAAAACAATAGTTATGAGTACTCTGAACTTATTTTAATCAATTCCACTAAAACAAGGATATTTCTTAATACACAATTAAACTTTACACTTCATTCAAATATCTTATATAGCTGAAACTTCACTATATTGAGTAAAAAGAGTGAAATTACAAACTTTAAATGAACTTCTAAGTGCTTGTAGTTACTGCTAGCACACATTATCACACACAAAGTCAAATCCTTTAAGTTAAGCTAACTCATTACATTTGAGGACACCGATTACCTTAATTTTAAAAACTAAAAGAAGATATACATTGCAGTCAAGAAGTTAAGCGATTAATTAAGTGACTAATGAACTGATGATTGAGCATTAGTGATGAACACCTGCTGTTACCAAGCAAAATCACTGAAGGAAAGAAAAACTTTAAATGCAAATGAGCTGCTGCTCCCCGCACAGGGGGCGGAGCTCAAGATGTTCTGTCCTTTTACCTCAAACAAACATGCACTTAAAATTTCAAAAATGTTTAGCCTTTTATTGTCAAACCGGAGTCAGACATAGATGGAGAGACACAAGAAGTGACAGAGGTTTAGAAGGTGATGATTTATTGAGGTTTGTTTAAGGTCACCATATTGGAGATTAGTGGTTGTTCTAGTTGGACTTGTGAATAATAAAAACTGTTGTTGCAAATTAAAAAGCAGGAACCAGAAAGATGGCTTCGACTTGGACCTGACATACATTTACCCAAATATCATTGCCATGGGTACAACATGGATGTTTAAAATGGGAAACGTAGTCTGCATGTGTAACGTTATTGTGTTAATAATAACTAAAGTACCTAATTATGTTACATAATTATTTTGTATGAAAACTAGCGCATTAGTTATGGATTAAAAAGTACCGTTGTATCAGTGCTGCGCTCTCTCTCTCTCACAAACACAGACCGCGCGCACACAGAGAGAGAAGATAATTGTAAATTGACGGGCTAAGTTTAAATTTTGTTCTTGGTTGTGTTTTTTTCTGTCAATGTCAGAAAGCAGTTTGTATTATCCATCCGTGTTTTTAAAATTCGTTAAAAGATAGACGTTTTACTATTAACACAGCCCCATATTTCGGATTAATCTCTAAACCTATACTTGATATTCTTTTTAGAATAAGTGATTCGTTTTGCTATTATTGGACTCCTGTCTATTCATTGTCAACTATTTTCTATAAATATGTTTGTATTGGCTAACATTTATTCAGCTAATGCGTGTCCTGTTTAAAATGTGCAATGTTCAAATGCAAAGACAGCACGTCACAAATAAAAGTCCTTTTTTCTGTGCGATTTAGTATCATATTTGGATATTGGAATAATAAATTAGGTAGCCTATCTTAAATGTACACATCTATTTATTGTTGTTTTTCACGGTTTCTAGGGGTTTCTTAATTTTAGAGTAGTTGACCAATACACATTGTATGCAATGCAATATTAATCATTACTAAAAAATGGTTTCGAGCAGTATTTTGGACTTTTACCGCAATTGCTAAATTGCTAGCTAAATTTTAAAACTTTAGAAGTCAAAACTACAATTATGAAGATAGGCACGTGTTTGATTGTGTCTTGCATTGTCTCAAAAAATATAAAATATAGAAAATCTCAGTCCCACGAGGGCCTTTAAGAAAAGCCAAACCCGGTGGTAGCTCAACAGAACCTGCTGAACTACCAACCCCTAAACTCCAGTAGAGACAAGGACCCAGGTCTTTGGTATTCTCGAACGCCAGGAACATGCACAAAACAAGTATGCCAATTGGTCCCCAAGTCCAAAAAAAAACAATTCTGTTTCTGGGGGCATCAAACCTCTCTGACCTGCCCAAACTGAATAATGAGAAAATTCAGGTAGTTAGTTACCCTGGATCAAAGTTAGAACATGCCTAGCACATCTTAAAAAACAAAACAGAAATAACTCCGGAGGTCCAAATTGTCATCCTTAATTATGGAATAAATAACCGCGAACAGGGAAATGTCACAATCTTCAACAAAATAGCTGAGAGACTGTTGGGAGCGGCCAAACAAACATTTCCATCGTTAATGATACTTTTTCAATTCATCAACTACGACAAAAAACTGCCCACGCATATTAGAGAGAATCTAGAATTTTAAAACAAATTTTAAAGGACAAGACACAGCACATTCCACTCTTGCCGACAAAATCATTCAGAATGGTAGCAGATAACATCCACTGGACCATGGAAACGGATTGGTTGAAATTTCTGAGATTATAAGAACAAAAAGGAAACAAAGCATAAAGACTCTTCGAAGAAACGTAAGAACAAAGAGATCAATGGGAAACAAAGACAAAATATTTTAAAAAAAGTTTTGAAAAGTGTATATATAAAAAGTAAAAAAAAAAAAAATATATATATATATATTTTTTTTTAAGAAATTAAGCCTACTTTTTTATTCACCAGCTCATCACTATTTTTATTTTTCTACCTTTTTTTAAATTTATTTTTTAAACACTCTCCTCTTGCCAGGGCTATATGATCAAGAGAGCGATCAGCCCAACAAATCGGCATATCATGTTAATGACACAATGTCTGCTTTTCAGTGAGTCGGAGAAGAGAGTGTCTGATAAGAAGCCCGCAGGAACGGTTTCTCGTTCGGGATTCGGTCAGTCTCTCCACTGCTCATAGTTTGTGAAATATATTCCAGATGTTTTCTTTGATTGTGTCAATAATTATTCCAACAGGCACTTATAATCCATACAGAAGCTCCTGTTCCAGACGACTGGAGGGTGTCTACAGAAACAGCATTGATGTGGTGCGATTCCTTGATTTGTGGCTGGTGAGTGTTATTGTTACTGACGAACACAGCGACATTACGCAGGGATCCAGTGGCTGATTCACTTAATAATTTAAATTGTAATTTAATAATAAAAACTGTTGTTGCAAATTAAAAAAAAGGAACCAGGAAAGATGGCTTCGACTTGGACCTGACATACATTTACCCAAATATCATTGCCATGGTGTAAAGTTTTCCCACTCTCTTTTGTTTGGGTTTTTTACATGCTGGGGTGCCAGACAGGACTTCTGTCAGTAATTTAAGTTTCAGTTTAGGAAAATGTACAAAGATCTTGTGCAGTCTGATTGTTCTTTCACAAAACCCGTCACTTAATGAGATAAAGATTTTACACCAGTAATCAATATAGTAATACCCATAATAATAACTCTTAAATAGACCACCAACCATTCAATACGACAGGACACATAGAATTGCATTCAAAGAAGTATATTCACCAAATCCACAAGAAGAAAGAAGAAAAACAAAAAACAGTTCATAAATTGTCCAGCCATAAAACAGGCTACAAAAAAAGAAACAAAATTAGTCCAGTTCAAAAAACCATCATTAATCCCCACAGTAATCCACAGCAAAAATAGTTCACATAGTCAGTAGGGGAAAAAAGAATAACTTCCCCACTCAAAAACAGTCAAATGTTAAGTCAAGTCAAACAGTCATCCAGTGCTGGCTAATTTGTACTCACGACTCCTTTTCCTTTTAAGAATCTGGTCCACATTTTCCAGGACTTCTCAGACGTGAATATATAGGCTCTAGACTCCCCATCCGTCAATCCAGTTCAGGTTTTGGAACTACCCACTCGTTCTGCTTCCCCTTCAGTGTCTCAACGACAGTCAGCTAGCCACACAATGACGAGGATACTTTCCTTTTTGTGATCCAGAGCGCGATCCGCTTAGAACGCCGACGATAAACACTCTTGCCGCGGATAAAACAATAAACCGCCGCGGGAGTCTTCTAGAGGAGCTCCGCGAGGTACACTCAATGCCTCCCGATAGCCACCGCCATCTTTTTATAAGCGATGCACGTCATCCAGATAAAGGTAACTAGGGGCTGGACTAAAGACGTCGCCATCTTGATTCTGGCACTTATGTTATGATGATTGTAGATTCATATAATATAGAGATGTTTTGATATTTGTAGATAATGATCTCAGAGTTATATTACAGATGAATGATGACTGATAAATGTAGGACAAAAACTTTTCATTGCAATTTATTTATTTATTTCATGATGACATCGTCACAATGGGTACAACATGGATGTTTAGAATGGGAGCCTAAAACCGGATCAACTTGGCACAGTCCCAGATGAGCCAGGAGGAGGAGCGATCACTGGCTTTTAATGAGGCTGACAACCTAATGGTTGATCTGTTGGACAACATCGCTACACAAGTGCAGGTTGTTTAAACACTTTTTCAATAGTGTGTGCAATAATTTTTTTTTGTGCAAATTCTAAGCAACTACATGATGTTGACAAAAAATATGGTCAACTACTACATCTTCCACAATCGATCAAAATGGGCAAGTATTGTTTTAATGGCATACTTACTTGCGAATGTCCAATGTAGCGTGTTAAACAAGATAGGGACCGTCTAAAAAGTTGTATTTTTTTTTCATGGTGTGCAAATAGACAACTACATTTTAGCCAACTACAGATGTACCAGCAAATATCTCTCACATAATGTGTTCTAATGCTGTTGATTGACCTTTAGCAACAATAAAAAGTGCATTATAATGATTGTGTTTAGGAAACCTGCCTCACTGTACACAAATATTTTTTAGAATCAAATTACATCAATTTACCAAAGTGATTTTTTTATTATCCAAAGTTTGTAGCATGTTCCTATTCACCAGACTGACTTAATACAGGTGAAATCTTGACAATACCTCCCTTACTGTACGTACAATAATAAAATGTTTATGAAAAAATTACTGTAATTCATCTAAAGTATTTTTTTGTGTTCCAAAGGCTGTAGTGCTTTACTAATGACCAGACTGACTTAATACAGGTGAAATCTTGACAATACCTCCCTTACTGTAATAATAATAATTCGTTACATTTATATTGCGCTTTTCTGGGTACTCAAAGCACTTTACATAGAAGGGGGGATCTCTCTCAACCACCACCAATGTGCAGCATCCACCTGGATGATGCGACGGCAGCCATATTGCGCCAGAACGCCCACCACACACCAGCTTACTGGTGGAGAGGAGACTGTACGTACAATTGTCAAATATGTTTATGAAAAAATTACTGTAATTCACCTAAGCTGTTTTTTCGTGTTCCAAAGGCTGTAGTGCTTTCCCAGTGACCAGACTGACTAACTACAGGTGAAATTTTGACGATACCTCCCTTACTGTACGTACCATTGTCAAATATGTTTATGCTAAAGTTTTTGTACAGGAATTTGAGAGCACTCTCTGCTCAATGGTGACGGACCGTCACTGTGGTTTTTATTACGGTATGCTGCCACATCCTGAAGGCAGAAAAGCCAATTGCCCAGGGAAAGTAGGTATGACTTATTATTTATTTTATTTTTAAACTCACTGGCTCATTATGATGAGATCTACTTTGTACAGGTCTGTCAGAAAGGGCGTTTTGAAATGCTAAAAGGGTAAACTAATTCCTATGATCCAGGAAAGCCATTCGCCCAGGGAAACCAGGTATGATTTTGGCGCCTTTCAGCGCCGATGTGATCATGTCTGATACAAAAACCGTAATCTTTTTCCATCTTAATCTTCATCTACCTGAGGACAGCAAAAAGGCCAGGCTGAGCATCAGTAGCGAGAAGGAGATATATATTGTGCAGGTGAGGTGTAAGGAAAGGTATGAAATGTTGAAGATGATCAATGATGGTTTGGAACTTAGCGATGTTATGTCTCCATGTGACGTGGTCAAATACCGACAGAAACTGACCAGGCAACTTTAAAAAAGGCAACAACAGGAATGGTAAAAGATGGACGTGTCTGCTTTTACTTCTATGTCACAAAGTTGACTGGTTAGTAAAAATGCAATGTTTTTGTTTGAGTTCTTAATTTTTGACATGTAGTTAATTTATTTTTGCAGCATCCCCTGCTGACTGATTTTTAGGGGTTCAAGCACGTGGTGCTGAAACCCTATTGTTATTGTTAATTTTCCCATGATGCAACATTCTCCATCTAAAACTGATCGGGCAGACCGAACAGTAAGTCGTAGAGACTTGAAACTTTGAGGGCGGATAGTACTCAATCCGCCTACAACGTCACAAAGGCCCGACGGGGGCGTTACAGTGGTCAAAAGTATAAAATGGCTCATAACTCCTAAACCGTTGGGCGTAGGCTCAAGTGTCTTAAATCGTTGAAATCCTTGGCTCAAGGCAGACAACACACGTGCCTCGGATTTGCTCGCATTTCAGGCTCCAGTTCTGAGAAAATTATGGTTTTTCAAAAAACATACTTTTGCGAACTACTAGTTTTTTTGCCTGATCGGAGCCAAACCACTGCAGAAATATTCTCTGGACAGTGACTATAAATAATAATTTCAATTCACGATCGCTAAGGGGAATCAAAATATTCAATGTGTCCAGGGCCACTTTTACTAGAACGGCTATAACTTGTGAACGGAAAGAGATATTTTCTCTAAACTCAGGACGCATGTTCATGAGCTCAATGTTGAGGTCACATAAAAAAAACATTGCGACGATTGGCCACTTGGTGGTGCTATAACAGGGTAAAAAATCATGAAAATGGCTATAACCGCACCCAACCGTTAGTCCGATGAAAATTGGCATGCAGTGTCTTTGTCAAGGGTGCTATGATAGTCTATGAGAACATTGGCATATCTCAAAAAACTCAGTATGCCCTGAAGGATCCTGAGAAGATTCAAGCCACCTTTTTCACGGGAGTGACCTCCTTAGACTCCTGAATCATTGCCGAGTCCAACGATGCCAAACATGCCAGGTTTCGCCTTATGGTTTGTGTAATGGTGTCATTTAGTGCTTAAAAAACTTGTGATTATCTTCGAAACCATTAATCCGATCGAAATAAAAACACTGAACTGACAAAAAAAACTATTTTTGGATGGATCACAGCACAGAGCGCACAACACGACACTTTGGAGTGCAACCTGCAGATTTTTGATGTCTCTCTCTTATCTCTTGGAGTTTTTACGAATGTGTGTTTGATTGTCCGACCGTTGGTGAGGATTGCGGAGAGGGACACGGTGCCTCTGACGGGAGGCCTGGGAATTCAGACTTGCCTGGCAGGGGAGACACCATGATCAGGAAGGTGGTTCACCCAAGGCGAGGCTCGGCCATTGCACTCCGGTTGTGCTGACCCCTGCGAATTCCCCAAATGTGGGAATCTCGACTGCATAATTTATGGTAGTGGGGGACTGCGTTCGCGCTCTCCCCTGGACACACTGGTTAAAAGAGCAGATTGTTCGAGTTCCTCTTCTTCTGGTAGTTAACGACCTAGGAAGTCCAGAGAATTGAACTGCAGTGGTTGATCGAGAGATGTAAAACTCTCAACCTAGGACCAGTCTGCAAAAGTAGGGCTGTTTTTTAGTTTTTTTTTTCATCATTCTTCAAATAATCTCCATTATTCAACCAGCGCTTTGATTGGCAGCAGTGGTCCTAGAAGCAAAGTTGTTCCGAATGAGGAGTTCTATCATGTGGTATGAATATCTTGTGCATGTGTGAAAAATCACCTGACATACAGTCGCCTATGGCCGTATTCATGTTGTTGTTTTTACTGTTTACAGCGCCACCAAGTGGCCAGTCGCCACATCCCTTTTCACCTGAGCACAGGCTGAGCCCGTGCACAGGTGTACCGACTTGGGTGTAATTGTCTCATTCCGTTGGAGAGTTATGGCCATTTAAGTAAAGCCCGCCTCGCCCACTCCAAACGTTTTGGCATCCCGTCGCCAACGTGAATCGAAATTCCGACTTTTTTCCCCATCGCTGTCGGCAATCAGACTCCAGGGAATCTTTCTGCACCGGTTTGGGTCAGATCGGGCGAAAGACCTAGGACTAGTGTGCAAAAGTAGCTTTTTCACAAAATCCCAAATACCCGAAAATCTCGCCAGCGCAACCATCGAATCCGAGGCCTGCGTCTTGTTCGGCCCGAGCCAAGGATTCCGGTGATGTAAGACACTTGGGTCTGCGACGGACGGTTCAGGAGTTACGAGGCATTTCGTACTTCTGATCGCTGCAGCGCCACCTTGGGGCCGATTGGGCCGAGCCTTGGTGATGTTGTAGACCGGGCGGGTACTACCATCCCTCAAGAGTTTCAAGTCTCTACGACGTACGCTTTGGTCTGCCCGCTCACTTTTAGGGCAGAATGTTTGTTGGTCCAAAATCCCAGGTTGCACTCCAAAGTGTCGTGTTGTGCGCTCTGCTGTGATCCATTTTCGGTGTCAACAGTCAAGCTGAGCTTGTATTGCTGTGAGCTGAGCTTGTTTGTTGGCGACCTTTAGACCCTCTCGCCACGGCCCAGGTGGGCGTGGCCTTTGACGGCTCCCCCGCCTCTGCGTCATTGTGTCATCGCTTCTCAAGTGTAGTATCTGTTCTTATCAGTGTGCGCCCCCACACTGCAATTGTCTCAGTCCCCAAAAGCCCAGTCTTTGCCTGACTTTCCCTAACATGTCAGTCCAGTTTCCTTGTCCTCCACCCTCTCTGTCAAATTTTACACCTAAAATTTTCAAATCATTGTCTTTAAAATCCAAATCTAGTCCAACTGTGTCTACGTTCCCCCACGGCCCGAAGAGCTGGGCCTCGGACTTACTCCTATTGAGCTTGGCGCCCGAGGCCGACCGTACCAGTCAGTCAAGTACATTGCTCTTCGTACTGATAAAAGGTCAGTCGCTAAAAGGGTCACGTCATCCATATATAAAACACAGGTCGCCGTCAGTCCACTAGTCCCTGGGATGTCTAGTCCTTTAATCCATTTATCCCTTCTCAAGATTTGTGCCAGTGGCTCAATACAAGCCACATACAGAAGGGGAGATAAAGGACACCCCTGACGGACGCCGCTGTAGAGTTTTACAGCTTTTGATAAATGCCCGTTTACCAAAATTCTGCTAGACAGATCGTTGTACAGCAGTCCCACCCAGGCTATAAACCTCCCTGGAAAACCCATTTTTTCCAGTACCTGGAACAGGTAGTTGTGCGAGACGCGGTCAAAGGCTTTTTCGAAATCTAAATTTAGGACTACTAGCCGAATGTTTCTGTCTCTCGCAAAACAGATGGCGTCTCTGATCAGTACCAGGCTGTCCATGATCTTCCTGCCGGGCACAGCGCATGCTTGATCCAGGTGGATTACGTCCTCTAAAACAGTCCACATACGTGTAGCTAGAATCTTACTAAAAAGTTTACAATCATAATTTAAAAGAGTGATTGGTCGCCAGTTTCTCAAGTCAGCCTTGTCCCCTTTTGTGTATAGTAATGTAACTATCCCTACTCTAAAGCTGTCTGGAAGTCTGTCAAGAGTCTCAAGTTCTTTAAAAACTGTCAATAAGTCGTGCGCTAAAATGTCCCAGAAAGTCAGATAAAACTCAAAGGGGAGTCCATCCAAGCCTGGGGACTTCCCCTTTTTAAAACTTTTTAGCGCTTTGTGCATTTCTAAAATGGTAAAATCTTGGGATAAAAGCACATCTGGACTCTTTACCTTTTTGTCTAAAAACCTTAAAACTTCCTCTAAGATGCCATTGTGTACCTCTTTAGTGCTGTATAAATTATTGTAAAAACTTTCAATTTCCCCTAAAATCAGATCTGTTGTATTTACCTCCCCACCTGTAAAAGTTTTTAAAGTATTAATTGACCCTCCCCGTGCTATGGTCTTTTTAAAAAAATATCTAGTACACTTTTCCCCTTCTTCTATTTCTCTCTCCTTACATCTTAAAATGACACCTTTAGTCTTTGTTTCGGACAAATCTGAGATTTCTTTCTTTACTTCTTTAATTTCTTCTGTAAAATCCAATCCACTGTTTAAAAGGTTAAAATATCTCTGCAGTCTTTTTTGCAGCCCCATCATGCGTCTTTTTTCTTTATTCTTTTTTTCTTTTCCAATTTGTTTAAAAAACCGTCCTGTCCTTTGTTTCACCATCTCCCACCACAGTGCACGTGAGTCGAAAAAGTCTTGGAGAGTCTGCCATTGGCTGAACTGCTCCCTATATTCACTAATCACTTCCTCATCCTCTAATAGGGAGCAGTTCAGCTTCCACAGCCCTCCCCCTACGGTCACACCCGTGGGTAGTGAAAGGGTGCAGGAGAGCATCATGTGATCAGAAAAAAAGAGGGGACTCAATGTAGCATCGGTTGGCGGGCAGTCCCTTGTAAAAACATAGTCAATTCGAGAGGCTCTGGAGCCATCGCCACTGAACCAGGTGAAGCCCTCCTCTCTTTGATGCATTGTTTTAAAGCAGTCAACTAACTTAAAATCTTTGACTATATTTTGTAATAAAACCGATGTCTTGTCGACCTTAAAATCCTCTCCTACCCTCTTTCTATCCTGTCTTGATAAAACACAATTAAAATCCCCTGCTACCACTAGGGGAGCCCTCCCGAGTATGTGGGGCTGCAGGTCTTCTAAAAGCTCAAACCTGTTGTTTTTATCTGTAAAGCCATACACATTTAAAATGTTAAAATCCTTACCTAAAAAAGTCAGATTAGCTAAAATTGCCCACCCATCCCTCACCACAGTGCTGCCCTTCACCAAAACATGGGGATTTTTTATTAAAATAGCAACACCGTCATTTTTGTTAAAATTGGACCCACTCCAGATGGAAAGTCCTGGGGTCCAAATCTCCTCCCACTTCCTGTAAATTTGTTAAAAAAGGCAGACCTCATTCTTGCAATAAAGACACATCTGACTTAAAGGATTTAAAAAAAAATAACACACTCTGTGCTCGTATATTGCTCTTCACACTTCTCACATTGATTGTGGAAATAGTGAGAGCCATGAGCAATATGGTTAAAAGGGTGTGAGACATTTAAAAGCAACCAAAGGACTACAGAGATATAATTAAAATCATGTTATTTCTTGTTGCACTTGCCTTCCCTTTTCCCCAGATGAGCTGGGATCAGGGGGGCAAGTGCTTGACGCTTCAGGGCTCGCAGAGAAGGCCTCTTGCGAATCCTTTGGCGACGATGTTCTTAGCTTGAAATGCAGAAAAGAGACTTCATTAGGAGATTCTGCGGGCCAAATACGGTCTAGATCTTCCATGGGGGAACTATCTGGCCGATGCGCTATCTGCAGCTTTTTCTCCTCTGTTTGAACCAGAGGAGATCTCGCAGTTCTTTTCTGCACTTGAGCATTGGGGAGCGAAACATCTGTTTCACTCCCACTCGTGGACACACTAACCTCAGACACGGTTACTAGGGAGGAAGCCATTTCCTCCTCTTCATCCTCCATACTGTCTTCTTTTTCAATTTCATTTAGAGGATTGGCTTCCTCCCCCTCACCAACTGCCAGGATTGACTCCGCCCCGGTGGCCGCCCCACTTCCTCCTTCCTGTCCAATCCCTGAGGCTGGCTGAGGGTTTGAATTTCCTGCCAAAACCTCGGGGCCCGTCTCCTCAATTGTTTGTTCTTTGGGTGGGGCGGCCATTTTGTTGCTTTTTAACTTGTTGGCAAAGCTTTTAGGGCAGTCTCTGTAGAGATGGGATGATTCTCCACAGAGGTTGCACTTTCTGCCATTTTGGCACTCTTCAAAAATGTGCCCAATTTCTCTACACTTCCTACACACTAGTTCTTGGCATGCCTCGGTTTGATGTCCAAGTTTGCCACACTTGCGGCATAGCTTGGGCATCCCTTGGTAATGGATGTAGCCTCTATTCTCTCCCAACACAATCATAGTAGTTATTTGACTCAGGCCATGGCAGCCATGGCAATGGGATCTGCCCATTGTTTAATGGGCACTCTCCACGCACAGCTCCAGATACCGTCTTCATCTAAAACCTTGACTGGTTGTCCACGAATAGAGCAATATCTCGCCAACCATACAGAAATATCTTCTCCACTAACTGTTTCATTAAACCACCTGACAATCACAACTTTCAGTGAATTATCAGTCAGTTTTTCCACAGTGAACATGGAGAAATTGGCTTTACACATTTCAAATCGAGTCCAAAAAGTACTTAGCAAGGAAGCAGAAGCAAAACTCACATCAAAACCATGTTTCAGGGGCAGAGTCAACAGGCAGTTTATGTCCACAACCTTAAAACCGAGTAACTGTTGGATGCACTTCCTAGAAAAGTCCAATATAGACATGACCGGGAGAGTGCCATCCTCTTTTGGTTTAAATTTAAAACGCACGCTGTGGTGCCTCCTCGTGCCGGCACGAGCAGCCGACATGTTGGAGGCACCACCAGCACACTGCGGCTAAAACCTAACAAAAAGTTTTTTTGGAGCTCCGTCGAATTGATTCATTAATCCCTGATTTTCTTCTTTACCACTCATTTATAAACAAGCACTTTCTATTTTTATATCATGTGAACTTATCCTCGACACTATTCCTTATAAAAAACAATCGGATTGCTTTGATATCGCTACTTAGATCCAACTTTCCGAATCTCGGCTACTAGCCTTTAGCCCGCTAGCATTTCACGCGTGGCCTCGCGCCTATCGACCCTCTCATTTTACACCCGTTTGACTGAAAGGATACGGGTTATATCCATCATTTCAGTCCTAAATTAGTAGTGATATTGGTAGTATCACTACTAATTTACTGTTCATCTGTTATAATGGCGAACATATCGGATGTGTGTCTAACGTTACCTCTGAGTGCAGGTGAGGACACATTCGAGCTGGTTTCGGTACGATTGGAGCTGGAGTCGGTGGAGAAACAGATCCGCGTTCTGCTGGTGAAGCAAGCCGAGCTGCGAGATCGGCGATCAACGCTTGAAACATCACGCGCCGATGCTCACAAGTCAGTGGTTAGTAACTTTTTGACTCCGACTTCGTCTACTCCGTGCGTTTCTCTGCCCAGAAGGACGCGATCATCTCTGCCTTCATTCACTCCGGCACCGAGGCAACACCATGGACCCTGGGTGATCCCACAGCGGAAGACACGAGCCAGGACCAGACCAAGGACTTCCCCGCCCCTCCCGGTCTTCGAGATCTCCACCCGGAACCGCTTCTCCCCTCTTCGCGAGCCGGAACGTGACACCGCCGTGATCATCGGCACTTCCATGGTCCGTCATGTCCGTGCTACCTCAGGTAAGCGTAAGGTGCGCACTCACTGCTTTCCTGGTGCTCGTGTTCTTGATGTCGCTGCACAGATTCCCGAGATCCTGAACGGTGACGAGCGCGTCGGAGCTGTGGTCCTACACGCGGGGACGAACGACATCAGGCTGCGGCAGACGGAGGTTCTGAAGAAGGACTACAGGAGCCTGATCGAGACGGTTCGCAGCACATCGCCTGAAGCAACGATCATCGTGTCTGGACCGCTTCCCACGTACCGACTAGGACAAGAAAGGTTCAGTAGATTATTTGCTCTAAATGAATGGTTAATGTCATGGTGTAATGAACAGAAACTGCTCTTTGTAAATAATTGGAATCTGTTCTGGGAGCGACCTAGGCTCTACCGTGCTGATGGCCTGCACCCCAGCAGAATCGGAGCGGCTGTTCTGTCGGACAACATCTCCAAGACGTTACACACCATATGTGACCCGTCACAGAAACCAGGGACACAAGTCGGCAGCACAACTTTCGAGCAAAATGAGAAAGAAGAGTTTTTTTTCAAAATTGGTGATTTTCAATTTTTTGGAGAATCTGTTAATTGAAATCACGAAGAAGCCTCTCCATGTTTGAGATAGCAGTATTGGTATATTTAAAAGCTTACATTTTGAGGTTGAAATCGGCTTGTTTTCGGAGATTCTAGCATGCAGTAGGGGCGTGGCGTGTCATTGTCTGTGTGTATTTCCATACTGAATAACCCGGCGCTTTTGCCCCCGCCCTCCAAGTCAACCACATGGCTACTTATTATGCTGTGCTCTGGCCAGCTCTCTCTGATATCAAAATTCAATGAAGATGGATGCCGCAAAGATTGTCGCAGACGAGATGAACCGTCTGGCAGTTACACCGAAAATGTTTTCGCCGCACTTCGTGGGCTCGGGAAACTGAACCGGAGGTATGGGCGCAGCGCGCTCGCCCTCAGTGCTTCAATACGGCGGCTCGGCTCGCTGACAGCGGTGGCTGGCTGTTTCATATGTGACGGAGAATCGAAATAGAGGATGCAGTTAAGACCTTTGCTGCTGCGATGAAGGCCTGCCGTGCGTGTTTCTGAAATGTAAGTTAAGCTTCATTTGCTCTTTAGTCGTTATTTAAGATGCTGAACCTGCTGATGATATAATGTGCTTGCGGACATTTCATTTGTGTGTGTATACGCACATAAGAAAGTGGTGTAAAGAGATTTGCAACAGTAATTTGAGGAGGTGAAATGTGATTATTTGGAAAATTGCAGAAATGACTGCTTAAAGAAAAATGCCAGCAGGCATTTGCCTCCTACATAAACTTTAATATTGTTGACATTTTGGGCACACGAGCGTTGCGTACTATTTGCGCTATAGATATGTAGGCCTATGGCTTATTGGTCTTTGTTTGTTGTTGTTGGTTTTGCGTTATATGTATATGGCATATTGGTCTTTGTGTGTTGTTGCTGGTTTTGCGTTATACTGTATGTATATGGCATATTGGCCTTTGTGTGTTGTTGCTGGTTTTGCGTTATATGCAGGCTATATGGCATATTGGTCTTTGTGTGTTGTTGCTGGTTTTGCGTTATATGTATATGGCATATTGGTCTTTATGTGTTGTTGCTGGTTTCGCGTTATATGCAGGCTATATGGCATTATTGGTCTTTGTGTGTTGTTGCTGGTACGTTGCAAATAGAGGGGCAGCACAATTGTTTTTCGCCTAGTGCGGCAGAAGTGCACTCATTCGAAGTGTAAAAAAAGCTGTAAAGCACATGGAGGAGCTTTACAGGGGGTATGGCTTATCTAAATGAGATGTAAATGAGCCCTATTGTCACCCCCAGCAGCAGAGACAGGTGAGAACTGCACAATCTTTAGCTCGTTTTCTCCTCTTTGAGCTTTTTTAAGTGCCTACTTTAAAATGGCCACAACTTCTCCAAATATTATCAGATTTCCACATGTTACACATCGTTGGAAAGCTTGGATATTACACTCTCAGAATCTATGAATAACTCAAAATGCCCCAGAACCGACTTTTGTCCCTAGTTTCCGTGACTGGTCACATATGACTAGTAAGTCAAAGTCCAAATCACAGTCTTTGCTGTCCCAACTTAATTGATATAAGTAGTGTAGAACATTATATAGAAACTGTGTCTATTCCTCGCTTAGTGAGGCCAAACAATAAATCTAGTGTAGGATCTAGCAAAAATCTTATTGTAATTAAACCAGAAAATCTAAATATCAGTGAACAAAAACAATTTCTAAAGCTAGGTCTTCTAAACATTAGATCGCTCACACCTAAGGCGGTTATTGTAAATGAAATGGTCACAGATAATAGTTTCGATGTACTTTGCCTTACTGAAACCTGGCTTAAACCAAATGATTATTTCGGTCTAAATGAGTCTACTCCGCCAGGATACTGTTATAAGCATGAGCCCCGTCTGATCGGTCGTGGCGGCGGTGTTGCAACAATCTATAGAGATATTCTTAATGTTACTCAGAAAACAGGTCACAGGTTTAATTCGTTTGAAGTACTTGTGCTAAATGTTACGCTCTTAGATGC
Source organism: Siphateles boraxobius (assembly GCF_051911475.1). Lineage (NCBI taxonomy): Eukaryota > Metazoa > Chordata > Actinopteri > Cypriniformes > Leuciscidae > Siphateles > Siphateles boraxobius. The sequence goes on from NW_027509164.1 coordinate 1,944,830, forward strand.
AAGAAACAAATCCATATTATCTCTAGCCTTGGCTACCCTATATAGACCTCCAGGGCCCTATGCTGACTTCCTAAAAGAGTTTGCATACTTTCTCTCAGATCTATTGGTCAATGTCGATAAAGCAATAATTGTTGGAGACTTTAACATACACGTAGATAATACAAATGATGCGTTAGGGACTGCGTTTACAGATTTATTAAACTCCTTTGGGGTCACGCAAAACGTCAGTGGTCCCACTCATCGTCTAAATCATACACTAGATTTAATTTTATCATATGGAACCAATCCAACTGATATAAATATTATACCGCAAAGTGATGATCTCACTGATCATTACATGGTAACTTGTATAATACGTACTGCTGAAATTTGTCATGTTGCGCCACGTTATAGACCAGGCAGAACAATCCTTCCAACCACTATAGATAGATTCTCAAATAGCTTACCTGATCTATCTCAGCTGCTCAGTGAACCCAAACAAACAGATGAACTAGAGGAAATGACTAGCAGTTTGAGCACCATGTTCTCTAGTACACTAGATATTGTTGCACCAATTAGATTAAAAAAGGTTAGAGAGAAAACTAAAGCACCATGGTACAACAGTGCTACGCATGCAATCAAGAGAGAAACTCGTAACTTAGAGCGTAAATGGAAACAAACTAATTTAGAGGTCTTTAGAATCGCGTGGAAAGACAGTATGTCACGTTATAAAAAGGCTCTAAAAGCAGCCAGGGCTGAGCACCTCCGCAAACTAATAGAAAATAACCAAAATAATCCAAGGTTTTTATTCAACACCGTGGCTAGACTAACAAATAAACAAACATCACCAGAGCAAAATATTCCATTACAATATAGTAGTAATGATTTTATGAATTACTTCAATGAGAAAATAGAAAGCATCCGAAACACAATTGTAAATATACAATCCTCTATGATGTCTTATGATTCAGCCTCAATTATGGCCCCTCTAGAACAACTACACCGCTTTACAACTATAGGACAGGAAGAGCTAAATAAACTTATCATTGCATCGAAACCAACAACATGTTTATTAGATCCAATACCCACTAAACTACTGAAAGAAGTGTTACCTGTAGTCGAAGAGCCTCTTCTTAATATTATTAACTCGTCTTTATTTTTAGGTCATGTTCCAAAAATATTCAAGCTGGCAGTAATAAAACCTCTCATTAAGAAACCGCAATTAGATCCAAATAACTTAGCAAATTACAGACCCATCTCAAATCTTCCATTTATGTCTAAAATACTAGAAAAAATTGTGTCCGCTCAATTGTGCTCTTTCTTACAAGAAAATGATATCTATGAAAAATTCCAGTCGGGATTCAGACCGCATCATAGCACAGAAACTGCGCTAGTTAAAATTACAAATGATTTACTTTTAGCTTCTGACCAAGGCTGTATCTCAATACTAGTTCTACTCGATCTTAGTGCTGCGTTCGATACTATCGATCATAAAATACTCTTGGATCGACTACAAAACTACACTGGTGTTCAGGGACAGGCATTAAGCTGGTTTAGATCGTACTTATCAGACCGTTACCATTTTGTCTGTTTAAATGGGGAAAAATCAAAGATAACGTCAGTAGACTATGGAGTGCCGCAAGGATCGGTGTTAGGCCCTCTGCTATTCTCAATATATATGCTGCCACTTGGTAATATTATAAGAAAACATGGAATTAATTTCCACTGTTATGCTGATGACACTCAATTATATATCTCATCACGACCAGATGAAAACACTAACTTATCTAAATTGACAGAGTGTCTAAATGATATAAAATGCTGGATGACGTGTAATTTCCTGCTATTAAATTCAGATAAAACGGAGGTATTACTTATTGGTCCAAAAAACTACCCACAAAATCCCTTACAATACAACTTTAATTTAGAAGGATGTCCTGTTACTTTATCCACTACAGTAAAAGACCTGGGTGTTATACTAGACCGCAACTTGACCTTCGAAAATCATATTTCATATATTACAAGAACAGCCTTTTTCCACCTTAGAAACATTGCTAAGCTACGCAACATGCTATCTGTTTCTGATGCAGAAAAGTTAGTTCATGCATTCATGACCTCGAGACTAGATTACTGTAATGCTTTATTAGCTGGCTGTCCTGCATCCTCAATCAACAAGCTACAGTTAGTGCAAAATGCAGCTGCTAGAGTTCTTACTAGATCAAGGAAATATGATCATATAACACCTATTTTATCATCTCTACACTGGTTACCTATCAAGTTCCGTATCAATTACAAAGTATTCCTACTGACCTATAAAGCCCTAAATGGTTTAGCTCCTGTGTATTTAACAGACCTTCTATCGCCATACAATCCATCGCGCTCTTTAAGATCACTAAATTCGAGGCTTCTGGTCATTCCTAGGATATCTAAGTCCACTAAAGGAGGGAGGGCGTTCTCGCATTTAGCTCCTAAACTCTGGAATAGCCTTCCTGATATTGTACGAGACTCAGACTCGCTGTCCCAGTTTAAAACTAGATTAAAGACGCATCTCTTTAACCAAGCATTCACTTAATGCTTAACGTTTGATACTACTGCTGAATCAGTTCGAATGCATTAACATTATGAACATCAGCTATGCTAATTATTTCCCATCGGCCTTTCTGCTGTTAAATAGCGTTCGTCAGCTCCAGTTTGTATCCAGCCTCTCACGGAGACTTCAGATGCCCCAACGCCTGTGAAGAGACGACTCGACGCCTGTGAAGAGACGACTCGACGCCTGTGAAGAGACGACTCGACGCCTGTGAAGAGACGACTCGACGCCTGTGAAGAGACGACTCAAAGCCGGCGATATGTTATGCCATAAATTAATACTTGATTAACTAACTGTATTTTTCTATGTACATTTCCGAAATGCAATTTCTGTAAAGCTGCTTTGAGACAATGTGTATTGTGAAAAGCGCTATACAAATAAATTTGAATTGAATTGAATTGAATTGAATAAATATACAATAAATAAGTTAAAAACTGCTTACCTTAAAACAAGTAGATTCCTCGTAGAACGAGTCGTCAATAAAAGCCGCTTGTCAATGTACCTCCTGAAGGGTGTGTGTCCTGTGTGACAAGCAACACACGAGACCAAGGTCCCACAAGAGGCGATCGCTGTCTCAGACGTCTGACCAGACCACTTGATCTTAGCCAAAAGGCCGAGAAGCGATGACACAATGACGCAGAGGCGGGGGAGCCGTCAAAGGCCACGCCCACCTGGGCCGTGGCGAGAGGGTCTAAAGGTCGCCAACAAACAAGCTCAGCTCACAGCAATACAAGCTCAGCTTGACTGTTGACACCGAAAATGGATCACAGCAGAGCGCACAACACGACACTTTTGAGTGCAACCTGGGATTTTGGACCAACAAACATTCTGCCCTAAAAGTGAGCGGGCAGACCAAAGCGGACGTCGTAGAGACTTGAAACTCTTGAGGGATGGTAGTACCCGCCCGGTCTACAACATCACCAAGGCTCGGCCCAATCGGCCCCAAGGTGGCGCTGCAGCGATCAGAAGTACGAAATGCCTCGTAACTCCTGAACCGTCCGTCGCAGACCCAAGTGTCTTACATCACCGGAATCCTTGGCTCGGGCCGAACAAGACGCAGGCCTCGGATTCGATGGTTGCGCTTGCGAGATTTTCGGATATTTGGGATTTTGTGAAAAAGCTACTTTTGCACTAGCCTGGGTTTCCCATACTGCCTTACCGCAGCGCGATTCAATTCACGCTGAAAGGCAGTCTGGATACCATGGCCAGATTTTTCGCCTCATTTAGGGAACCAATCACAGAACGGGGAGGGAGCAGCTAGACGATGACGACATCTATGCGACACACGGAAACAGTTTGTTTATATCGATTTAACATGGCTGAAGACGCGAGGCTACTCTTTGATGCAGCCTTAGAACAATGTCTAAGTAGTTTAGAATGCAAGTTCATTTTGAAAAAAGAACACCTTTCGGCGTTAAACCATTTCTTAAACAAGAATGATGTTTTTGCCCTGCTACCAACAGGCTTTGGAAAAAGTCTGATATATCAACTAGCCCCGTTAGTGGCTAAGGCAATGGGGCTTCGCGAGACCCCAGTCGTCATAGTTGTTTCGCCATTAATCGCCTTAATGGATGACCAGGTACAGGAGGCTGTTAAGCTTGGAATTTCTGCCACTCAGCTGAGTCCTGATAAAGAAAATGCGATTAAAAATGGTCGATACCAACTTCTGTTCGGCAGTCCCGAGGCCTGGATGAGCGCAACGTGGCAAGACATGTTAGCCACGGAGTTCTACATATACTGCCGGACAATAAACACTGTTACACGAGTTTTCTGCCACCTCAAGGCTGAACTTGGGGATAGCGCCTGGGTCGGTGAAGAGTAAATAGGTAAAAACCTATTGATTGGGATGTTCCACAGCCAGACTCTACCTGTAAACAAGAGCAGGGTACTTTCTTCATTTAATGGAGAAGGCAGCTGCAGAGTGACTGTGGCAACTACAGCACTTGGAGTTGGCCTAAATTTCCCAAAGGTCTCCCATGTGGTCATGTATGGGTTACCAGAGGACCCAGAGGCCACTCTCCAGCAGGTTGGAAGAGCAGGCAGAGATGGCTCTCCAACTCATGCTGTTCTCTATGCAAACAATCAACTTGCCAAGACTGACAAGGCAGTAAAGGATGTTCTTCAAAAAAGCTTAAATGGCTGTTTTAGGAAGGCCCTATACTCTCATTTTGAGAAAGACACGTCTAGTGTTGAGCCTGGACATTCTTGCTGCACCTATTGCCATTCAATATGCAAGTGTAGCTCTGACAGTTGCTCTGTAGAAACACCAAATTACGAGATGCCAAAACAGATTCCATCACCTGACAATTGCAGACAAGTCACATTAGATGAGCAGGGATTGGTCAGAGAGCTTTTAGAGAAATATAGAGAAAGTCTAATTTCACCAGATGAACACCTGTACACACATGCATCATTCTGCACCGGTTTCAGCAATGTACTAATTGAATCAGTAGTTGAAAATGTATGTGAAATATTTGACATCACCTATGTCATGCAGAATCTACCTGTATTAGACATAAACCATGGCCTGGAAATCCTACAAATTGTGCACAAAGTTTTTGAAGACTTTGATTTATGCAAGTACCCAGAGACTACAGAAGAACCATATTTGCAGCCTGATATTAACTTCAAGGGGGACTTTAATTTGGAGGATGAGGATGATGAAAACTCATTAAGCAGCATTGAGTCAGGCTTATCTGTGCTTCCAATATCAGACTAATTACTGAGCCACTGTAAATAACTACACAGTTGTATATATGTTTGATTCTGAATAAATATTTCTATTTACACTTCAGTAATGTGTCCAATGTGTTTAAATTCATGAATAAGCAAATTTACAACAAGGTTTGTAAACATACAGCTTTAATAATATCAATGAGCATGAGGAAATATCAAAATGTTTAAAAACAAAAAAATGTGTTTACATAAACACACAGCACAATTAACACAATGTGGTCATGTTCTCAAGGTTTACAAAGGGACACTGCGTCATTCATTTAGTTTGCTCATCATCCATTTCCACAGTGCTTTATGATCCAGCTTTGCCAATAGGTTTTTTCGGAAGCCAGGGAAGGCAGCCTACACTCGACCTGGTTGTTGTTTAAAAAGCTCTGCCTCTTGCAGTGTCCACCAAGGTGAGGATGTCTTTGGTCATGTCCACATGGTGAGCACCCGTTTGCCCAGATATGCCCAGCTCAATATCAGTGCCTGCCATCATTTCTTTCATGACTCCTATAGACCTGCTTATTCTTGCTGCTGAAGTCTCATTCAGCTACTGTGTAGAGACGCATCAGTCTTTCACCATCTCCTTCCTTTACTGCATCTAAAATGTCCAAAAGAATAAAGCTGAAGCCCAGTCTGGCAACGGTGTGTTCATACTTGTGGTCACAGTGAGTGGGGATGATTGGTATCGAGTCTGTTGGCACAACCAGGTTGTGTGTCTTTATTTCGTTGCTTTGTCTTCTTTTGCAATAAGTGAACATTCTTGAACAACCCTCCATACGACAATGGAACTTATTCTTTTGAATTGGTGTGGCAGATGTTTTACTTGCAGCCTCTGCAGCATCAGTGATGTCAGGAAGAAGAACATATTTGTCCACGATTGAGGCAGTTAAGTTGTTGAACCATGTCCTCCTTGCTTCTGGAGAGGCCTCTTTGATGTGTTCTGGTATAAGGGACTCAGGACAATCTGTTAAAGGACAAACAAAACAGGGACCAATTAATAGAGGTAGTATTCCAACCCCACACATGCAGATATTTGCCAGCTTCAATATTGAATCAGCCATCTCGAAGGTATCAAGACCAATGTGCGAGTTAAAAGTTTGTTATACACACCAGCTAAATTTTTACAATATATAATCATCAGTTTCATTTATTGTGACAACAAAATGTGTTGATGTTAATTGATGGTTTACCTGTTACATGATTAAAACCAAGATGCTCAATCGCCGCAGCTAGGAATAGAGCAGTCGTGTCCTTTATCACAAAGTCCCTGTAAGCATTGAACGCAGCATGGGGTCCACTCTTGGCATTGCTGCACCTGGGATGAGAAAATATTTCAATGTAGTGTTGGCCTTACACATTATTGTCTTGTGTCAAAAAACAATCAGTCACTCTGGAGCTGCTTCACATAACTTGTAAGTTATATGACACATTCAATAACTCACAATCACTTATGCCGCACACAACAGTTAGTCTCTCTGTAGCCACTTCACATCCCATGCAAGTGAAGTGACTCATTCACTCACTGACATAATAAATTATTATTGCTGTTCACAACAGTTATTCTCTCTGAAGTCTTTTCAGATCGCTATGAAGCGCAGTAACACAAACTCACATTCACTCACTCTATTATGTTATAGTTTGTTATAATGTTAGATAATAAAAAAAAAACATTCATACAGTTCATAGATGAAATCATACCACCATAACAATTGCATTAACCACCTCCCCGGGAATAGCACAGCTTAGGTCATGATGTCAGGACTGTTTTTCCCATCCCACAGTAAAGAACATTATCCAGACATGTTAGCCGTGGATTTAGAGTCATCATGAACTGTGGGAAGCATTATAGACCGTTAACTTATCAAAGACAATATACAGTTCAATGGCTTTGCAGTCAAAGTACTCGAGGTGCTGAACAGCATTCATAACCTCTGTCACAAAGAAAATGTTTAAATTTAAATGCTAGTTATTATTTTAACAAATAATAACTCTATTGTCAGTAGTTATAACCATTCGGCTTATGTCAAAATGATTTATGACCCTATGATTGACAGGTGGGCGGGGCTAACCTTTGACCTTCCGGAGGGTGTTCCGGAGGTCCTTTGATGTAGGGATTAACCTTTGACCTTCCGGAGGGGTTGTTCCGGAGGTCGCTTAATTTAGGGATTAACCTTTGACATTCCGGAGGATGTTCCGGAGGTCGCTTAATTTAGGGATTAACCTTTGACCTATCGATCGATCAAGTTGACAGTTGTCTTTGCCCTATTGACCTTTGTATGATATATGAAGTTGCCAGTTGTCTTTGCCAGTTGTCTTTGCCCCATTGATTTTGACCTATTGACCCCGGGGGGAAATAACTTCTTGCTGTGGGAAATCCCCTCCGTGTCGGGGTGAGAAAATAATTGTTCTAATGTCGCATATAGATTAGAATAGATTAGAATTACAAAAGTAAAATCATCTTACCGTTTCACTATGGTGAAGAATTGGATTAAAGTTGACAGTCTCCGCACTGTGTGTGTGTGCGTCTGTCTGTGAGTGTGTGCGTGTCATCCGATATCCTGGCATTCCTGAGCACGCTATATAAATGGGGATATTGAGAAAAAGTTTTTCTAATACTCTCACACTAAAGTTGAAAAGCATGCTGCTCCTTTAAAAGTATATGAATGAAATATTTATAAAATTTAGTCATTTACAATTTTCACACTAACTAAAGTTGAACACATTGATCTTTTAAAAAGTATATAAATGATTATAAAAATCAAAACAAAAATAAATATCTTACTAAAAATCTACTGAAGCAGTCATTTCAGATTAAATAAGTTTAAAGTTTTTAAACACTCTGTGTTTTGACACTCTGTGATTCAGAGTGGTGGAGGAATGTGTTTGTGTGTGTGTGTGTGTGTGTGTGTGTGTGTGTGTGTGTGTGTGTGTGTGTGTGTGTGTGTGTGTGTGTGTGTGTGTGTGTGTGTGTGTGTGTATGTGTGTGTGCGTGTGTGTTTCATGACACCCTCCTTCCCCTCAGTCTCTCAAACACCAGCGCATGACAGCAATGGTCTCCGCGCTAAGTGTGTGCGTCTGTCTGTGAGTGAGACACCACCCTATTCCTGCACCCCCTGCTGGGGGCTGAAAGTGAGAAAATATCTCCCAGTAACTAAAGTTGAACAACATTGTTCATTTAAAAGTATATAAATAAAATGCTTGCATCATTCATTGTAAATAAAAAATATTCCAATTATAGCAGTCCAAAAATAAAAATCATCTTCCATTTAGACTGTTGAAGAAGCTATACAGTATGAACGGATGATCAGAAATAAAATCATAAAGTATTTCATGCAGTTTACGAACCGATGACAAAAATAAAAATCAGCTTACCGTTTCACTATGGTGAAGAATTGGATTAAAGTTGACAGTCTCCTATATAAATGGGGATAGTGAGAAAAAGTTTTTCTAATAATGCCAAATACCTTACACTAAAGTTGAAAAACATGTAGCCTACATTTAGAAATATAATATTTTTCATACTAACTAAAGTTGAAAAATCATACTGTTCTTTAAAAGTATATAAATGAAATGTACATTTAGTCATTCACAAATATCTTACACTAAAGTTGAAACACATTCTATTCTTTAAAAGTATAGAAAATATTTTTTTTCAAAATAAAAATCATCCTCCATGTTTTAGAGATACATACAGGTTATGAATGGGTTTACAAAAATAAAATCGTCTTACTGTTTCAGAGAATTGGGTTAAAGTTGAAAAGTTCCCCGAGTGATTCCCTCTCACACCCCTTGCATTTTGACAGTCTTTGAGTTAAATGTGTGTCTGTGTGACACCGGATATCCTGGCATTCCTGAGCACGCTATATAAATGGGTATAGTGAGAAAAAGTTTTTCTAATAATTTCACATATTTTACACTAGAGTTGAAAAACATTGATCTTTAAAATGGTTATAAATTTTAGTCATTTACAAATATCTTACACTAAAGTTGAACACATTCTGTTCTTTAAAAAGTATATAAATGATTATAAAAAATCTTTTAAAAACAAAAATAAAATCATCTTACATTTTAGAGAGTTGAAGAAGTAAATCCCAACACATCATTGTCCATATAACGTATGAATGTATTTACAAAGATGCAATAAGTTTAAAGTTTTGATACAAAATATCCCCGAGTGTTTTTCTCCCACACCAGCGTTTTGACACACTGTGATTCAGAGTGGAGGAGGAATGTGTGTGTGTGTGTGTGTGTGTGTGTGTGTGTGTGTGTGTGTGTGTGTGTGTGTGTGTGTGTTCAGCCAGCAGTATGAGACGTTGAGGATGTTTTGTTAGTGTTAATCTTAAAAGTTAATGTTAAAAATAAAAGATAATTTAAATTCAATGAATTATTTAAAGTCTTAATAAAAACGTTGTAATACAGTCGTATCTTCTATTTATCTTTTGAAGATTACTGTAATGATTTTATTTAACGGTGACCTAAAGTATAATTTTTATTAATATAGCCATAATGATTTTTGTACTGTAACAGCATATTTAATCCCGTACACAAACACGACCATCACAGAAAACAACATCTTTACATTGTTTTTACATACATTGCACTCACACTAACTCAGTTCCATAAATTAACTAATCTCCATATTTAAATTAAATGATTATAAATATAGAATAATAACAAGTATGTTACTAAAATGAATTCAAACAATTTAAACATAGTTTTAGCTAAATGAATTTATATAAAAAAGTATATAAAATTACCTTACATTTTCATAGTGCCGAAGATGTAGTTCTTTATGCAATGATAAAAACAATCCAAAGTCATAAACAGAGCCCTCCTGGTTCCTTCAGTGATAAACTACAGGGTGAAATGAATGCATGACCCCCTCACAGAGACGAGAGGAGTTACAGGACAGATGAGCCTCTGGGACACAATTTCATAGCATATGTAAAGTTAGTCTGCTTTCCAAAGTTTTATTCATACTAAATTCATTTGAAATATTAAAAGCTTAAATTAGATCTTTTAAAATTAAAAGACTGTTTAAATCAAAGCTTTAACGTTTTATTAAAATTGTATCTTCTATTTATTTTCTTAGAAGACTTATGTATGATATAAATGATTTTACATAAATTTAACCTAAGCTATTATTTTTACTAAAGCGTCTGTTCAAAAAATAAAGCAAAAAACCGTACTTTGGTATCTTAGACAAAAATATTTCAAACAGTATTTTTTGTCCATGCCGCATGAAACATGTTGTCACAATGTTTTTGTTGTTTTAAAAGAAATCCCAGGACTCTACATTGCTCTTATTTAGATTAAATTGTATCATTTAGAAAATCACCGCACATGTTCAGAGACGCGATGTGCCTCTGTGGTCCATGAGTAATAAGTAAAGTTTGTCTTGAGCGAATATATAATTTTACTCGTCTTAATTCAAAGCATGATCTTACTTTTTCTACGGTAGCTATGATCTATTGTACGTATAAGATCATTTTTACTTTTCTTGTATCTCCCAAACTATCCTTATTCATTGTGGAAACACACAGGGTGAACCCCTTTACTGAGAGTATACTATCGGTTATCTACTCAAAATATATGTAGAATTTTAAAATGTTAGCCTTTGTTGATGCGACAGGCCACATGAACAGACTTTGGAGAGAGCTGATGATACTATAGCGGGAAGCATGCCCCTTTGACCTCCTCCATTTTTGTAGGCTTTTTGTTAAATACCCTATAGCTTAGTCCTTAATGGTACGCTGTGTAGAAATTTCCCCATCTAGCGGTGATATTGTATTTTGCATTCAAACGCATAGTGCTCTCTAGCGCTTCGCTTTTTCAAATGCGTATTGCAACTACGGTAACCGCTATGTGCCAAGAAGCTACGCCCTGTCGTCCAATTGCACTTCATCCAGTTTAACTATACACGTTTTACCGTTATGTTGCCTATGTAATGAATTACACAACCACGGAATGAAAAAGCTTGTAATTTAGACCATAACACTGACTTAACTGTCGAGGAGAAAGCAGGACTTCGGTGTCCCTTTCAAAGTCTTTTCTCCTTCATTAGCTCTATCCACCTGGGAAAAGCCACCCCCATATTTACCCTCGTTTTAAATTTGCCGGTCGCGTTTCCTTTTAGATTAAATTTTTAAGCTTTATCATGGCTACGAGGATTGCATTATGAAGTGCCGTGCAATCTTTCAAGCGCCTCTCACTGACCGCTTCAGTGGTTTCAGTCAGCCGGCTCTGAACGAAAAGGTTGGCTAGTTGAGCTAGGCTAGTGCTTTTTGTCCCTCTCTGCTATTATAGTTTTTCAAGATGGCGGAACGACATGGAGGCCTCCATGGACTTACCCGTACCATGTAAATAAAGATAAGAAATTCTTTGCTTACGAGGATAAGTCAGTTCGTTGGCAAAGGTAATTTTACACCAACGAGAAAATATTTATGAATAAAGACATTGATTTTAGCTAATACAATACTTTATAAAAAAACTACCATAAGTTTAATTTCAGATGTGTAAATTACGAAACTCAATTTTTTAACCGAGTGAATCTACGCATGAGAGATCTTCATAAGTCATAACTTCAAACCAAAAGATTAAAAACCAAAGATTAAGCTAAATGACACTAGGTTCCAGCGTACCTAAAAAGTTAAAAAGTTAAAATCATGCATACTTGTTGTGTTCTGACACAAGGCCATTAGCTGATTCTTTTTGTTTTATAAATTTACTTTACTGATTTCTACAAATATCAGCCTGATAATATGTACTTAATACACGATGAAACAAGATAATCATGCTACCAATTACGTCTGACACAATGTTTTTAAGAAAAGTAGAGTTTTAAAATGCAACTAAACCAGATGATTTTTCTTTTGACAAACCTACAGAAATGCATGTCGATTACTAAGTTTCAGGCATAGTGCAAACATGCAATGTTCGAGAAACAAGTTCCGTAAAAAGCGTTTAGAAAGTAAGGCTTTAAGTTAACTTTTACCAAATATTAAGACGTTAAAGTTCAGTTATAGACCTTTAGCGCATTGAGTTGAAATTAAAACGCGATATCAATATCGCATCATTACCGAATTGAGGGTTGTTTAATAGTTATCAAGCACCAGCTGATTAAAGTGTTTCTTCAAACAAAGCGACAAAAGTAATTTTCTGATCAATCATCGTAGCTACACAGATGCACTGTGTTTTGTTGTATGCCCAGATTTTGAGGGTCGCTGGTAGAAAGATGTCTTTGTATTTTTAAAAACATAGATCTACATAGATGTTTTACACGAAAAAAATATTTCAGAGATCCTTGTGCGGTAGGCCTATTCTATATTTGCATAAAGGGTTAAAATATACATTTAAGCGCAATTTAAAAATGGTATAATAATATAATGTGGTTTAAACCATCATTTTATTAAATCAAGCCAATTCATGCAAATACTGTCGTATATGAAAAAGAGAAGGCCTAGAGTTAACCAACATTACAGCTAACTGTAGGAAACCGATATCCATGGGGTGAGAGTGTAAAGAAAACATTGTACAAAATACGAAAAGTGTTACGATTGTGTTGTTAAAAATGAAACCGTGGTAAACAATTTAAGAACACTAGCGGTTCAATAACAAACTTCAATATAAACAAGAATCCGACTCTAATGCGACTGAGCGTGTTTCACATATAATTTATATAACAATTAATATTTACAATATGTTTAAACATTTTTGATGATGAGGCCAAAAACTGCTTACTTTTCATAAAAAGAAGAACGATTATTAAGACATAAAACACAATGTCTGTTTTCTGGATCAGGCCTAAAACACCCCCTGACTAAAACTCTTGTGTCAAAGTATCGGTGTAGACGGAATAAAAAATGAATCATCCCGCCTTTCAACGGTAATTCATTAGCTTAACCGTTGTTTAGCCACGTAGAAAAAATAACCGACTGTGCTGTGAAATGGGCAATAGCTAGACGAGTTTGAAGTATAATAGTTTTATAGGTAACAGAAAAACAGCAATACTCATCTTTCATGTCGATGTTTCGTAGACATAGCTGAAAGATGTTCTAAAATAAATATCTCATGTAGAAATATCTGTTCATGTTTTTCATAAATTCCTATATGTTTGACCACGCTCGGAGACTATAGTTTTTGCAAACTGTACAAAAAGAAACATGATGTCAATTACAAACATACAAAACTGATCACAAGTGGCTTTTCTGTATGGCTCATGTTGTATTTGCTTTTTAGAAAGTTGATCACTAGAATTTACTTTGTGCAATGTTATCTGCAGGTTTAAACCGATTTGTTTAACAGTCTTAATGAATACGCCTCTCTCAGTGCAATAGTCATATGTGATTCTGTTGTAACGTGTAAAACAGCATGCACATACTTTTTGCGTTAATACTTTGTGTGATTCCACATCGTAGATAGAGGGAAAGTTGCAATTTAGTCAAACATTCTCAAACAGAAATACTTCAGAGTACAATCACTTAAATTATCAATGGTCATTTATTCCTATAAACAATGAATGTCGACGGCTCTCAAAGAAAAGTCTTCACCTAAAACAGACACACATTCAAAATGTGAACCAGTGTCGTCTGCTATCTGAATAGTAATAGTAATAAAACCATCATTTGTGAACTTTTGTGTATTTATTATTTTAAACGGTACTTTTCTTAGTGATTTGGTCTTTTGAATTCATGTATAAAGATTATGTTTTAAAGTTAGACCATAGTCTTTACAAGAGTGTGGAACTTTACATCACTACGGTGTGACAGAATGTGTTGGCGTGTAAAAATACATCGAAACATTTAAGCATAACTATTTACACACATACTAAGCAGAATAATATCTAACTGTAGCTTGTGAAGATTCCATTATCTGTTTATTTGGGGTCAGAGAACAATTTTTGAAAAAAAATTTGTGGTGGATGTAAAAAAAAAAAAAAGTATTAGTTAATAACAAATAAAAAACTTTAAATCAGCACGAAAGCCTAATATTAATAAATAAAATATGGTTTAATTCAAGTTTGATAATGACTTCCATAATATTTTCTTTTAGTAAAAAGCTATGCATGGATCAGCATGAGGGTGACAAAATACAGCCAAAGATTTAAGCACTACTATTTACACACATACTATGCAGGAGAATATCTGTGGCTTGTGAGCATTACATTATCTAATTATTTGGGATCAGAGATCAATTTTTGAACAAAATTTTGAGCTGGATATTGAATTGTTAGATAAAAATAAAGGTATTAATTAATAACAAATACTTTAAATCAACATGAAACCATAATAGTAATAAAATATAAATATGATATAATTACGGTTTGAAAATTACTTCCATAATATTTTCCCAACACAAAGTTTTGCGTTTGTGGGTGAGACCTCGCAAAGATTACACTTTCTCGAACATTGCATGTTTGCACTATGCCTGAAACTTAGTAATCGACATGCATTTCTGTAGGTTTGTCAAAAGAAAAATCATCTGGTTTAGTTGCATTTTAAAACTCTACTTTTCTTAAAAACATTGTGTCAGACGTAATTGGTAGCATGATTATCTTGTTTCATCGTGTATTAAGTACATATTATCAGGCTGATATTTGTAGAAATCAGTAAAGTAAATTTATAAAACAAAAAGAATCAGCTAATGGCCTTGTGTCAGAACACAACAAGTATGCATGATTTTAACTTTTTAACTTTTTAGGTACGCTGGAACCTAGTGTCATTTAGCTTAATCTTTGGTTTTTAATCTTTTGGTTTGAAGTTATGACTTATGAAGATCTCTCATGCGTAGATTCACTCGGTTAAAAAATTGAGTTTCGTAATTTACACATCTGAAATTAAACTTATGGTAGTTTTTTTATAAAGTATTGTATTAGCTAAAATCAATGTCTTTATTCATAAATATTTTCTCGTTGGTGTAAAATTACCTTTGCCAACGAACTGACTTATCCTCGTAAGCAAAGAATTTCTTATCTTTATTTACATGGTACGGGTAAGTCCATGGAGGCCTCCATGTCGTTCCGCCATCTTGAAAAACTATAATAGCAGAGAGGGACAAAAAGCACTAGCCTAGCTCAACTAGCCAACCTTTTCGTTCAGAGCCGGCTGACTGAAACCACTGAAGCGGTCAGTGAGAGGCGCTTGAAAGATTGCACGGCACTTCATAATGCAATCCTCGTAGCCATGATAAAGCTTAAAAATTTAATCTAAAAGGAAACGCGACCGGCAAATTTAAAACGAGGGTAAATATGGGGGTGGCTTTTCCCAGGTGGATAGAGCTAATGAAGGAGAAAAGACTTTGAAAGGGACACCGAAGTCCTGCTTTCTCCTCGACAGTTAAGTCAGTGTTATGGTCTAAATTACAAGCTTTTTCATTCCGTGGTTGTGTAATTCATTACATAGGCAACATAACGGTAAAACGTGTATAGTTAAACTGGATGAAGTGCAATTGGACGACAGGGCGTAGCTTCTTGGCACATAGCGGTTACCGTAGTTGCAATACGCATTTGAAAAAGCGAAGCGCTAGAGAGCACTATGCGTTTGAATGCAAAATACAATATCACCGCTAGATGGGGAAATTTCTACACAGCGTACCATTAAGGACTAAGCTATAGGGTATTTAACAAAAAGCCTACAAAAATGGAGGAGGTCAAAGGGGCATGCTTCCCGCTATAGTATCATCAGCTCTCTCCAAAGTCTGTTCATGTGGCCTGTCGCATCAACAAAGGCTAACATTTTAAAATTCTACATATATTTTGAGTAGATAACCGATAGTATACTCTCAGTAAAGGGGTTCACCCTGTGTGTTTCCACAATGAATAAGGATAGTTTGGGAGATACAAGAAAAGTAAAAATGATCTTATACGTACAATAGATCATAGCTACCGTAGAAAAAGTAAGATCATGCTTTGAATTAAGACGAGTAAAATTATATATTCGCTCAAGACAAACTTTACTTATTACTCATGGACCACAGAGGCACATCGCGTCTCTGAACATGTGCGGTGATTTTCTAAATGATACAATTTAATCTAAATAAGAGCAATGTAGAGTCCTGGGATTTCTTTTAAAACAACAAAAACATTGTGACAACATGTTTCATGCGGCATGGACAAAAAATACTGTTTGAAATATTTTTGTCTAAGATACCAAAGTACGGTTTTTTGCTTTATTTTTTGAACAGACGCTTTAGTAAAAATAATAGCTTAGGTTAAATTTATGTAAAATCATTTATATCATACATAAGTCTTCTAAGAAAATAAATAGAAGATACAATTTTAATAAAACGTTAAAGCTTTGATTTAAACAGTCTTTTAATTTTAAAAGATCTAATTTAAGCTTTTAATATTTCAAATGAATTTAGTATGAATAAAACTTTGGAAAGCAGACTAACTTTACATATGCTATGAAATTGTGTCCCAGAGGCTCATCTGTCCTGTAACTCCTCTCGTCTCTGTGAGGGGGTCATGCATTCATTTCACCCTGTAGTTTATCACTGAAGGAACCAGGAGGGCTCTGTTTATGACTTTGGATTGTTTTTATCATTGCATAAAGAACTACATCTTCGGCACTATGAAAATGTAAGGTAATTTTATATACTTTTTTATATAAATTCATTTAGCTAAAACTATGTTTAAATTGTTTGAATTCATTTTAGTAACATACTTGTTATTATTCTATATTTATAATCATTTAATTTAAATATGGAGATTAGTTAATTTATGGAACTGAGTTAGTGTGAGTGCAATGTATGTAAAAACAATGTAAAGATGTTGTTTTCTGTGATGGTCGTGTTTGTGTACGGGATTAAATATGCTGTTACAGTACAAAAATCATTATGGCTATATTAATAAAAATTATACTTTAGGTCACCGTTAAATAAAATCATTACAGTAATCTTCAAAAGATAAATAGAAGATACGACTGTATTACAACGTTTTTATTAAGACTTTAAATAATTCATTGAATTTAAATTATCTTTTATTTTTAACATTAACTTTTAAGATTAACACTAACAAAACATCCTCAACGTCTCATACTGCTGGCTGAACACACACACACACACACACACACACACACACACACACACACACACACACACACACACACACACACACACACACACACACACACACACATTCCTCCTCCACTCTGAATCACAGTGTGTCAAAACGCTGGTGTGGGAGAAAAACACTCGGGGATATTTTGTATCAAAACTTTAAACTTATTGCATCTTTGTAAATACATTCATACGTTATATGGACAATGATGTGTTGGGATTTACTTCTTCAACTCTCTAAAATGTAAGATGATTTTATTTTTGTTTTTAAAAGATTTTTTATAATCATTTATATACTTTTTAAAGAACAGAATGTGTTCAACTTTAGTGTAAGATATTTGTAAATGACTAAAATTTATAACCATTTTAAAGATCAATGTTTTTCAACTCTAGTGTAAAATATGTGAAATTATTAGAAAAACTTTTTCTCACTATACCCATTTATATAGCGTGCTCAGGAATGCCAGGATATCCGGTGTCACACAGACACACATTTAACTCAAAGACTGTCAAAATGCAAGGGGTGTGAGAGGGAATCACTCGGGGAACTTTTCAACTTTAACCCAATTCTCTGAAACAGTAAGACGATTTTATTTTTGTAAACCCATTCATAACCTGTATGTATCTCTAAAACATGGAGGATGATTTTTATTTTGAAAAAAAATATTTTCTATACTTTTAAAGAATAGAATGTGTTTCAACTTTAGTGTAAGATATTTGTGAATGACTAAATGTACATTTCATTTATATACTTTTAAAGAACAGTATGATTTTTCAACTTTAGTTAGTATGAAAAATATTATATTTCTAAATGTAGGCTACATGTTTTTCAACTTTAGTGTAAGGTATTTGGCATTATTAGAAAAACTTTTTCTCACTATCCCCATTTATATAGGAGACTGTCAACTTTAATCCAATTCTTCACCATAGTGAAACGGTAAGCTGATTTTTATTTTTGTCATCGGTTCGTAAACTGCATGAAATACTTTATGATTTTATTTCTGATCATCCGTTCATACTGTATAGCTTCTTCAACAGTCTAAATGGAAGATGATTTTTATTTTTGGACTGCTATAATTGGAATATTTTTTATTTACAATGAATGATGCAAGCATTTTATTTATATACTTTTAAATGAACAATGTTGTTCAACTTTAGTTACTGGGAGATATTTTCTCACTTTCAGCCCCCAGCAGGGGGTGCAGGAATAGGGTGGTGTCTCACTCACAGACAGACGCACACACTTAGCGCGGAGACCATTGCTGTCATGCGCTGGTGTTTGAGAGACTGAGGGGAAGGAGGGTGTCATGAAACACACACGCACACACACATACACACACACACACACACACACACACAAACACATTCCTCCACCACTCTGAATCACAGAGTGTCAAAACACAGAGTGTTTAAAAACTTTAAACTTATTTAATCTGAAATGACTGCTTCAGTAGATTTTTAGTAAGATATTTATTTTTGTTTTGATTTTTATAATCATTTATATACTTTTTAAAAGATCAATGTGTTCAACTTTAGTTAGTGTGAAAATTGTAAATGACTAAATTTTATAAATATTTCATTCATATACTTTTAAAGGAGCAGCATGCTTTTCAACTTTAGTGTGAGAGTATTAGAAAAACTTTTTCTCAATATCCCCATTTATATAGCGTGCTCAGGAATGCCAGGATATCGGATGACACGCACACACTCACAGACAGACGCACACACACACAGTGCGGAGACTGTCAACTTTAATCCAATTCTTCACCATAGTGAAACGGTAAGATGATTTTACTTTTGTAATTCTAATCTATTCTAATCTATATGCGACATTAGAACAATTATTTTCTCACCCCGACACGGAGGGGATTTCCCACAGCAAGAAGTTATTTCCCCCCGGGGTCAATAGGTCAAAATCAATGGGGCAAAGACAACTGGCAAAGACAACTGGCAACTTCATATATCATACAAAGGTCAATAGGGCAAAGACAACTGTCAACTTGATCGATCGATAGGTCAAAGGTTAATCCCTAAATTAAGCGACCTCCGGAACATCCTCCGGAATGTCAAAGGTTAATCCCTAAATTAAGCGACCTCCGGAACAACCCCTCCGGAAGGTCAAAGGTTAATCCCTACATCAAAGGACCTCCGGAACACCCTCCGGAAGGTCAAAGGTTAGCCCCGCCCACCTGTCAATCATAGGGTCATAAATCATTTTGACATAAGCCGAATGGTTATAACTACTATTGTCATACCTCCACTTGGTCATGTTTGCAAAGAGTGTTCCATGGTCCTTGGCAGACTCCTTAAAGAAAATCTTATGATGGATCTACAATTTCAAAATAAAAACACATTCAAACATATACACAAGTTTAATAATTTTAAATAATTTTTTTTTTAATGAATATTGAAAATAAACAAATAATTCCAATTTTTGTTCTTTTTCACATGGTAACTCACTTCAAAGATAACTCGAATAGCATGCCAGTCCTCGAATTTAAAATGCATCCCCTCCATTCTTTCCTCCTCAGTGTCTGCATCTGAAAATCCCCATTGTACATTGCGGCAGTTAGCCTCTGTGAGACGGTCCCCTCCAATTAGTAGGTGTTGTGCCCCATCAGGATCCTTGGGCATATACCTAAGCAAAAAGAGACACAATAACATACTTGAATGCAAATAAAAATTTTACAGAGTAACTGAATTGGTATATGATTGTCATAGACTTGGTCACAAGAGATTGTAACATATATCATGATCAATACTCACTGTTGTTGTATATGTCTCATAACTTCCACCAAGTCATTTCTTTTGTTCTCGTCCTTGAAATAGAGGCCTAAGGGGTACTCCAGAACGAGAAAAAGTAAAAATAAAAAGGTATTTAAATTCCAAACATTTTTATAACATATAGCCACATTAGAATGTCATTGTAACATCTTACATCGGTTGAGCGTGTAGACATTTCACTGGAATATTCGTGAGGAATGTGATGCACCACAATGTCTCCAAAGCTTTCAAATACGGTCAGGTGTTTGTTCAGCATTCTGGTCCCAAGAACAATTAATTCGCGCCGCATTAAAGCCTGGGTGTTCCTCTGTGGAAGTGATAAGGCAAGATTGTATCGTTGAATGTCTGTTGTGGGTTTGATATTGGAGATGTGGTGGGTGGGTATTCGGTCTTTGACGGCTATATGGTGTATCCAGTGTAGACTTCTGTTGCTGTTATCGATTGACTGGTGGTGTCTGTGTACAAAGAGATCCAGATTGTCCATGATAATTGAATATGATGATGGGCAGGTCACACGGCTGTCTTTCTGTCTGGTGGAAGGTGCGCTGTTTTCATCTTTATAAAAGCATAATTTGTAAAAAAAAAAAAAAAAAATTGATCTCATCATGAACTTAACAATAAAAAAAAAAAAGAACTGTAAGTGTGTTTTATTTTGGTTTCATTTCTCCCTCACCTGACAGATGAAGGTCCTCCATGCTTCGGAATGCTTCTTGGAATTCTTCATCATTGTCTGTATCTTTGAAGCTTAGTTTGAGTTTTTGGAAGTCAGCCCCACAGCCAAGTGCCAACTCATGTTGCTTCTTTATGGCTCTGCCGTGTGATGTGGTTATTGATAACTGGCTCAATCGTTTGAAAACTGACTTTTTTGCTCCACCATACTGGAGAATGGTGTTGATGTAATATGATAATGCAGCCAGACGGGGTTGTCGTCCTCTGATTGCAATTGCTGCAGCAGTACATGTTGACAAGTTGTTATTGTTGGTGATGCAATTGAAAATCGATAGCATAAAGGGTGCAAGCCGATGGAGGTCATCTCTTAAACTGTGGAAAGAGAATGACTTAAGGTCTGCTGGTTTAGACCTCCATAAAATGAAGTCATTTCTTTGAGAGCACAGTTTCTCACATTCTTCAAAAATTAACTGAATGATTCCAGATTTGAGTTCCTCTTGCAGGTGTTTATGTTTTAATGCATGACTGGCAGCCTCTTTCCATCTTTTTAGAATTATGAATTTTATGATTGGATCTTCCTCAGGATTGCACACCCTTGATACTGTTTGCGACGGATATGTGATGGTAACCTGAAATAAAAAGTACACTTAATTTCATCAGTTATACACAATAGTTTCATCATTGATGTGCTTTTATATTTTTTTAAATGATAAATTTCAAATCTTAGAATCATTTTTGATAGTTTGATACTCACTAATCAGTAATCAAACACATCTGTTGAAACTACTATATGCTCAGAGCCAAGTTAAGATAAGCCACAGCCAGGCAGACTGTTTGCAGGTAGATTACAGAGAAGATTTAAAGATGAGCCAGGCCGCATTTGGCAATAAACATACATAAACCAGATAGTAGGAGCAAACCTCTGTCAACCTTTTCTAACAGTGCTTGGGGAACATGGAAGTCAAATACTCTCCCCTTTCTAGATTGTCTGGGACAAGTAAATAAATAACAAAACATATATTTTTTTTCCCTTTCTACTGAATTCAAAAAAAAAGTTCAGGCAGCGCCAAGCAAGAACTAATAGGTTGCTTATCGTAAGATTTTAATGAGCTGTTACAATAGTTATTTAAGTGCATGTTATTTAAGAAGCTGAAACGACTGAAAATACAAATAAACGTATGATACCTGGGTTGTGGTTTTCCTGGTGGAGATGTCTCGTGGACTCGGTGGGTTTGGGCAGGTCTTTTTCAAAGCCCTCGGGGTCTTCGATGGTGTAGGCTCGCGTTGCCTTTTGGCTATGTTGCTGTCCGTGTTTCGGAACTCTTCTTCCCATTGTCTGAATGTGGGCAAGTCTCTTTCCAGCCTGGAAATTCTGTTTGAGCAACGCTGGCAGGATCTTCGCGATGCCCCTGACTCCGGTGCGACTGTCACCCCTAATATTGTTAACCTCTCGGATAAACTTGGTGGTTTTTTGGATGAAAACATGTCTGTGGAGTGTCCATATATACCTTCTACCCTCATATTTATCTTGCACAAACGGCAATAATCGCTTAACGTCATTGTTTACAAAAAAGATCTTTCCCATCGTCTTCTTCCTTGTCTAATTTCTGTCGCTCTACATACGTCATCTGGTATAATCGAAACGATTGGCTATGAGCTACGTACAGGCATATTTGATAGACATTCTTAGCACCCAATAAACTGCGATGGGCATTCTGAAACCACGCCTCAAATACTAGAAATTGCGCATGTGGTTCCCAGACCCAATTCTCTACGAGATTGGGTCTGGCGTTAGCTAGGCTACTTTTGCACACTAGTCCTAGGTCTTTCAGCCGATCTGACCCAAACCGGTGCAGAAAGATTCCCTGGAGTCTGATTGCCGACAGCGATGGGGAAAAAAGTCGGAATTTCGATTCACGTTGGCGACGGGACGCCAAAACGTTGGGAGTGGGCGAGGCGGGCTTTACTTAAATGGCCATAACTCTCCAACGGAATGAGACAATTACACCCAAGTCGGTACACCTGTGCACGGGCTCAGCCTGTGCTCAGGTGAAAAGGGATGTGGCGACTGGCCACTTGGTGGCGCTGTAAACAGTAAAAACAACAACATGAATACGGCCATAGGCGACTGTATGTCAGGTGATTTTTCACACATGCACAAGGTATTCATACCACATGATAGAACTCCTCATTCGGAACAACTTTGCTTCTAGGACCACTGCTGCCAATCAAAGCGCTGGTTGAATAATG
The DNA here is from genome assembly GCF_051911475.1 of Siphateles boraxobius. Classification (NCBI taxonomy): domain Eukaryota; kingdom Metazoa; phylum Chordata; class Actinopteri; order Cypriniformes; family Leuciscidae; genus Siphateles; species Siphateles boraxobius. The sequence continues at coordinate 1,967,883 of NW_027509164.1, forward strand.
GAGATTATTTGAAGAATGATGAAAAAAACCCTAAATAACAGCCCTACTTTTGCAGACTGGTCCTAGGTTGAGAGTTTTACATCTCTCGATCAACCACTGCAGTTCAATTCTCTGGACTTCCTAGGTTGTTAACTACCAGAAGAAGAGGAACTCAAACAATCTGCTCTTTTAACCAGTGTGTCCAGGGGAGAGCGCGAACGCAGTCCCCCTCTACCATAAATTATGCAGTCGAGATTCCCACATTTGGGGAATTCACAGGGGTCAGCACAACCGGAGTGCAATGGCCGAGCCTCGCCCTGGGTGAACCTTCTTCCTGATCATGGTGTCTCTCCTGCCAGGTAAGTATGAATTCCCAGGCCTCCCGTCAGAGGCACCCTGTCCCTCTCCGCAATCCTCACCAACGGTCGGACAATCAAACACACACCTGATTCAACTCATCAGCTCATTCGTAAAAACTCCAAGAGATAAGAGAGAGACATCAAAAATCTGCAGCATCGGGCTCTTTTGCTGTTGTTGTTGTGGATGATGTTGTTTTCATGCTCCGGATCCATGAGCCAAAAATCAATTTCATACGCGGTCACCGGATAGTGGACGAATCAGATGTTAAACGAGATAAGAACAGAGTTGTTGTGTTTTTCCCCGTTTTTTCCCCTCTCACACCACCATTACCTGTATAGCATATGATCAGCTACAACACCTTTAAAGCACCCATACACAGCAATATACGTTACTTCCATTAACACCTGCTGCCACACAAGACTAAAACATCTCTTTCATTGAACACAGTTTTGGGGGTTGCACCGTTCCCAGAAGTACTGCAATACCGGGTCGATGCGTGGAGTGGACGGAGCAAGCCCCTGTTCCATCTCCCAGTTCCAAATATCAATTTAATATATGGTGCCCGGGTAAGGCACGTACCAGATATTAAACTGATAAGAACAGATTTTTTTTTCTTTTTTACACCAAAACCATATGTCACAGCAATATCACTCAATATTAATACAGCATAATTTCTCTTTTTTACATTCCATGATGTAAAGACTATTGAAAAGCAAAGAATAAAAAAACAGAAAAACTCTCCCTTTACCCCACTCCAACCCTCTGCAACCCTCTCCATACCCTCTTAGTCTCCTCTTCCCCATAACACACTTTGTAAGCTTTAACCTCTGCTGACATTTTCCCAAGTAAACTTAAAAATAACCTCTTTGACTCCATCCGAGGAATCTGCTTCCTCAAACACACAGTTCTCGATTCCCAAAGAACCTGTTTTCCCTCAGAAATCGTACTCCAAATTATTCTCCTACGTTCTTTTACAAAACCTTCTAAACCCACCCCATATATCACCAGATTCCTTGAAACAATCGGCCCTCCCCATCTATCCCACCATCGCATTACTAACCTCCAAAACGCACCGGCCCCAGGACATGTCCAAAAGACGTGCTCAACAGTCTCATCTTGACTACAACCAATTGGGCACTTCGGAGACCTACCTGAACCATGTCTATATAATCTTTCTCTTACTGGTAACCGGCCCAGTACTGTTAACCAGTTTAGATCTTTACAAAAACCAGTTAGATATGATGGTTGCAACAAAGTCCAACTCACTCCATATGGTGAAACTGATTTCTCTACACCTTTAGAGGTGTACCCTACACAAGTAATTCAAGCTAGGGAGAAGGTCAGCCTTCACCACCTCTAACCTACCCCACAAGGATAGCCCCCTTGAGTTCCACCTCACTATCTTCGCCTGGACTACCTTCAATCTTGCCTCCCAATTCTCCTTTGCACTATTCCCTCTCAAGAATCTGACCCCTAGGATTATCAGCCCGTCTGCACAAATATTATAACCTCCTTTTGCCTTTGTTTTATCATCCCACAGTCCAAAAAACATAACTGAGGACTTACCCACGTTAACACGTGCCCCAGACACCTTGCAAAACCCCTCTAGAATTCTGCCAACCACCTCAAAATCTGAACCAGAAGACAGAAACAGGGTTGTATCATCTGCATAAGCAGCCACTTTGGCACATATTCCCCCTCCTCCAGGCAAATGAACGTCTCTGAAAGAAGGCGCTGTTCTCAGTGCCGCCAGCAGAGGTTCCAAAGACAAAACATAAAGCAGGGGAGACAAAGGGCACCCCTGCCTTACTCCCCCTAGCTGCTCCACCTTTTCTGAAAAATGACCATTTATCCCTATTCTACTAAAAGCCTTACTGTAGAGCAATTTAACCCAAGCCCTGAAGACTGTCCCAAACCCCAACCGCTTCAACATGGCTTCAAGGAAGGTATGACTAACCCTGTCAAAAGCCTTCTCCTGGTCTAAACTCAAGATAGCTAAAGGAAGCTGACGTTGTTCTGCCCAACTAATTATGTCTCTGACTAGAGCCAAATTCAAAGATATTGACCTGCCTGGGACCCCACATGTCTGATCTGCCTGAACAACCGACCCTATAACCCTTTTCAACCTTACTGTCAGAACTTTGGCCAGAATTTTGTAATCAGTAGTTAGTAAGGTAATTGGCCTCCAATTCCCCAATTCTTCCTTCAACCCTTTCTTATACAGTAACGACACCAGCCCTGTTCTCATTGTCGCTACCATCTCACCTCTTCTAAGGCATTCCTCGTACACATCCCACAAGTTCATTTCCTATCCACGGCAAAACCATCTCATAAAAAGCAGCCGGAAGGCCATCACATCCCGGAGACGTGCCCTTTTTAAGAGAAGACACCGCAGAGCCAACTTCTTGTAAAGTCAGAGGCCCTTCTAGCGCGGCTCTCTCTTCTTCCTCTAAACCCCCTTCCAAGACCTCCAAAAAACTCCTCATATGCTGTAACTGAAGGAGTTCTGTTACTAAATAAATTCCTATAAAAACCCTCAGCTACATCCAGCATCCCCTTTACCGAAGTTTGCACCTCCCCTTGACCCCTCAGACCCTCTATGTAACTTTTCCTTTGTCTGGCTCGCACTGTGGCAAAGAAAAAACTGGTTGGCTTTTCATCATAGAGTCGTTTTCGGACACTTGACCATTGCAAGAAAGACTTAGCCTCTTCCCAAAAATGTTTTTTAAGTCATCCTGCAAATCTCTAGCCCTGGCCCATCCCTCAGCTGACCCTAATGCACCTTCTGTCCAAAGAGCTTGAAGCTCTTCTGACCACTTGCTTATTTTTCCCCGCTTTCTTCTAGCCTTCTCCCTTCCCCAATTACGGCAGAAAAAGGCTACTCTCTCTTTGAACCCCTCCCACCAATCCCCTTGTGACTGAAACAAACCTTGCAAATTTTTCCATCCAGCCACCAAATTAAAGAGCGCAGTACAAAAAACTTTGTCACTCAAAAAGGAAGTATTAAACCTCCACACACCCCTCCCCCGCTCCTCCCCTCCTACTTCCAACCATACTCCCACCATACAGTGGTCTGAACACCACATGGGTGCTTGCGTGTAATTAAACACCTTAATGTGTGACGGCACAAAAATATAATCCAAACGTGCCCCCACCTGTCTGCTGTTTTGCCAAGTGAAAATGGGATCCCGCCCCCCCGCCCCTCGGAAGGAGTCACGTAGCGAGAACCCTGATGTCAAAAGAGCCAGCAAACTACCTGAACCATTGTCCAAAGACACATTAAAATCCCCTCCCAAAACTAGCAGCCTGTTAGTATACAGTATAGCATTCAAGCTATCTAGAAACCCCTCCCTGTCACCCAAATTACTCGGTGCATAAACATTGATAAAGCGAAAAGCAATCCCTCTCCACCTCACATCCACAACCACTATCCTCCCTGGGATGATTACAATAGCAGACTCAATAACAAAATCCCATGAATAAAATAAAATAAAATACCCACCCAATCCGCATTGACGTTCCCCACTCCCCAAAAAGAAGGCCCCATATCCCACTCTGCAGAAAAAACAGTAATATCATGTTTGTCCTTTAGATGGCATTCTTGCAAAAAAACAAACATCAAGAGGTAACATTTATAAAGAAAGGAAAATTGCAGTCCTTCTTTGTGTCATTTTTAAACCCCTTACATTCAAGGTAGCCATCTTTAAACATATCATTTAAAAAAACACCTAATAGGAAAAAAGAAAACCAGACTGCTTCCCATCCCAATGTCACAAGCTCCCCTTTTGCTCAGAACATTTTTTCCCCCTACCTTTCCCCTTCCCAAAAACTTCAGTCCATTCAGTACCTTCCTCATCGACATCTTCCCTCCCTCTTCCCTCATCCTCCTGCAAAATCGACATTACTTTTTCCAACACCCCTCCACTTCCCCTTCTTCCCTTTACAGTACTTTCTTCTATAAAACCCTCCACAATGTCCATCTCACCTCCACCCTCATCTCCCTGGGCTCGGTTGAATTCCAGATCCTGAGCCTGGACCTTACTGCATTTTCTCTCTCTATCACCAGTCATGTGATCGAAAAGCTTCCGTCTTCTCATGCCTTGTCCCAGCTTCATTGTGTCCTGTTGCCCCTGTCCAGTAACTTCCATTGGCTGGAGCTCCTTTTCATCCCCCGCTGACTCCCCCAACCCCTGTCCATTCTCCTCATAAATGCCACACAGGACTTCTGCCACATCGAACTCTGACCATACTTGCGAAGAACCAATCTGAAGCTCCACCTCTTCTTCAATCCTTTTCTTTTCCACCTCATCTCCATTCCTTACTTCAGCTGCCTGCACTCTCACAGTAGCTTCACCAACACCCGCATTTGAAGGGCCCGCCTCCTGGCTGTCTCTCGCCACAGGAACACTTGATAATAGACCATCAAAATCAGCCTGTAGATCTTGTCCCTCTTTGAACAGGCTGGCATATGTTTTTTTCCGCTTAGGGCATACCCGGAACAGGTGGACCAATCCTCCACATAAACTGCATTTCTTAGGTTCCGGACAAGCTATTGCCATGTGCTCTGTCGATCCACAAAAGCGGCATCTCTGGCCTGCGCATTCTGCTTTCACATGACCCTGTGCGCCACACCTCCTACAGTACACCGGCTGAGCTGGATAGTGCAAAAAGCCCCTGTTTGAACCAATGAAGAAGGAACCGGGCGGATGCACTAATCCTCCTTCAACAGCTGGGTCTGCACGCAACTTCACCAGGTATCTTCTCTTCCCTGTCCATATACCAAAACGATCTTTCAACCGCTCACCACATTTCACAGTCTCACAGTACCTGGCCAAGAAGGTCAAAACATCACCATCTTCCACAAAAGGATTGTAGAGGTGGATCGTTAAGGGCAGAAAATCTTGAGCAAAAGCCGGGAAAAGCTGTATGCCACTCAAACGCTGATGATCTTTTTTCTTCTCCCAAGCTTCATAAAAGGCAGCACAGTCTCTCAATTGAAAAAAAGTCAAATCCATGAAACCAGAAGTCGAAAAATCTTGCAAACAGAAAATTAAAGACGCTGAAATCACAAAAACTTCCCTTAACAGCTCAGTCACCACAAAATCTCTTCCAAATCGTTTCTTAACATCCATCGGTGCATCTTTCTTGACCTGAAAGTGCACTGTGTTCTTTAGCCGCACCAACATGGTCGGCAGTGGAGCATCCTCTCTGGAAACGTCCATTCTGGTCGATCGCACACTTGATCTTAGCCAAAAGGCCGAGAAGCGATGACACAATGACGCAGAGGCGGGGGAGCCGTCAAAGGCCACGCCCACCTGGGCCGTGGCGAGAGGGTCTAAAGGTCGCCAACAAACAAGCTCAGCTCACAGCAATACAAGCTCAGCTTGACTGTTGACACCGAAAATGGATCACAGCAAAGCGCACAACACGACACTTTGGAGTGCAACCTGGGATTTTGGACCAACAAACATTCTGCCCTAAAAGTGAGCGGGCAGACCAAAGCGTACGTCGTAGAGACTTGAAACTCTTGAGGGATGGTAGTACCCGCCCGGTCTACAACATCACCAAGGCTCGGCCCAATCGGCCCCAAGGTGGCGCTGCAGCGATCAGAAGTACGAAATGCCTCGTAACTCCTGAACCGTCCGTCGCAGACCCAAGTGTCTTACATCACCGGAATCCTTGGCTCGGGCCGAAGAAGACGCAGGCCTCGGATTCGATGGTTGCGCTGGCGAGATTTTCGGGTATTTGGGATTTTGTGAAAAAGCTACTTTTGCCATCTGGTCAAAAGTCAGGTCTTTCGCCCGATCTGACCCAAACCGGTGCAGAAAGATTCCCTGGAGTCTGATTGCCGACAGCGATGGGGAAAAAAGTCGGAATTTCGATTCACGTTGGCGAAGGGACGCCAAAACGTTGGGAGTGGGCGAGGGGGGCTTTACTTAAATGGCCATAACTCTCCAACGGAATGAGACAATTACACCCAAGTCGGTACACCTGTGCACGGGCTCAGCCTGTGCTCAGGTGAAAAGGGATGTGGCGACTGGCCACTTGGTGGCGCTGTAAACAGTAAAAACAACAACATGAATACGGCCATATGTCAGGTGATTTTTCACACATGCACAAGATATTCATACCACATGATAGAACTCCTCATTCGGAACAACTTTGCTTCTAGGACCACTGCTGCCAATCAAAGCGCTGGTTGAATAATGGAGATTATTTGAAGAATGATGAAAAAAAACCTAAAAAACAGCCCTACTTTTGCAGACTGGTCCTAGGTTGAGAGTTTTACATCTCTCGATCAACCACTGCAGTTCAATTCTCTGGACTTCCTAGGTCGTTAACTACCAGAAGAAGAGGAACTCGAACAATCTGCTCTTTTAACCACTGTGTCCAGGGGAGAGCGCGAACGCAGTCCCCCACTACCATAAATTATGCAGTCGAGATTCCCACATTTGGGGAATTCGCAGGGGTCAGCACAACCGGAGTGCAATGGCCGAGCCTTGCCCTGGGTGAACCACCTTCCTGATCATGGTGTCTCCCCTGCCAGGTAAGTATGAATTCCCAGGCCTCCCGTCAGAGGCACCCTGTCCCTCTCCGCAATCCTCACCAACGGTCGGACAATCAAACACACACCTGATTCAACTCATCAGCTCATTCGTAAAAACTCCAAGAGATAAGAGAGAGACATCAAAAATCTGCAGCGTCGGGCTCTTTTGCTGTTGTTGTTGTGGATGATGTTGTTTTCATGCTCCGGATCCATGAGCCAAAAATCAATTTCATACGCGGTCACCGGATAGTGGACGAATCAGATGTTAAACGAGATAAGAACAGAGTTGTTGTTTTTTTTCCCTCTCACACCACCATTACCTGTATAGCATATGATCACCTACAACACCTTTAAAGCACCCATACACAGCAATATACGTTACTTCCATTAACACCTGCTGCCACACAAGACTAAAACATCTCTTTCATTGAACACAGTTTTGGGGGGTGCACCGTTCCCAGAAGTACTGCAATACCGGGTCGATGCGTGGAGTGGACAGGGAGAAGGCCTCCGTTCCATCTCCCAGTTCCAAAAACCAATTTAATATATGGTGCCCGGGTAGGGCACGTATCAGATATTAAACTGATAAGAACAGATTTTTTTCTTTCGAAAAAGTTTTATTGTCACAAGTTTTCATTCCATGTTTTCCATTTACATTTTTTATAAATCAAGTATTTATTTACACATCTTAAAACAACAAAAACAAACAAATAAAAAAGACACAATTTATAGTTAAAAATCAATTATTGATTGTGTGTTGTGTAAAAGTCTATGTATGTTAATATTTGTGTTGTTTTAAAGGAAACGTAAATGGATTAAAATAAATAGGAATAAAACATAAAAACAATAAAACATGCCAAATAAAACATCTCTTGTAAAGGATCGAGGGTGAGTCCCTATCAAGATTGTCCATTCACTCCAGGTCTCCAGAACAGGCCCCAGACTCCCCGCTTCTGGTGCCCAGTGGAGATCCCCTCTCCTCCGGCCCGCTGGCCCGCTGTTCCCGTAGCCAGAGTGGTGAGGGTGCATCTACGGGCGGCCAGGTACGGTGGCGGCCGGGACCCTCTCCGTGTGACCCCGGCCCCCCCATCCGAATAACGACGTGCGGCCCACCCTGCAGCGTTGTTCTTATTCACTGCTCGCACGCGTGGAGGGGGACCGTCACGCGTTTCCCCACCAGCAGGTTACTGGTGACCCAGATGGCATCCTTGATCACGTTTAGGGTGAGCCAGAGTGAGGCAAATGTTGGTGGTGTCAACTCCTGACCCACCCCCAGCTTATAGTCCACCTGGGCCCCACCCGCTGGCAGGCACGGGAAAAACAGGGGGCAGGTCTTGGCCCACAGGTCCCGCGCAGCGCCGCACTCCCAGAGCAGATGTTGAACGGTCTCCGGGGAACCACATCCGGACCGTGGGCAGGTGGAGTTTTTGGCCATGCCTCTGGAGTGCATAACCGCCCTGGCCGGGAGGATCTCATGAGCCACCATCCACGACAAGTCCTTAAGCCTGTTCTGGAGAGCTGGGTGGGCTGCGTTCCTCCAAACGTCTTTGGCCTCACCTAGTGTGAGGCCTGGAACCGGACTCACCGATTCTCGATCCTGCACAAGAGAGATGAGAGACTTGTGATTAGTTAAAATAGTGGCATCATTTGTTTCTAAAAGATATTTCTTTAAAAATTTCTTAATAAAAAGATGTTCTTTTGACAGATTAAAAGACACTGGACATTTAAGATCAACTGGTAAAATTTTCAAAGATCTTAGGTACGACCCCATCCAGAATCGGGTCATGGCTGCTGTCTTGTGTTCTCTGGATGGGGTCAGGGCGTATTTAATGTGGAGGGCGGTGAAGCGGCTGCCTAAAAACAGGTGGGGGTCTGGGAGCCCTTTTCCGCCATTCTCTCTTTTTTTCTTCACCACTTCTCTTTTGAGTCGCTCCCACTTGGACCCCCACAGGAAATAAAACACTGCCCTCTCCAGGTAGATCAGGAAACTTCGTGGGGGACTAAAAACAGAACAGACAAGTAAAATCAGTGGTAAAATCACGGCTTTAAAAATTAAGATCTTGCCTTCAAACGTCAGATTTCTTAGTCCCCAAAAGCCCAGTCTTTGCCTAACTTTCCCTAACATGTCAGTCCAGTTTCCCTGTCCTCCACCCTCTCTGTCAAATTTTACACCTAAAATTTTCAAATTATTGTCTTTAAAATCCAAATCTAGTCCACCTGTGTCAACGTTCCCCCACGGCCCGAAGAGCTGGGCCGCAGACTTGCTCCTATTGAGCTTGGCGCCTGAGGCCCGACCGTACCAGTCAGTCAAGTCCATTGCTCTTCGTACCGATAAAACGTCCGTTGCTAAAAGGGTCACGTCGTCCATATATAAAACGCAGGTTGTCGTCAGTCCACTAGTCCCTGGAATGCCTAGTCCTTTAATCCATTTGTCCCTTCTCAAGATTTGTGCCAGTGGCTCTATGCAAGTCACATACAGGAGGGGAGATAAGGGACACCCCTGACGGACGCCGCTGTGGATATTGACAGCTTTGGATAAATGCCCGTTAACTAAAATTCTGCTGACCAGACTGTTGTACAGCAGTCCCACCCAGGCTATGAACCGCCCTGGAAACCCCATTTTACCCAGTACCTTAAAAAGGAACTGGTGCGAGATGCGGTCGAATGCTTTTTCAAAGTCTAAATTTAGGACTACTAGCCGAAGGTTTCTGTCTCTCGCATAACAGATGGCATCTCTGATCAGCACCAGGCTGTCCGTGATCTTCCTTCCTGGCACAGCGCATGCTTGATCCGGGTGGATTACGTCCTCTAAAACTGTCGACATGCGTGTGGCTAAATTTTTGCTAAAAAGTTTACAGTCAACGTTTAAAAGAGTAATGGGTCGCCAGTTCCATAAGTCCGTCTTGTCCCCTTTCTTATGTAAAAGTGAAACTATCCCTATTCTAAAGCTGTCAGGAACTCTTTCAAGAGTCTCATTCTTTAAAAACAGTCAGTAAGTCAAAAGCTAAAATATCCCAAAAAGTCAAATAAAACTCCAGAGGAAGTCCATCTGTGCCAGGGGACTTTCCTCGTTTAAAAATTTTAAGAGCTTTGTGAATTTCTAAAATGTTGAAATCTTGAGATAAAATTTTACATTCGCAATAAACTTTCTTTTCTAAAAACTCTAAAACTTCCCTTAACGTGTCATTGTGAACTTCTTTGAAGTAAGTTTCCTTTAAAATTTCTTTTGTGGTGTAAACCTCCCTCCCTCCACTTTTCAAAGCAGTGATTGCCCCACCCCGTGAAATAATTTTTTTAAAGAAATACCTGGTACACCTTTCACCTTCCTCAATCTCCCTCTCCCTGCTCCTTAAAATGACACCTTTGCTTTGAATTTCGGATAAAACTGACATTTCTTGCTTTATTTCTTTAATTTCTTCACTAAAATCGATCCCATCGTTTAAAAGATTCAAATATCTCTGTAGTCGTTTTTGCAGCCCCATCATGCGTCGATTTAATCTGTTCTTTTTTATTTTCCCTATCTCTCTAAAAAATTGTCTCGTCCGTTCTTTTACCATCTCCCAACACTGTGCACGTGAGTCGTAAAAGTCTTGGAGGGTCTGCCATTGGCTGAACTGCTCCCTATACTCACTAACTACGTCTTTATCTTCAAAAAGGGAGCAGTTCAGCTTCCACAGTTCTTTTCTGCACTTGAGCATTGGGGAGCGAAACATCTGTTTCACTCCCACTCGTGGACACACTAACCTCAGACACGGTTACTAGGGAGGAAGCCATTTCCTCCTCTTCATCCTCCATACTGTCTTCTTTTTCAATTTCATTTTGAGGATTGGCTTCCTCCCCCTCACCAACTGCCAGAATTGACTCCGCCCCTGTGGCCGCCCCACTTCCTCCTTCCTGTCCAATCCCTGAGGCTGGCTGGGGGTTTGAATTTCCCGCCAAAACCTCGGGGCCCGCCTCCTCAATTGTTTGTTCTTTGGGTGGGGCGGCCATTTTGTTGCTTTTTAACTTGTTGGCAAAACTTTTAGGGCAGTCTCTGTAGAGATGGGATGATTCTCCACAGAGGTTGCACTTTCTGCCATTTTGGCACTCTTCAAAAATGTGCCCAATTTCTCTGCACTTCCTACACACTACTTCTTGGCATGCCTCGGCGAGATGTCCAAGTTTGCCACACTTGCGGCATAGCTTGGGCATCCCTTGGTAATGGATGTAGCCTCTATTCTCTCCCAACACAATCATAGAAGGTATTTGACTCAGGCCATGGTAGCTGTTGGGATCTGCCCATTGTTTAATGGGCACTCTCCACACACAGCTCCAGATACCGTCTTCATCTAAAACCTTGACTGGTTGTCCACGAATAGAGCAATATCTTGCCAACCATACAGAAATATCTTCTCCACTAACTGTTTCATTAAACATCCTGACAATCACAACTTTCAGTGAATTATCAGTCAGTTTTTCCACAGTGAACATGGAGAAATTGGCTTTACACATTTCAAACCGAGTCCAAAAAGTACTTAGCAAGGAAGCAGAAGCAAAACTTCCTAGTCCTTTTTTTATTTATTTATTTTTTATTTATTTATTTATTTATAATTCATCACAGTTCAAATACAAAAAAACAAAACCAAAATACAAAATATCTACAAATTCCTGTTGTAATGTTAATAAAATACTGTTTAAGTTCCATGCAGCATTGAAGAAATCAACCGATCTTCAATATCTTGTCAAAGGGGGGGACATTTGGTATGTTCCATAACATTTTTGTCTCATGGGTCTTAAGTGTCTGCATATCTCTTAAAATATGGTCCCCAATACATCTTAAGCTTGATTTTACCACTGATTTAGCCGGGATCTCATAATTCTGGAAAACACAAATATTTCTAGATTTCCATAACGCTTCCTTAAAGAGGTTTAAAATTGTCCACCAACGAATCCATTTATTCAAATGAGTCTCCTTTAGCTCTCCATACCAAATATCTCCCTCACTTGGCACTCTATAAAGATTTAACAACCATAGACGAATTAAATTCCATGCATTTTGGGCATATGAACATTCCCACAAACAATGTCTAATTTTCTCTTCTTCACCACAATTCATTCTAGGACACAGCGTGGTGCGGTTACAGTTTCTTTTCTTCAAAAAAACCCGAGTGGGTAAACAATTGTGTACAACCTGCCAAGCGATATCTTTATGACAGTTAAATAAAAAATCATCATTCACATTCCTCCAAACCTTAACACTGAAGGGGGTGGATTGGAATCCACTGCTGCTTCAATGTATATGTAATGATTGATTATAATTAAGGTATTAATCAATATTTTTCCTTCTAAATATCAAATGAGTTGAATGACTTCTCTGGAGATTTTACTTTATTTATATAAGTTACCATTGTGATTACTGAAATGTTCTTTTCATGTATTCTTTAATGTCTGTATTTGATATCTGAATGCAGTGCTTGCTTATTTAACCCAGCTTCCAGAAATGAAATAGGGACTTGTTTTGTGTTTGAGAAAGGTCTTCAATGTGTTTAAACATATAGGGGTCATTGAAGCCAATAGTTTAAGGGGCCATTTCTTTGTTAAAGCCTTTCTTTCCAGTTAGACTAAAGTTTAGCTATCCTTGAGAGAAAGAACGCATTATCTTGATGTTTGGAGAGGACTCTCCTGTTTATAGTGAGAGCCTGGCCAAATCCAACCTTGGAAAAGCTGTGTGTCGGTGTGTGTGTTAGTCTTCTTGGTTACAGGTTAAGGAACCACTGGCATTATTGGACATTGACTGAGTTGTTGTTCTGGACATGCTGAGAATGCGGGCAATCATTCCGTGGTGACATCTCTGGCAAATCAACACACAAGGTAGTAAACTTTTATTAATTGTTAGGGCTGTCTGACTGGAAGAGATTTTGAAGGAGAGCGGGAGAGCCTTCACTCCGATGAGGCGAGTGAAGGAGTAAGTAGCCTTCACTCCGATGAGGCGAGTGAAGGAGTAAGTTGTAGGCCTACTGCTGAGAGGATAAGAAGTCGCTGAGAGCGTCGTTAAGGGTAACGGCAGCAGACAGCGCAAGCGAAGCGTGCTCTGTGTGGGCCCCGCTGGGCATTAATGGTGTAGCACCACCCCAGCAGAGTACGTCCCTGGACGGGAGGTCCAGTGGCACCGTAAACCTGCTCAATCTCTTCCATCTCAGATAGGGGATCCCCGAATTTAGTGAATCAGGCAGTTAGGGATACTAACAAAAATAGGGTTGTTTGCCAGGGATGCATCAGGAATGATCCCGAGAGAGAAAAAAAAAAGTTGTGACCCAAATTGGCATGGACCAGTATATGTAACTGTCAGGGTTCCCACGGGTCATGGAATTTCTGGAATGTCATGGAATTTTAAAAGGTCTATTCCAGACATTGAAAGTCAGGGAATTTTATATATTTTTTGTCCAAGTCATGGAATATCAGGGAATTTAGTTTGTTGCTTTAAATTTTAGTTTCCATTTATCAAAATGTAATTTTTCTATACCAATTCTCACCACCAGGGGGTGCAAGCGCGTGTTGTTGACGAAGAACATAGCAACAGTTAGAGCAAGACATTCATTCATAAATACTCATTTACAACAATTGAGCATGCATTAAGTTTTTTGTGATGATTATCTGGGTCAGTATATATGCGGAAAAGATGATAAAGGCACAAAAGCTGTTTTTTATGTTTCATTCATTAACTTCATTGTTACTTTCCCTGTGTAGCCTTATGCTGCGTTCACACCGGACGCGAATAGCGCGTCAGGCGCGAGTGATTTCAATGTTAAGTCAATGCAAAGACGCGTTACACTCGTAAAAAATTCCTGCGGCGCGAATGAGGCGTGTAGCGCGGCGCGGTAGACGCGAATACGCCTCATTCGCGCGTCGAGTTCGCGCGAATGGCGCGAATTGAGCGTCTGGCGCGTTACGCGCGAATGGTGCATTTTGTGCATTCACGCGTTTGACGCGAATTCGCGTCTGCCGCCCAAGTTGAAAAATCTGAACTTTGGCGTCAATTCGCGCCGCGTTTACCAATCAGAAGCCTAGCTGCTTGCTGCTGTCACGTGGTGAAGTATCTGGATGCTTCAATACATTATTTTGTAATGGTTCTAATGCACAACAAAGCAACTATTTTATCACATAAAACTTGATTTCAATATATAGACATTCATTTTGTATTGAATGCTATTTATTCCATATCTAGATTATATTAAATATTATTATAATGTGAAGACAAACATACTGCATTATACGTTCATGTCTGGACAGTGTTGTGTGTGAGAGAGAAAAAAATCACAGGACAGATTAATCACTTTTGGAGGCTGGCTCCATCATCAAAACAAAAATAAATGACAGATTAGGTGGATGAGGGCGAGGGTGATCCTCGCTCCGATGCGGGACAACAGGTCATCAAGCTGGGTGCGGGACCGGCGGAAGTACCGCTGAAAGCGGCTGTCATCCAGGCGCAGCTCCTGGAGCGAGCAAATGGTGAAACTCGCCACACTGGGTCAAAGGGTCAGGTGGACACAAATACGGCGACGATGACCCCTACGCCGCCGTTCTGCTCTCCATGGCAAATACAGAGCTGTGACTCTCTCGGTGAATGCTCGATCAACATAAAAAAGATGGCCGCCAACGGGTTTCGATTGTGACGCGCGTAAATTTCGCTTCAAACTTTTGTTTTTTTACGCGCGTCAAGAGCGAAATTGACGCGCGTAAAAAAACAAAAGTTTGAAGCGAAATTTACGCGCGTCACAATCGAAACCCGTGAATGGATTCAAAGTGGTCAAGCGTATAACTAGACGTGGTAGGCGCGAATTTGACGCGCTATTCGCGTCCGGTGTGAATTAGACTACATGTTATCAACTTTTTCTAACATGAACGGGATTATAATCGGTTTCCCTCAATACCTGATCATACTCAAGGATTCCCATTCCATCAGGACAAAACACTTAACGTAGCTTAATGGATTAATACAGTGATATAAAATACCAAACTCGCACCTTATTGGGATGTATGTATAAGACTAAATGTAAAATTGGCTTGACATTCGCACATGTAGGGACCGTCTCTAAAGTAACATTGGTAGTCCTATAGGCCTAAACGTTTCTAACTTCAATAGCAAACTTCAATTTATTTGAATAAATTGCGCATTATGCCTGACACCTACATGAACACTTAACAGTTGGTTTTATGACTGCAAGTTGTTCTCTTCAAATGCTATTAAAGTTAGAAACGTGTTTACCAATGTCGTGTGTTACTTTAGAGACGGTCCTTAAATGTGCGAATGTCCAATGTCAAGCCAACTTATGCCAGTATCACTGAGAAACGCTCAGATGTAAACTTTGCGCGTTAAGTTCATATTCTGAGTCCTTCTGCTTGCCTGCGAGTTTGGTCTTTTATATCACTGTATTAGTCCATTAAGCTACGTTAAGCGCTTTATATGTCCAGCAGGGGAATCCTGACGTATTGAGGGAAACCCTAGTAGCTACTGCATGAAGCACAATTGCCGCAATATAAGGTTGAGGCAACTAAACATGTCAAACTCAAATGTAACATTGGATCTGTATACATCCGTATCGGTGGAATAACATTATAATCTCGTTCACGGTAGAGATGCATGTAGGCTACACAGGAAAAGTAATCGTGAAGACACTGAATTTCACATAAAACATAATAGTCACAGATACACTTACATTGTTGTAAATGAGTTTTTATGAATGAATGGCTTGCTCTAACTAACTGTTGCTCGGTCTTCGTCAACAACACGCGCTTTCACCCCCTGCTGGTGAGGTCGACAGACAGCAGAAGGAGATTATGCTGAGTAATCTACTGCGTTTCCTGCAGTTCCTGGACGTCAATGTTGAATTTACTGTCGAATTTGAACCACTGAATTTGTTCAATCCGCCTGTTGAATATTATAGGTTGTATTTATAATCAGTTTGAATATTTTGGAAGTGAAATATGAAAGGTGAATATGGATTATTGAAATTTGACTAATGAAAGTGTGTTTGAAATGTTTTGAATTTAAATATTCACAGCTTAAATATTCAACCATGCTAAATTTCAGCCCATAAAAATGCAAACCCTAAAAATACAAAGCATTAAAATACAAGCAGGGTTAATGCAATACATATTTTTTCAAGTAGTACAATTTTTTTTTAATTTTTTTTTGAAAAAACAAAAGGGACAATACATATTAATGAACATTTTCACAAATGTAAATATGTCAGATTATAGCCTTAGGCTAATTTCCATCTGCAATTCAACAGGCTTTTTGTTTAAAAAACATTTGGCATTATTTTACTTTCATATTATAGGTCATGGAAATTCATCTTTTTAGTCAGTGAAAGTCAGGGAAAAGTCAGGGAATTTGACATTTGGTTTAGAGTGGGAACCCTGAACTGTGATTTTGGAGTATACTCTGCAGTTTCATCACGGAGAAGCCAAGCTGTGTTGTTCAAAGATCGCCGCCTCCATTTCTGCAATGACTTCAGGTGAGTTTGAACTGTTATTAAGATATGGCAGACAAACTGAGTAACTTGATCAGTAACCTGAACAGTCCTGAAACTAATAGTGAGACAGAAAAGAGCGAACGCTGTAAGCAGCTGTGCTCTGAAGCCCTCACTTCAGAGAAATTTGCAGAAATTATTAAGTAAATGGTTGTCTTGATAAGTTTTGCTTCTGTTTGGAAATTTAAACAACAACTTGACTGGCTACAAACAAACAAAGAAACTGAAAAATTAAAATGTTTAGCCTTGTATTGCTTACGATGATTACAAAAAGCAAGTATATTAAATTATGGGTCGAAGATCATTTCCTTGGACAAGTGTGACTAAAGTTAAACAGACACTTTGTGAAAACAACTTAGAATATTTTGCAGCTTATGAAAATTAATGTTCTGCCAATAATAATGATGAAGATTATGATTGGGCTATTATGATTAAATCAGCCACTGGTGGACTGTAAAAGAATACAGAGAACTGCTTATCAGCTCGGTTTGCATTCCTGAATGGGACACACTGCTTCAAGGGTGTGCAGTAAGTTGGAGCCGAGAGTGTTTTAATGGTGGTCATCAGGACCATTTAATACGTAACTGTAAATGCCCACCGAGAAGGTGTTTAAAATGTGATAAAATGACAACACATTTTTGGTAATAATATTGGTTTGAAAGTAGATCAGTGTTTAAATGATGACAGTGACATTTTTCGTCTGAGAAATAAGAGATAAAAAGGTCAAAAGATTGAAGTCTTAAAGTGAATCCTTTTGAAGAAAATATCTATAATAGTAATTTCTATAATAGTAATTTTTATAAGTGAATTGATGAATACAGGTTGATGTAAAATGAATGACTCCAACAGATGTGAGTTGCAAAATATATCAAAGTAACTAAAAGGATGATTGTGTTGTAATTAAACATTTTAAAAAGGTTTTAGATGATATAGAGAGACTAATCTCACAGATGATTTACAATAACTGCAAAAGTATCACAAGCAGAGAGTGCTTGCCTCGTCAAACTTATAGTGTGAATCCTAATTGGAGATTGATAAACTCCAAGAGAAAACTAAAGTCAAATATTAAACTATGGTTGAGAACTTGACAATTAAAATTGAGATTGAGAAATATGAAACGTTATTGAGAACTAGAATAATTATTTTTATGTAAGAACAAATAAGCAGAAGTAGTAGGCTACTGAATTAACAGTTGCTAAATGTAAAATGTGTTGAAAGGCATTTGATTAAACAAACAGCTTGAAAAGTTGACCATGAAAGAGCTAGAAGCTGATGTTTTGCTTTCAAAAGATAAGTCTGCTATTGGCTGTAATGAAACAGTTCGCTTATCTAAATCTGATGTGTGCTGTGGCTGAAACTGCCAGTGCGACAGAGACTCAATCTGAGTGGAAATTTGTAATGTCTAGATTCCCTGACGTGGGCAAAAGACAACTGTAAAACTATGTTTATTTGAAAACACATGTAATTTCTGGCAAAGATGCCTTAAGCTGGGCTAGAGTTAAAAGATGGTAGATAAAGTCTAATGTTAAAAGTTTTATGACAATGCAGTGTACCAGTCCTGAATGCCTCAGAGTCTCTCTCTCATTCAATGTCAGCTAAAAGCTGTTATCTGAGCCTGTGTCATAAGTGAAAATAAGTTATTGATAGTAAAGCACAGTGTTTCAGTTGAAAACCAGAGACACAGAGATGTTAAAAGAAATCATTACCATTCAGAGGGCAATTTTGTATTTAAATGTTAAAAATGTTTTAAATGTAAAACTGAATGACTTTAAAGAAGTCTTTAAAATAATAATACAGACCTTAAACGATAGAGGTGACATTTTGATTAGCGTATTTTAGGACCAGTAACAACTTTGTCTCATTTTAGTCTCCACCATTCAGGACCGATGGCTCCGGCTACAGATGAAGTACACTGAATGTACGGTTGTGATCTAAATTCACTGAGTATAGTCTAAGTAGCTAGGTTGCTGCTTTTAAGATAGTTAATGGATTTAAGTGATTAAATACTGTTGTTATTAACCTGTCTCCCTGTGAACACTATTAGGCAATCGGAATGGCTCTGGTGACTCTTGAACGTGCCTTTCCTAAGCTCCAGAAAACAGCTGAGTTCTGTTGAAGAAAACTGATTGTATTGGGAATGAGCGGTCACCAGTGTGTACGTGTGTACGAGTGGCTACTCAATGACGGGATGATCTTCCTGGCCAGGGGACAGCCCAACGCAGGGGGTCACGAACACTGGGCAACTCCGGATGGAGGTGTTATTTGTGAGAAAGGTATGAGAGTTGAGCGCTGATTACTGGAGGCCACCGGGGTCAGCAGAGCATTGAGAGGTGAGATGCGCTGTGAGGTTAAAATTAATGTTACGGCAGTCTGACCCAGAAATGTGAGTTCCTCTATACCACTCACCAGAAACCGCATTGATTGTATGGCTTGTTTTTCATTGTGACAAGTGTCTGCAACTATGCCAGGGGAAGACACCCTGAAGAGAAGAAAATTAAAGATAAAGAGATAACGGGAGTGGGCTTTCAGGAGCCAGCTGATTCCATGAGGTGATTGCCATTATTTGCTGCGGAGACAGTAACAAAACTTAATTATATGAGGGACATGATGTTGGTTGCCATATGGGCAAGTAAAATGTACAGAAGAGTTAATGTTGAGCTAATATGTCTATAACATAGTTTTAACTCCTGAAGGTCGTTAGGCATGGTGGTGGCTAAAGATGAAGACAGCTTTGTAGATTTGAGAAAAGTCTGGATAATAAAGCTGAATGGTAAAAGGTTAATGTAATGGATTTAATATTACATTTTGTCTAAATTACAGTCTTAGGAGGCTGTTGAAAAGATTATTTGTTTAGAGAGAGAGAGACTGTCTGAGTGGAGGAAGGGTTGGTAACTGTGTCTGTCTTTCTGTTATCGGCCTGCTAGAGCAAGCTGAAGCAAAATAATGATAATGAAACAAAACAACCCAGCTGACCTCGTTAAATTCTAATGAATAATGAACAGGCATGCTTTGAAACTGGTTAAGAGACCATGTAAAATTAGGTAGAAGCTACAGGAAAATGGGAAGTTAAAATCTTATTTAAAATTTAAATCTTTTAGCAATAATATAAAGAAAAATGAACATTGAAAATGAACAGTTAACATATGTGTGTCTAGTATGAGTGCGTGTGATGGTGACAGCACTTTATGTCTTGTATGTATTAGTTTGGGGTACTATTATTTCCTGATTTTGAGGATATTGTGTCATTAACCTCTGGAATTAGTGTTTTATCATTACAGATGGGTTAAGTGAAATGACCAACTTTAAAAAAGTTGATAATTCTAAGTCAATCTGATGAAAAGACAATGCAGAACATGGGACGAGCTTTAATTGGAGTGGTTCTCCAGCTCTGTCTGCTATTGGTAATTATGAATGCTTTTGTCATTTATGATATTGAACTGAATTACTCTCTGGATTAGTATTTTATATAAATTGGAATTGTAAAGAAGATTGCCGTCCATTCTGGGGTAAAACTCTTGTCTAAATTCAACTGAGGGTCTAAATTTAAATATACAACTAGGTGGGATCATAAGGATAAACGTAGGAAAAAAAAAATATATATATATATATAGACTTGACGGCAGAGAGACAAAGTGACACATTGGCTAAGTCACTATCCAAATTATCCAGAGTGAGCTCCCTCATTTTTATTGAAAGGCCGGAGGGCGAACAAAGGAGGAGTGAATATAACTTCTAAAAAGAAAAGGTTTTATTTCTCCATCCATTAAATGTATGTATGACATTAGATGTCTAAGAAAACTACAATTTACTAAAGGTAAAAAGAGAAAGCAGCTATATGGCTGTGGGCTGGGATCTGAGTAACATAATATTTTGGTTTCTGTAAAACTATAAAGATAAGTGGAACTGAGACAAATACTGTGAGAAGTAGTTATAATGAAAAATAAAGTTGAAGTTAATGATAAGAAAACAAGAGTATTGAAGAATTAATAAAATACCATGATTTCCCTAACGAGGGAACTTTAAGTGTCACTAGGCTGACAGTGGTGAGAGACTCGGATGCAGAAGGAACTGGCATGTAGGGCAAGATGGAAGAAATATAGTAGAAAAAAAATGTATGTTATGAAAATACAATTTCTGATAGAATTTATGGAAGTCAAATTAAGTTTAAATGGTGAGTTTCAAAATAAAAATAATAAGACATTGTATGATTGACAGGGATTCAAGTGATATAAGGATAAGGAATGAACAAAAGCTTTATTAAGCAGAATGGGGAACGATCCTATATTTTAGTGGTAAAATAATGACCGAAATGATGATGTGAATTTGTTTTATTTTATTTCTATTTTTGAAAAGAGTAAAAAAAAGTATAAGATGTTATATAATTAAGATGGTGACTGTAAACTGAAGGATGAATTCATGGAGAGACTTAAAGTGGATTATTATGGGTCTTATTTTTTTTATTGTTGTTTATTTTCAGTTTGACAACCTTTTTGTTTTCAACCAGTGTTTGAACCTTTTGGGTCTATAAATGGGAGTAGTGAAAAGAATGGATTAACTATTCTTCTTAGTTTATTATAAAATGAATTGGAAATTATAAAAACTAGTGCATATATCCTGGTATTTATGATTATAGACAATGTCTGTATTTGGGATCTGAGTAGTGACTGCGGGTCTAGCCCATGCTAGGAATACAGCAACAGTGCTTGCTTATTTAGCCGGCTTCCAGAGAATAAATATGTACTTGTATTGTATCAGTTAATTTGATGATGAAACCAAATTAGCCTAGATGAATAATAGCTGTGTAAGACATGTAAAGACAGCTATGTCCAAAGGTTCTGGAGATCAATATTATAGTATGTGGGATATTTTGTTGATATTAAGTCATTGAAGGAAAAATATATTGTTTGTTTTATAAAAATTAACCTGACAGAGGAGCATGGGTCAGAAACCTAACATTTTGAAGCAGCCTCTTTATGGATAGACCTGATGTTGGTGTTTAGGACTCCACATTGGTCTAAAACGGGGGACTGAAGGGGGTGGATTGGAATCCACTGCTGCTTCAATGTATATGTAATGATTGATTATAATTAAGGTATTAATCAATATTTTTCCTTCTAAATATCAAATGAGTTGAATGACTTCTCTGGAGATTTTACTTTATTTATATAAGTTACCATTGTGATTACTGAAATGTTCTTTTCATGTATTCTTTAATGTCTGTATTTGATATCTGAATGCAGTGCTTGCTTATTTAACCCAGCTTCCAGAAATGAAATAGGGACTTGTTTTGTGTTTGAGAAAGGTCTTCAATGTGTTTAAACATATAGGGGTCATTGAAGCCAATAGTTTAAGGGGCCATTTCTTTGTTAAAGCCTTTCTTTCCAGTTAGACTAAAGTTTAGCTATCCTTCAGAGAAAGAACGCATTATCTTGATGTTTGGAGAGGACTCTCCTGTTTATAGTGAGAGCCTGGCCAAATCCAACCTTGGAAAAGCTGTGTGTCGGTGTGTCTGTTAGTCTTCTTGGTAACAGGTTAAGGAACCACTGGCATTATTGGACATTGACTGAGTTGTTGTTCTGGACATGCTGGCGCCCAGCAACCCAAATCTGCGACCTGGAAGGTCATGACGTGCCTAACTTCAGCTGCATAATCGATGGAGATATGCTTCAGTCTATCTGTATATGTGTGGAAAATTACTGTGTTTATCTATTTCATAGCCAATGAGAATCATTCATCCTGTAAGCAATGACGTAGCTTAGACCTTGGAAATCGTATAACTGCTGTGATCTTTGTAACTGTAAGCGGGGCGGCCTACGAACTCCTGTGCGAGTATTGAAGCTGACTACTGCTGATGAAACTGCAAACTATCTTCAGTAAATATTTTCTTTAATTTTTTATAATTCTGACTCTGGGTCTTCATTTTTCATATCTGGTTCTGGGTCTTTAACTGTACACCCCTTACAACACATTCTGCTTCCGTCAGCCTACCCACGGGGGTCATTCTAAATAAGAAAGGGGATAACTTTTCTTCTATTATCCGTCTATTTAAATTATCGATTGAAATATTGGACCACGACGATTTTTTAAGTAATCATAATAATCTATCGTATATAGCTGGTCTAGTTTCTGCATGTGGAGTGTTTTGTGGCGATCTCTTATTCCATATTCTCATTATTTCTTGGCCTACCCAAAACTTCGCAAAATAACTACTAAGGTTTGTTTCTTCGTCTTTTAAACAGGCTTTTATTATAGGAAGAGAAAACATAGCATCCAATTTGGTTTCAATATCTGGAACTGCTAATCCACCTTTCTCAAATATTTTACATAATATTTCGCGTTTCAATTTCTCTTGATTAGAACTCCATAAGAAACGAAACATCATTTTCTTTACGGAGTTTAAAAACCGTCTTGGGGCAGGGAAAGTTGCCGCTACATATGTAAGTGATGCTATGATCTCTGCATTGATTAATAACACTTTACCTCTAAGAGTGAGATCTCTTTCTTCCCACTGGTTTATTTTCCACTCTATTTGATGTAATCTAGAATTCCAATTCCTTTCCTCCATATCCTTACACCATACCATTCCTAGTAATTTAATGGCTTTGTCTTGGTTCTTTAACCCAAAATTGTATTGAGGTTCTGTCCAATTAAAATATAGAGTCTCACTTTTACTTCCTTTTGATCTTCATACCCGTTGCTAACCTAAAACGATCGCATACCAGTAGTGCTATTTCTACTGAATGATTATTTGTAAGTAGCTGGGTGAGGTCATCCATATACAGCGATAACTTTGCTTCTTTGCCCAAGCTCCCTGGAATTACTAACCCTTTCAATTCTGGATTTTGCCTAATAGCTTGAGCTAATGGTTCTATAGCTAACACAAAAAGCAGTGGAGATAAGCCACAACCCTGGCGCACTCCTGAACGAACTATAACAGGGGGGGACAGATGGCCATTAACCAATATGCGACTTTGACACTCTGTATATAACAGATTAATCCATCTGCGTATTGATTCCCCGAGCCCAAAGCCATCTAATGCTTTACGCAAAAAACAATGGTCTATGCTATCAAAGGCCTTTTCTAAATCTAATCCTAAAACACATAAGGGTATTTTGCGATCTTGTGCATAGAGAAGAGAATCGCGTATCAAAGCCAAATTTTGATGCAAGGATCTACCCTTAACTCCACTTGTTTGCTCATTCCCTATTAAACTTGTCATGATAGGTTGAAGACGAAAAAATATTGCTTTAGACAGTATCTTTACATCAGTTCCCAGCAATGTTAAAGGGCGCCAATTCTTTAGATCGGTTTTATCCCCTTTCTTAAATAACATAGAAATGGTACCCTCTCTCAATGTCGGGGGAAGTTTGCCCAGAACCAGACTTTCTTTGAACATTGACAGCATTGTATCTTTCAACTCTTCCCAGAATTTTACATAAAATTCTTTGGGTAAACCATCCATTCCCGGACATTTATTACCTTTCATACTTTTAAGTGCTCTTGTCAGATCGTCAATTGTGAAATCTTTTTCCATATCGATCAGTGACTCTTCTTCAATAAGAATTTTTGGAAGAAGCCTATCCATTATTTCTTCATCTATTTTCTTTTCAGAAAAGAGATCTTGATAAAAGGAGTGAATGTATGAAATTAGTTCTTTTGTTTCAGTTATAGATTCATTGTCTTGATTTTTTAATTCATTTATAACCGATTTTGACCGGAGCACTTTTTTAAAGAAGTAGCGTGTACATTTCTCATTAGATTCTATATGTTGTAGTCTACTTCTTATCATCAAACTCTTACTCTGATCCGCATAAATGTCTAAGATTCTTTTTTTCAATCTCCTAATATCATCCATAACGTCGAACCCAGAATGAGCCATAGTATAAAATTGTTTTAATTCCTTTTGGTGTGATTTACAAGCCATTGCTTTTTTCCTCTTGATTTTTCTACCCTCATTCATAAAGAATTTTTTTGTTCTAATTTTACAATCTTCCCACCATTCACCCATAGAATTATATAATGACTGCAAACTTTTCCATTGACTCAACTTTCCTCTGTATCGACGCACCACTTCCTGGTGATCTAGTAAGGTGATATTCAGTTTCCAATATCCCATACCTTTCGCTCTTATCCCTCCAAGTTCTAATTCAGCATCCAATTTAGCATGGTCCGAAAAAAAGGTTGGGTTTACTCCTGAATACAATACTGTTATCTGCGATGAGGTAAAAAGAAAATCAATCCTGGAACAACTCTGGCCATTAGACCAACTGTACCCAAGGCTATCTGGGTTTTTGGTTCTAAAGGCATCAACTAGTCCGAAGTCTTTAACTAATTTAATTAATTCTTGGGAACTTGAGTCCAAATTAGCTGTAGAGGAAGACTTTCTATCCTTCTGACTTAAATGACAATTGAAGTCTCCTCCTAAAATAACTTCTTTACCACAAATTAGTAGAGATGGTATTGCTTTCAAGACTTCTTTTCGACTTTGTAAGTCTGTGGGGCAATATACATTAATCACACGAAAATAAATATTGTCAAGTTTTACGTCAACATATATCAATCTCCCATTTACAACTTCTTGTGTTTTACAGATTTTTAAATCATTCCCTTTGAAGAGGAAGATCTGTTGTTGTTGTCTCCAGACCACACAGACGGACCATAAGTCCATCTGTCTTCTAGATATTTATAATCTGGTTTAAAGGGGATATTACATTCCTGAAGCAAACAAATATCATGATCTGCATTATATAAGTAGGAAAACACTGAAGTACATTTCACTGGATCCATGATACCTCTAGTGTTAATAGTAGAAACAGATAGAGGAACCATTATGGGGAGATGGGAAAGGAGGACAGGCAAATAACGTTAAGACAGTTCTGTTTTGCTTTTCAGCCTTTTCCTCTTTTTCTTTTTGTCTTGCATTTCCGTTCTTTTTGGGAGCGGTTGTTTATTAATATGCATGGTACAAGAAAGAGAAGTTATTTCATTGGAATCAAGAAAGGGAGTCGAATTAGATGACAGGGATGCCCAATTGGGAGAGTCCTCTTGATCTTGGATTCCCGATGATACATTAGTCGATGGAGAGGAATCTATCCCTTCTGCCATTTGATCGCCTGATGATGAGGAGTCTGAAAGAAGTGGAAAGGACGCAGGGAGAGTCCCCAAAACATCAAGAAGTAAGTTTCCATTGCAGGACTGGGGTTTCTGTGTGGGAGTGGAGGAGCCCAGAAGAGGAAAATCTGTGAGTGACTTTGGCGTATTCATTTCTAAATTAATCTCTTGCGTTTGTAGAGTAACATTTCCTCCATCTTTTGTGATGTAGTTCCTTCCTGCCTGAACAGGGTCCTCCTCGCCGAAAGACAGAGGAAGAAGGGCTCTCGGAGTAGCATCTTCACTCTGATCTGTTGTGGAGTTGATTGCTGAAGAATGTTGGTTGCTGAAAGGGATATTATCCGTTTCAGTTGTTTCCGGAGGATTGGTTTCCTTTTCCAAATCATCCCAGGTTGTTGTCGAACTTTATTTGCATATGCAGAAGGACAATCACGAAATCTATGATTATCTGCACCACACAGATTACACTTCATAGGTACCGGGCAATTTTTTGACAAATGGCCTTGGTTTTTGCAGTTTCTACAAAAAACAGATTCACATTGGGCTGCTAAATGGTTCAGAGAGCCACATTTTCTGCATTCTTTGGGTTGTACGTTGTAGAAAACAAAACCTCTAATTGTGCCTAATTGGATGATGGATGGCAAGTGGAGAAGCTCTCCTTTCTCGTTAGTTCTCAAACGAACATGAAATTTAGATGCTCCCGTCTTAATTCCATCTTCATCTTTGATTTGAAAGGCTTTTGTAACTGAGCAATGCATTGAAAACCAAGTAGATAAGTCCTCAATTTTAATCCTCTCTGAGTACATCATCACAGTCACAGTTCTGAGTTCTCTCTCAGCCAATGGAATCAATTCAATCTTTTGGAAGCAAGCAGCTTCCTTCTTTTTTGTTTGAAATCTTTCTAAGCACTGTTCGTATAGCAATAGCGTTGCAAAAATAACTTCAAAAGTTTTCCTACCCGGTAAGGCAAAAATGAAGTCCAGTTGAGAAGCACTAAAACCCAATTCTGTTTGCAATATCCTTCTGCTGAAAGTCAGCCGATCCATTTCTAGATCTTCCAGCAGCACAAATCTTGCTGTATTCCTTCGTGGTACTTGAGCCGCCATTTTCTCACTCCAAACCCAAGGGGCGAAGCCAAATAATCAGAAAAGAAATCTGAACCAAGGAAACAGTCCCTGGGTGAACCACCTTCCTGATCATGGTGTCTCCCCTGCCAGGTAAGTATGAATTCCCAGGCCTCCCGTCAGAGGCACCCTGTCCCTCTCCGCAATCCTCACCAACGGTCGGACAATCAAACACACACCTGATTCAACTCATCAGCTCATTCGTAAAAACTCCAAGAGATAAGAGAGAGACATCAAAAATCTCTTTTGCTGTTGTTGTTGTTGTGGATGATGTTGTTTTCATGCTCCGGATCCATGAGCCAAAAATCAATTTCATACGCGGTCACCGGATAGTGGACGAATCAGATGTTAAACGAGATAAGAACAGAGTTGTTGTTTTTTTTTCCTCTCACACCACCATTACCTGTATAGCATATGATCACCTACAACACCTTTAAAGCACCCATACACAGCAATATACGTTACTTCCATTAACCCTCTGGGGTCCTATGTGTTTTGGGGTCCTGGAGGTGTTCTGACATGCTCTAACATTTGTGCTTTTTTCAGTTATTATAAACATGTTAATGGCAAAGGTGTAAATTCACTCTATATAGCACAAACAGGGCTACCATAATATGTTAGCAAGATGTATGTACATGTTTGTATTTTTGAGAGAATATTGTTTATGCATGGTTATTGAAAAAACTAAAACTTAAAGTCTCTGAAATAAGGCCACAAAACACATACTAAATATGTGTCCACAAGACTTTTGACTAATGGATGTTCTCGCCTAGGATTTTTGCTTCAAAATGATCTGAAAATCATCCTTCCAAATCATTCACATAAAACAATACATTGATTTAAATTTAGTAAAACACTTTTTGTTTGGAAAGGCAATATGCGAAATGGGCGTGACTCATGTATAATGGTCTGATTCACACCTGTGAAGACAAAAGACCTGCTTAATGAGCCTGCATAATGAGCTTTTCACATGTGTGTCACTGAGCCACAAGAAAGAATACAAGGACACAAGAAAAGAAATGTGTATATATACTACAAAATTGGTTCACAGTTGGAAACATCTATAAAAAAATAGTATTTTTCCACTTGTATTTTTGCTTGCAAATTGTATAATATCCAAGGTGAACATTTCTAGTAATTGTGTAGTTAATTCTCATACTGTATTTTCAGAAAGTTTTGGATATGTATCCTCTCCCCAAATTTGTCACTAATAAAACACAATACAAATAATTTGAAGAGAAGGCTTATATTGACCTTTTAAGATTTTGTTTACATCTACCTTGTAAATATATTATTTGCTATTTTATTAAAAAGGTTACAATTACAGCAACAATTAAAATAACAATATTTCAAGTGTAATATTTCTTTGTAAAAACTAAAGTATACATTTTATCATACATATTTCAAAGTTAAGGATTCATTAGTTTGAATAAAGCCTACATTGGAACAAACACTATAATAGCATCCTAGTTGATGACTTTATTTTCGACAAAACAAACATAGCCTAATATATTTAACATTTGAGCAGAAATTGGTGAACAAAAGCTTATTCAATGTGGCAGTAGTCTATAGTTTAGGCTACAGTAAACAGTTAATAATCTATCCAAAAACTAGTCAACGAAATGTTGTCTTTCATATTTCTTCTGTAACATAGGCATATCGTTTGTTGTTTTTATGATAGCCTATATTAGGGCATATAAATATTAATTTGCAGTTTAATACGTTGCTAATACAAAGACATTTTAACGTTATATCAACATATTTCAGTCGATTTTCACTCATCTCAGTATAGCAATAGGGTTTGGTAAAAACTGTTCAGTTCATTCATTCACACACAGACGCGATTCATATTTAAACAGTCTTTTTGCGGTTTACATACACTATGATATCGCAATTAGAACACTAATACAAAAACTTACTTCTCAGATGGATATTTCATATTTCTTTGTAAAAACTAAAGTATACATTTTATCATACATATTTCAAAGTTAAGGATTCATTAGTTTGAATAAAGCCTACATTGGAACAAAGACTATAATAGCATCCTAGTTGATGACTTTATTTTTGACAAAACAAACATAGCCTAATATATAACATTTGAGCAGAAATTGGTGAACAAAAGCTTATTCAATGTGGCAGTAGTCTAGTTTTTCATATTTCGTCTGTAACATAGGCATGTCGTTTTTTTATGAGCCTATATTAGGGCATACATATTCAGTTCATTCATTCACACACAGACGCGATTCATATTTAAACAGTCTTTTTGCGGTTTACATACACTATGATATCGCGATTAGAACAATAATAAAAAAAAACTTACTTATCAGATGGATCCGTTGCTCCTCGAAATGAAAAAAAAACAGTACATGTTCTGAGGTAAATGTCCCAGGATTATTCCTCACACAGCCTCGCAAGAAGAAATAGTAGGCTACATTAATCTGATGATTACATTTGTTGTGTTATCGCGTTTATGAGGGGCGTTGACACTTTGCATGTGTTGCTTCAGATCATTTGCGTTTGAATACCGCGCGCTCTCCGTGGGCGTGTCAGATTAGCAGAATAATGAGCTGAGAGAACGATAATGAGATCGGCTGACACCTCTCTCTTTTTTAATAGATTACATAAACAGAGAATATTTATTTTAGTTTTGAATTAGATATTTTAAAAGTACAAATTTAAATGATTATAAAGATATATTGCTCGTGCTTGTGTGAATAGTATTCGCTGAGCTTTGTTTAAGTTTAGAGACGTGCACCAGAAAAAAATTTAACGGAGACAGAGAGGCAGAAAGCACACCCTGTTTATTTTCTTCATTTTACAAAAGCACACGGTTTTGATGTTAATGTGAGTGTACACAAAAAAAAGAAGACCCTCTATAGTTTATAATCATGTGTTGATTTTATTTATATGACCAAAAATGACGGAGTATTTTAAGTCTATGTTGCTGCTATGTGGAAAAAAAACAGCAAAACGCGCCGGCGCGTTTCTCGACCCCAGAGAGTTAACACCTGCTGCCACACAAGACTAAAACATCTCTTTCATTGAACACAGTTTTGGGGGTGCACCGTTCCCAGAAGTACTGCAATACCGGGTCGATGCGTGGAGTGGACGGAGCAAGCCCCTGTTCCATCTCCCAGTTCCAAAAATCAATTTAATATATGGTGCCCGGGTAGGGCACGTATCAGATATTAAACTGATAAGAACAGATTTTTTTCTTTCGAAAAAATTTTGTCACAAGTTTTCATTCCATGTTTTTATTTATTTATTAATAATTTAGTATTTAGTATTAATTTAGTATTTATTTACACATCTTAAAACAACAAAACAAACAAATAAGAGGACACAATTTATAGTTAAAAATCAATTATTGATTGTGTGTTGTGTAAAAGTCCATGTATGTTAATATTTGTGTTGTTTTAAAGGAAACGTAAATGGATTAAAATAAATAGGAATAAAACATAAAAACAATAGAACAATAAAACATGCCAAATAAAACATCTCTTGTACAGGATCGAGGGTGAGTCCCTATCAAGATTGTCCATTCACTCCAGGTCTCCAGAACAGGCCCCAGACTCCCCGCTTCTGGTGCCCAGCGGAGATCCCCTCTCCTCCGGCCCGCTGGCCCGCTGTTCCCGTAGCCGGTGTGGTGAGGGTGCATCTACGGGCGGCCAGGGTCGGTGGCGGCCGGGACCTTCTACGTGTGACCCCGGCCCCCCCATCCGAATAACGACGTGCGGCCCACCCTGCAGCGTTGATCTTATTTTCTGCTCGCACGCGTGGAGGGGGACCGTCACGCGTTTCCCCACCAGCAGATTTCTGGTAACCCAGATGGCATCCTTGATCACGTTTAGGGTGAGCCAGAGCGAGGAAAATTTTGGTTGTGTCAGCTCCTTCAAGCCCTGACCCACCCCCAGGATGGCGAGCTTGTAGTCCACCTGGGCCCCACCCGCTGGCAGGCACGGGAAAAACAGGGGGCCGGTCTTGGCCCACAGGTCCTGCGCAGCGCCGCACTCCCAGAGCAGATGTCGAACGGTCTCCGGGGAACCACATCCGGACCGTGGGCAGGTGGAGTTTTTGGCCATGCCTCTGGAGTGCATAACCGCCCTGACCGGGAGGATCTCATGAGCCACCATCCACGACAAGTCTGTAAGCCTGTTCTGGAGAGCTGGGTGGGCTGCGTTCCTCCAAACGTCTTTGGCCTCACCTAGTGTGAGGCCTGGAACCGGGCTCACCGATTCTCGATCCTGCACAAGAGAGGTAAGAGACTTGTGATTAGTTAAAACAGTGGCATCATTTGTCTCTAAAAGGTATTTCTTTAAAAGTTTCTTAATAAAACTATGCTCTTTTGACAAATTAAAAGACACTGGACTTTTAAGATTAATGGGTAAAATTTTCAAAGTTCTTAGGTATGACCCCATCCAGAATCGGGTCATGGCTGCTGTCTTGTGTTCTCTGGATGGGGTCAGTGCGTACTGGATGTGGAGGGCGGCAAAGCGGCTGCCTAAAAACAGGTGGGGGTCTGGGAGGCCTTTCCCTCCATTTTCTTTTTTCTTTTTGACGACCTCCCTCTTTAGTCGTTCCCACTTGGACCCCCACAGGAAATAAAATACCGCCCTCTCCAGGTTGGCCAGGAATCGTCTTGGGGGACTAAAAACAGAACAGACAAGTAAAATTAGTGGTAAAATCACTGCTTTAAAAATTAAAGGCTGAGCCCGTGCTGAGCCCGTGCACAGGTGTACCGACTTGGGTGTAATTGTCTAATTCCGTTGGAGAGATATGGCCATTTAAGTAAAGCCCGCCTCGCCCACTCCCAACGTTTTGGCGTCCCGTCGCCAACGTGAATCGAAATTCCGACTTTTTTCCCCATCGCTGTCGGCAATCAGACTCCAGGGAATCTTTCTGCACCGGTTTGGGTCAGATCGGGCGAAAGACCTAGGACTAGTGTGCAAAAGTAGCTTTTTCACAAAATCCCAAATACCCGAAAATCTCGCCAGCGCAACCATCGAATCCGAGGCCTGCGTCTTGTTCGGCCCGAGCCAAGGATTCCGGTGATGTAAGACACTTGGGTCTGCGACGGACGGTTCAGGAGTTACGAGGCATTTCGTACTTCTGATCGCTGCAGTGCCACCTTGGGGCCGATTGGGCCGAGCCTTGGTGATGTTGTAGACCGGGCAGGTACTACCATCCCTCAAGAGTTTCAAGTCCCTACGACATATGCTTTGGTCTGCCCGCTCACTTTTAGGGCAGAATGTTTGTTGGTCCAAAATCCCAGGTTGCACTCCAAAGTGTCGTGTTGTGCGCTCTGCTGTGATCCATTTTCGGTGTCAACAGTCAAGCTGAGCTTGTATTGCTGTGAGCTGAGCTTGTTTGTTGGCGACCTTTAGACCCTCTCGCCACGGCCCAGGTGGGCGTGGCCTTTGACGGCTCCCCCGCCAATGCGTCATTGTGTCATCGCTTCTCGGCCTTTTGGCTAAGATCAAGTATCTGGTCGTCAGGTGGAGTTGCGATCGCCTCTTGGAGGTTTCCTGGCTCGAGATCGCTTGTGTCCCGGGCCCTACACCTTTCGGGAGGTAAATTGAACTTGCTGCTTTCTATTTTACAGATTTAAGGTAAGACCTTTTTTATCCTTTTATCTTGTTATTTATTTATTTATTCATTGTATAGTTTTAAACCTTTTAGGCTGTCGGTGCCTCCATCATGTCGGCTGCCCGTCCCGGCGCGCGGAGGCACCACAGCGTGCGTTTTATATTCAGAGAGGTTGAGGGGAAGCTCCTGGGTATGTCCCGTATGGATTTTTCCAGGAAGCTGATCCAAAAGACCTTACATTTTAAGCCAGACGACTTGAATTGTTTGATGACTCTGCCCCTAAACAAGGGATTTGATTTGAGCTTCAAGACTGCTTCCCTTCTTAATGATTTTTGGCAAAGGTTTGAAACTGTTAAGGCCCAGTTCTCCATGTTCACGGTGGAGAAACTTTCTGCTAACACACTTAAAACTGTGATTGTCAGGATGTTTAACGAAACAGTGACTGGAGATGATATTTGTGTCTGGCTGGGTAGATTTTGCACTGTTAGAAATCAGCCTGTCAAAGTGCTAGATGAGGATGGCATTTGGAATTGCTCCTGGCGGATTCCCATCAAACAATGGGAAGACGCTGGGGGCTACCAGGGCCTGAAACATCTGCCTTCTATGATTGTGCTGGGAGAAAACAGAGGCTACATACACTATCAAGGGATGCCCAAGCTGTGTAGGAAATGTGGAAGAGTTGGGCATCTTGCCGAGGCATGCCAAGAATTAGTATGTGGGAAGTGTAAAGAAATTGGTCACAGTTT
Organism: Siphateles boraxobius; assembly: GCF_051911475.1. Taxonomy (NCBI): domain Eukaryota; kingdom Metazoa; phylum Chordata; class Actinopteri; order Cypriniformes; family Leuciscidae; genus Siphateles; species Siphateles boraxobius. Next base: position 2,000,849 of record NW_027509164.1, read on the forward strand.
TGAAATATGTACCAATGGCAGGCGGTGCAATCTTTGTGGAGAATCAACCCATCTCTACAGAGACTGCCCTAAAAGTTTTGCCAACAAGCTAAAAATGGCCGCCCCACAAGCACACCAAACAAAAGAACAAAGGAAGGAGGAGGTGGTCCCTGAGGTTTTGGCGGGAATTTCAAATCTCCTGCCAACCTCAGGGATTGGGCTAGAGGGAGCAAGTGGGGCGGCCACAGGGGCGGAGTCAAACATTCAAACTGAAAGGAAAGCCACCACGAATGAATTGAAAGCCACCATAATTGTGAAAGATAAGGAAGGAGAGGAGACAGAGGAAGAAACGGTGTCCTCTTTAGAAACAGTTCCGGATTCGTTTTCAGAAACCAGTGGGAGTGAAACTGAGCTTTCACTCCCAAATGCTCAGGTGCAAAAAAGGCCTGCGGGATCTCCTCTGTTTGATACAGAGGAGAAAAAGCCTAGGGCAGCACATCGTTCGGATAGTTCCGATCCGGAACGTATGTGGCCCCTAGATTCCCCAAATGCGGTATCCTTTTTGCACGTAAAGCTAAGAACATCATCACCGAAAGAGCTGCAAGAGGCTTTCTCTGTAGCCCCGGAGGTGGTAAGCATTTGCCTTCCTGACCCCAGTCCATCTGGGAGGAGGGAAAGGCAATTGCAACAAGAGATCACATGATTTTAATGATTTTATTGTAGTCTTTTATTTTCTTCTGTTTTAAATGTCTCATACCTTTTTAACCTTACTGCTCATGGCCCTCACCATCTCAACCATCAATGTAAGAAGTGTGAGGTCCACCATACGAGCACAGAGCATTTTATCCTTTTTAAATACTTGTAAATCAGATGTGTTTTTAATACAAGAGTGTGCTTTGCCCTTTTTAAATAGGTACACCAAGATGGAAGAACTGTGGCCCCCTGGTCCCTCCATATGGAGTGGATCAAACCAAAATAAAAATGACGGTGTTGCTATTTTAATTAAAAATCCCAATATCTTGGTGAAGGGCAGCACAGTGGTGAGGGAAGGGCAGGCTCTTTTAGCGAATCTGACTTTTTTAGGTAGAGATTTAAATGTTCTTAATGTGTATGGTTTTACAGGTAAAAATGAAAGGGATGAGCTTCTAGAAGACTTGCAGTCCCACATGTTAGGTAGGGTTCCCCTAGTGGTGGCAGGGGATTTTAACTGTGTTTTATCAAAAAAAGATAGGAAGAGGGTAGGAGAGGATTTTAAGGTCGATAAGACAACGGTTTTATTACAGGGCCTAGTGAGAGATTTTAAATTAGTCGACTGTTTTAAAAATGTGCATCAAAGAGAGGAGGGCTACACTTGGTTCAGTAGTGACGGCTCCAGAGCCTCTCGCATCGACTATATTTTTACAAGAGATTGCCCGCCAACCTATGCTACAGTGACCCCCCTCTTCTTTTCTGACCACTTAATGCTGTCTTCCACCCTTTCACTGCCCACGGGTGTGACGGTAGGGGGAGGGCTGTGGAAGCTGAACTGCTCCCTTTTAGAAGACGAGGATGTAGTAAAGGAATATAGGGAGCAGTTCAGCCAATGGCAGACCCTCCAAGACTTTTACGATACACATGCACAGTGGTGGGAGATGGTAAAGGACCAGACAAGACAGTTTTTTATGAAAGTAGGAAGGGACAAGAAGAATAGGGAAAAGAGATAAATGATGGGGCTGCAAAAAAGACTACAAAGATATTTTAATCTTTTTAACAATGGCTTTGATTTTAATGATGAAATGAAAGAGGTCAAAAAAGAAATGTCAGTTTTATCCAGTTTTCAAAGTAAAGGGGTTATTTTAAGAAGTAAAGAGAGAGATATAGAAGAAGGTGAAAAATGTACTAGGTATTTTTTAAAAAAGATATTAACAAGGGGAGGGGCTATGACCAGTGTAAAAGTAGAAGGGAGGGAAGTAAAAACAACACATGAAATTTTAAAAGGGGTTGAGCATTTTTACCAGGAGTAATATAGTCCAAAAGAAGTACATGAAACCACTCTAAAGGAAGTTTTAAATTTTTTAGTCAAGAAAGTAAATAGCCCAAATGAGCTTTTAACCCAAGATTTTACCATTTTAGAAACACAAAAAGCACTCAAAGGTTTTAAGAGGGGTAAATCCCCAGGGGCAGATGGACTCCCCCTGGAGTTTTATCTTACCTTTTGGGATATTTTAGCTCACGAATTACTGACTATTTTTAAAGACTTTGAGACCCTTGACAGACTTCCGGACAGTTTTAGAACAGGGATAGTCTCTTTACTTTACAAAAAAGGTGACCGGACTGACTTAAAAAATGGGAGACCTATTACGCTTTTAAATTTTGTTTGCAAACTTTTTAGTAAAGTTTTAACTACACGCATGTCGACCGTTTTAGAGGACGTAATCCACCCGGATCAAGCTTGTGCTGTGCCCAGAAGAAAGATAACAGACAGCCTAGTTCTGATTAGAGATGCCATCTGTTATGCGAGAGACAGAAACATTCGGCTTGTAGCCCTAAATTTAGATTTCGAAAAAGCTTTTGACCGGGTCTCGCACCAGTACCTCTTTCAGGTACTGCAAAAAATGGGTTTTCCAGAGAGGTTTATAGCTTGGGTGGGACTGCTGTATAAGGGCTTGGTCAGCAAAATTCTTGTAAATGGGCATCTTTCCAAAGCTGTAAATATCCACAGCGGCGTCCGTCAGGGGTGTCCTTTATCTCCCCTTCTGTATGTGGCTTGTATTGAGCCACTGGCACAGATCTTGAGAAGGGATACATTGATAAAAGGACTATACATACCTGGGACCGGTGGACTGACAGCAACGTGTGTTTTATATATGGACGACATCACTCTTTTAGCCACGGACATTTTATCCATACGAAGAGCAATGGACTTGACTGACTGGTACAGTCGGGCCTCGGGCGCTAAACTCAACAGAAGCAAGTCCGAGGCCCTGCTCTTCGGACCGTGGGACGAGACCGACACAGATGGACTCGATATAGATTTTAAAGACACGGATTTCAAGATTTTAGGAGTTAAATTTGACAAGGAAGGGGGTGGACGTGAAAACTGGACTGACTTGCTAGGGAAAGTTAGGAGAAGACTGGGGTTCTGGGGACTACGACAGATGACTTTGGAAGGTAAAGTTTTAATTTTTAAAGCCGTCATTTTACCTCTAATGTCACTTGTTTGTTCTGTTTTTATCCCACCTAGGAAATTCCTGAGGAACCTAGAGAGAGCGGTGTTTTATTTCCTGTGGGGGTCCAAGTGGGAAAGATTGAAGAGGGAGGTGGTCAAGAAAAGACCAGAAAATGGTGGAAAAGGCCTCCCAGACCCCCACCTGTTTTTAGGCAGCCGTTTTACCGCCCTGCACCTGAGATATGCCGTGACCCCATCCAAAGAAAACAAGACCGCAGCCTTTGCACGATTTTGGATGGGGTCTTATTTAAGATTTTTAAAACTTTTACCAGTTGATTTGACGACCCCTGTGTCTTTTAACCTCCCAAAAGAATACGGTTTTATTAAGAAGTTTTTAAAGAAGCATGTTTTAGAGGATTTAGATGTCACAGTTTTAACTAATCACAAGGCTCTTGTCTCTTCTGTGCAGGACCGGGAATCAGTGAGTCCAATCCCAGGCCTCACCCTTGGTGAGGCAAATCAAACATGGAAAAACGCGGCCCACCCTGCTCTCCGGAACGGGCATAAGGACTTAGCGTGGATGGTGGCCCATGAGATCCTCCCAGTCAGGGCGGTTATGCACTCCAGAGGCATGGCCAAAGACTCAACCTGCCCACGGTCCGGGTGTAATTGCCCGGAGACCGTGCGGCATTGCTCTGGGAGTGCCGTGCTGCGCGGGACCTGTGGACCAGGACCAGCCCCCTGGTTTTCCCGTGCCTGCCAGCGGGTGGGGTCCGGATGGAATACAAGCTCGCCATCCTGGGGGTGGGTCAGGGCTTGAAGGAGATGACATCGAAACAATTTACCTCGCTCTGGCTCACCCTCAACCATATCAAGGATGCCATCTGGACCACCAGAAACCTGCTGGTGGGGAAACGCGTTACGGTGCCCCTCCACGCGTGCGAGCAACTTGTAAGATCAACGCTGCAGGGGCGCCGGACGTCGTTATTCGGATGGGGGGGCTGCGGTCGCACGAAAGAGGTCCCGGCCACCGCCGTACCTGGCCGCCCGTAGATGCACCCTCACCAACGCCGGCTACGGGAACAGCGGGCCAGCGGGCCGGAGGGAGGGGACCTCCGCTGGGCACTGGAAGCGCTGGGCCGGTTGCCTGTTCCGGAGAGAGGAGTGAAGGGAAATCTTGATAAGGACTCAACCCGGTCCTGCACAAAAGATGACTTCCTTTTTTAGCATTTTATATTTATTTTATGATTGATTTTTATCTTCTAAAGATGGTTTTTGAAACATTCTAACAACAACAGCACCAACAAGACTCTTGAAAACACACATGGACTTTACAAACAAAACACAAGCACAAAGACTTTTAACAAACATACATACATACATACACAAATTTTGTTTTTTTAAATGATTCCACTGTGGTTTTTAATGAAAAAATGTAATGTCTTTGTAAGTTGTATGTTGTGAAAACTGTGACAATAAAACTGTTCAAAAGAAAAAAAATCTGTTCTTATCAGTTTAATATCTGATACGTGCCCTACCCGGGCACCATATATTAAATTGATTTTTGGAACTGGGAGATGGAACAGGGGCTTGCTCCGTCCACTCCACGCATCGACCCGGTATTGCAGTACTTCTGGGAACGGTGCACCCCCAAAAACTGTGTTCAATGAAAGAGATGTTTTAGTCTTGTGTGGCAGCAGGTGTTAATGGAAGTAACGTATATTGCTGTGTATGGGTGCTTTAAAGGTGTTGTAGGTGATCATATGCTATACAGGTAATGGTGGTGTGAGAGGGAAAAAAAACAACAACTCTGTTCTTATCTCGTTTAACATCTGATTCGTCCACTATCCGGTGACCGCGTATGAAATTGATTTTTGGCTCATGGATCCGGAGCATGAAAACATCATCCACAACAACAACAGCAAAAGAGCCCGACTCTGCAGGTTTTTGATGTCTCTCTCTTATCTCTTGGAGTTTTTAAGAATGAGCTGATGAGTTGAATCAGGTGTGTGTTTGATTGTCCGACCGTTGGTGAGGATTGCGGAGAGGGACACGGTCCCTCTGACGGGAGGCCTGGGAATTCATACTTACCTGGCAGGGGAGACACCATGATCAGGAAGGTGGTTCACCCAGGGCGAGGCTCGGCCATTGCACTCCGGTTGTGCTGACCCCTGCGAATGGCTTTGCGCAGTACCGGAGTGCAATTGATTGTAAACGTGTTTGGGTGTCATTCTATGATTGATCACATGGTATCGTTCTGTTTACTTCCTAGGTCCACACGTGAGCGATGGAATCCCCGAGCAATGACATCACCAATACAACTTGTTATGATGACATCAACCATTCATTCATGGCTAATAATAGCATTTCAACGGATTATGAAATACTGTTTATATGTGATTGACTACTATCTCTCTCTTTTACTTGAGTATTCATCTTACATTAAGTAATTTAATTTAAAGTAATTATATTAAGTAACTTAATGTTTCATTGTTATTGCTTTATTGTACAGATTATATAAACTAGTACTATGAATAATTTTATATGTACCCCAATTTTCCACACCAATTAAGTATGTACATAAGTTTACTATGGATGTTCATTATTTAATATAAGCATGTAGTTCCTTTACAATGATGATGAAAGTTTGATCTGATGTAATTATTCAAAAGTTGCCTCATTCATATAAATAAAAGGACACTTTTTAACAATAAAACAAATGATCATTTTATTTAGTTACATAGAATAGAATATATTATGCAAGAATATATATATATATATATATATATATATATATATATATATACACACACACACATTACATTACAATAATCAATCAAAAGGTTTACATTGATTTTATTGAAAATTGTTTTAAGTAAACATTGTGGAGATATACACATGTAACTTGCACACATGACACTTTTGAATGATAAAACAAATTTTCACCATAAAATAGAACATATTAAAGGAATGGTTCATCCAAAAATTAATTCTGTCATAAAGTGCAGATAACCAAAGGTGCTGTGTTAAAGTGCACTTTTAATACCAGAACAACACCTCATAAAGTGCATGAAACACATGAAATAGTGCATTTTTAGTGCATGAAACAGGGCAACAGTGCAGAGAACCAAAGGTGCCGTGTTAAAGGGCAATTGTAAGACAAGAACACACAGAACGTAGAACAATAAACAAGAACTATATACATATACATATATATATATATATATATATATATACACTATATATATATGTACACAAGAACTATATACACTATTTACAACGGGCCAGCCGTTCACTCCTCTAATCCGTCCACAACAGAAACAAAATGTTCATAGTTTTTAAATACTCTGTTCTCCAGTCCCTTGGAGGCTGAACGGTTTATCGAAGGGCAATATGTCTTTTTTTTGTACTTTTTGTGTCCCTGAATTGTTTGCCCGCACACCCTGCAGGTCGGGATATGCCTCACCCTCGTAAGCTTAACACCCAGGTCCGTGGGATGATCTGCCAGCTTCCTCTTATACTGTGTGGATCGAGACCACGACGATCCTAGCACAGGGTTCCGTCCAGAGGCCGGCTGAACAGCTGGCCTGATGGGTACAGGTGGAGTGACCGGGATGGATGCCTGACCAGCAGGGGGCATGGGTTGCGTGGATGAGGGGCCCGCAGACTGGGAGACGAGGGGCAGCACAGGCCTGGTGATGGTGGAGGTGGGGGGGATTCTTCTCACTGGCAGGGGCAGTGGTGGCTGAGGAGGAAGCTGTGGAGGAGGCTGTGGCGTCGTCACCACCATGCTGGCCCGTCCCTTCAACACCTTTGTGCCGGCTGTGCAGGGCGTGGGGACGTACTCCATCACAGGGTAGTCAGGTGGAGGGAGGACGGCAGGCTGGCGCGGTGCAGGAGGCAGCTCTTCAGACGACACCGAGGTGGTCTTGGAGATGACGGCTGGCTGCCTGGTGGCGTGAAGGTTCACCAACCTCTTCTGCTGCCGGATGAAGTCCCTCACTGTTTTGGTGTTTATTTTGGGGAGAGGGATGCCTGCCTTGCACAGGATTGGGTCATCCACCAAGACCCGGTGCTGGATCCTGTCATAGGCCTTGAGGATGCTGGCCTTCTCGGGGTTGGAGCGAGAGGCCTTAGGGGAGCGCAGCCACAGCAGCTTGACAAGCACATACATGAGGCGGTTGTGCTGCGGGCTGATGTCCTGCTGTGCTGGCGCATACCTTTTTGCCATCTTCACTTTCTGGACCAAGGCGGCGTCAGCAAGGTCATCCCTCTTAGTACGGCAGTACAGCGTGTTTCCCCAATGTGTGCGGTACAGCTGGTGGTACTTTTGTGGCTGCTTGTCGTGCTCCTCAACCGCATTCCAGGCCTCGAGGACCCTGTTCCTTTGCGCGGTGTTGAGGAGCAGCTTCTCGTCTGTCAAGCCGACCTCTACCAGCGCAGCACAGAATGCCTCCAGCTTTTGAAACCCCGGCAGAGGATTGTCACTGCAGACATCCTCCTGTAAAACATACACAGAGACACACACACACACAGAAAATTAGGTAAGTTCCAATGCATACAATATCTTTTTTTTCAACATTGATTACTGTATTCTCTTCTATGAGACAAGTCGGTACTCTACTCACAAAGGCAGGAGGGTTGACAGTAGCAGTCTCACTGCTGGTAAGAGTAATGTGGGGCTGGACAGCAGGATGGTCCTCGTCGCTTTGGTACGCCTCGTCCGCTTCGTCGTCTGAGTCAGCCTGCCCAGGCTGAATGACCTCCTCCTCCGGCCCAGGACCGTCATTGACAATGCCCTCAAGAGAGAAGGCCTCCCCCGTGCTTTGGCTGAAAAGATATTCAAGGCCAAGCAGCTCGTCTGACTGGACGGCGGCCGGGGCCCTGAAGTTCTCTTCCACCGTCTCACCAAACAGCTGCTTGCAGCGGGAGTTGAGGCGGTCAATGAGCGGTGCAGAGTATACTCTGTTGTGCCGGCCTCTGCCCCCAAACACGGCGTCCGAGCTGCGGTCGGAGTTCCACCTGGCGATCCCACTGATGAGGTAGACCTGGTAAGGGCGTGCCGCACAGTGGGGACCTGAACATCACAACAACAGGTATTATCAGAATGATACAAAAGGGACACGTGTTGTTTGCTGTTAAACAAGTATTTTTCTCCCTTAGATTACCTGGAATCATATGGGGCAGCGACTTGTGGAACCCCTCCAGGCTGTTGCTCCCACGCAGGCCCTTATAATACAGGAGGTCCACACCGTTGATGGTCGTGGTGCGGGCAACCCGATACATGGCCATGCCTGGTGGGTCTTGGATGCATTCCAGGTGTCGCTGCTGGCTGGCCCACATCTCATCAATTGCTGCTGTAAACACAAAAACCCACAGACATGCATGATGAGCTCTTGTCATTTTGCACATATTGTGTGTGTGCGTGAGGTGTTTTTTCTTACCAGGGGACTTGAAGAGGCTGACCCCGCTCTCGTCGAGCCCTGCTGGACCCTTGAGCTCTTCAATTACCAGGTGGACAAGACGAAATGTCTCCTGGGCACCGAGGGTGAGACGCCGGACATGATGCTGGAGCTGGTCCCGGGAGATGTAACGCCGGACAACATCCTCGTCCGTCACCACCTCCATTGTGGCCGGGTCTCTGGCCCTGACAGCCGTGATGAGGAGCTGGAGGTCCTCACGGTTGAAGGCCAACACTGCCCCGACCAGCGCAGACTTGAAGGCGGCATACTTAGTGTGGGCCTCGGTACGCAGAGCAGCATCAAAGCGGTGAATCCAATGGAAAATATCCAGCCTCACCACCATCCCGTCGTCCACCCAAGGCTGGAAGAGCGTCTCCAGGGCCGTCGGACCCTGTGCCTTGCAGCATCCCCGGTCGATATACAGGATCTTGGGTGCCGGTTGATTGGCGAGCCGAAACCGCTCCACCACGCCACGGCACATGGGACCCAGCTTCTCTACAGACTCCTCGCAGGTGAGGACAAAAGACACGATCTGTGAGTACTCGTTGCCGATGCTGGTGAACCACTCGGCCGAACCCTTGCCCTCCCCAAACAATTTCTTCACCACCTACAACAAAACAAACAAACAAATACAAAACAGTTTAGTTTAGTTTTGCATAATGTTGCGTTTCCCTGTGAGTACTTGTATGTCAACACACTTGCCTTCTTTGTGGAATCCATTTTCAGGACTGTGCCGAACGTGGAGAGGATCTGGCTCCGGTAGTCCTGTACGTTGTCCGCCTCTGCCAGGAGGAAGGCGTGCCGCAGGAGCCGCGTGCAGGGTAGCTCTCTGGGTAGAGGTGCCGCCTGGAACTCCCCGTGGCCCAACGCAGAGACGATTCCTCCGGGTTCCACCAAGGCCATGAGGAGCGTGGTGTTGAGATCCTTCCTTTGATGGTAGTCCTCCATGTGGTTCTCCTGCACCTGCCGCCACACCTTGATCATGGTGTTTCCCTCCGTGCGGTCACGCATGAGGCGAACTACTGTTTTGTCCACCCCACGCTTTGCGGTCAGCACGGCCGGAAACATGGCCCGATGAGCCTCGCTCAGCTGCTGCAATATTACATCGTCCCAGGCCAGCCACCGACCCATGGGACCACTCGCTCCACCCCTGGCAGCCTTGAGGCACGGTCCACAGGAGACCACCTCTGTTGCCATGGTGTACCAACCGGACACGTCACAGATGTGACGTACCTAAAACACACATCGGAGAGAGGGAGAGAGAGAGCGAGCGAGATCACACATCAGTCACAGAGCAGCATTCAGAGGCGTCTTGTATATTGCGGGTTTCAAGGCTATAAATCAGAGCATTATAATGTTTGTAGCATTTTACATTGTGAATGTAAAATGTGCATGCTTTGATTAAAAATAATAATAACAATGTCTCAGGAATTTAAAATTCATGTTGATGGACATTTCATTTTCAGCAACATTTTGATTAACATTTCAGATTAACATTTTGATTGACAATTATTGATAAATTAAAAATGTATTTCAGGACTAACATGATACATATTAACATTATTATTGCATCATAAACTAACAATAACAATAGAAAATTGTAAATAACATTAAGAAAGTTAGTAAATGCTGTAAGAAAGTTAGTAAATGCTGTAACAAAAATATTTAATTGTTTAAAATTCCCAAAGCATTTACTCATGAAAACAAAGGGGACTTTTTCATGCATGGATGACTATTATCTAATAATTTATCTTCTACTTATGTTGCTGTAGTTAGCAGTCATATAGGAGGATGGCAGGAGGCCGATGGTGTAAGTGCGAGCACATGTTTCTGTGTGTTGTGGACACTGTGCCCCCTCTTAAAAAACAAAAATAAATAGGTACATGATGCCTCAGTCAGAATTCATGTGTGTTAAGTAGTCAATAATTATGTATGTATTACTCTAAACAAAGGTCTGAAGAGACTGAGCCTTACCCGGGTATGGTAACCAGACTTGGAGAGGTGTGTGTTGCCTCCGGCCCCAGGGCACTTATCTCCACGCGGACACTTCAGGGAGCACCGCCACACTCCGATGGGGCGCCAGAAGAAAAAACGGCCTCGGAAAAAGGCCTGTGGAGTGGGGATGCCGCCGCTAACGAAGCCGGGTGGCTCGGGGGGATAAAACCACATCCTGTCTGACTTCAGGACGCGCCGCCTTCTAATGACGCCCTTGATGTCCTTGTAGATTTGGACAGGCGTAAAGAGGCCTCTCTCGCTGTCCTCCTTCAGCCAGGGGATGTCTGCTGACGGGATGCCATGGGAGTCTTCCCACAGCCGCACCCAGCCTTCCAGCTCCACCTGCAAGACACAAGACATACAACATTTAGTTAGGGATTTTCTAAAAATTGCTTGTGCATGTTATGATTTTACACTTACAGGAGAGTCACTCTGCGGCAAAGAGGTGGCAGGCGCAGGCTGGCTGTTGGAGGTCGACGGCAGTTCCTTGGGGCGAGCATCAGAGGGTGACTGACCAGGCGCTGAGGACGGGAGGAGCATCTGCTGCTCGGGACGCTCACTAGAGGCAGCCTTGCTGGTGGAGTGAAGCGAGGACAGCATGGCCTTATGCTGCTTCTTGTGCTTTGCCTTCTTGCGAGTAGACAGAGGAGGCTGCTCGGGACGCTCTGCAGTTGCTGGCACGCTGGTGGAGGGCGGCGGCTGTTCGGGACCCCCGGCCGACACAGGCTGGCTGGTGGACATGGGCACCTCTTGGCTCTCAAAGGTGTCGAGGGCATCCACCAAGACGGAGTCGTCCAGAACGCCATCGGACCACGACGAGTGGGAGGTGTCAGCTGCTGCTGGGGAACCTTGATTTATTAAACCTTGATTTAACACACCACACTTCTAATTTACATTATTTTTATTTACATCCCCTTGCATTTGTACATGCATACCTGTACATACCATCTGTTGTCTACTTTTTTGTATATTTTCTTTAAAAAAAAAATACATTTTTGTATTTTGTGTATTTCTTTTTTGTAATAAATGTTTTTCATTGTTGCATACTAATTCTAGTTTTATTATTTGTATTATCTGTGTCCTGTCACTGTTATTCTGTTTGTGCTGTAGAAGCTTCTGTCACCAAAACAAATTCCTTGTATGTGCAAAACATACCTGGCGATAAAGCTCTTTCAGGTTCTCTTCTTGAAGAGCTGGAAGTCGGCAGCAGGAGTGGCATCAGATGAAGGCTTCTGTGAATTACAGCTTTGTGCTCTTGAAGTTTGTCAACATAGCATGTGTAGTAACAATCACGGCTGTTTAAAAGTCACCTTAACCTACCTCTCTATCGAGAATGTACTGCCTGAAGCGCTTCAGGGATTTGGTGGTGATGTCCTCCTCATTCAGCACCAGCCAATGCCGCACAGAGCAGTACGCCTCCTGAGCCATCTTTCGCTCGTAGTCGGTCCCAGATTGCGGGACAGCCTGAAGCAGCTTGTGCAGACTGTACCACTGCCACATCTCGATGAACGTGAACGACCTGAACCGCCCCTGCCCGTAAATGGCCCTGTCCACGTTCATCTCGAGGTGGCAGGAGACCTGTGGAAGCAGCTGCGCATACCTCAGGAGGTAGTCCTTTATCCACCGATCATTGATGGCTCTTTTATCAGGATGCCGGCTTTCTTTGACGTGGCGATCAAGGACACTAAAATGTGACAAAGCATAATTAATTTATGAAAAACATACTGAACATAGTTGGATTACTATTTAACGTATCCAACGTCGTTTTCTACCAGCCATTTGAAAGTTTTCCCGTTGTATTTCCTAAACGTGATTATTAGCTGACCCAAACACTGCACCTCCGTTGGAGTGGACGTGACCAGCCGGCATCTCTCTTTAGCTGAAAACAGAAATTGTTCGGCCCTTGATAACACGCAAGCACATATTCTCTAGTGCACAACAGTAGGTTATCATGACTGCGTTGGAATCATAAGGTGGAAAAAACATCCCAAGGTATTACCTTTGTTATAAGTCTTCTTTGCATCCCTCAGGTCGCCGTCGTCCGTAGTTTGGCGCGGTTTATATGCCTTGGCCTCCTTTGTTGCCTTAAGAAGGCATTGTTGCCTTTCCTTTGGCACACTTGTGTCGAGGATACACAATAAGGGGTCCATGTCTGGTCAATTGTCTAAAAATAAATAAAAAACAGTATACTCAAAGTTTTATAAAAACTCCAGAAGGGTAATGTTTGCAACATCTCACCTACCCCAGTGTCTATCTGATGCTGCAAGTCTTCCAAATTTAGTCTGATTGAGGGAACCTTACATGGTATGGTATATACATTCAGTTGGCAGTCCTTAAAAGTGTTGACCTTAACACAGCCTTAGAGATGACTACTAAATCTAATCATACTGTGATCATTTGAGTCAAAAAGATAATGGTCCTCCACACAGCCTTAGAGATGAAAACTAAATCTAATCATACTGTGATCATTTGATTAATGGTCCTCCACAATTGTATACACATCACCTGGTCACAATAACTAAGGTTATGTAAACATTCACACATATAAACCCCAAAAATTGATGACATAGCATGATGTCATCAATTTTTGGGGCTAATATGTGTGAATGTTTACATAACCTTAGTTATTGTGACCAGGTGATGTGTATACAATTGTGGAAAATGACGTTGGATACATTAAATAGTAAGTCAAAAAGATAATGGTCCTCCACACAGCCTTAGAGATGAATACTAAATCTAATCATACTGTGATCATTTGATTAATGGTCCTCCACAATTGTATACACATAACCTGTTCACAATAACTAAGTGTATGTAAACATTCACACATATAAACCCCCCAAAATTGATGACATCATGCTTACCTTGAATGCCCAATATAGTGTAGTTCACCTTAACTTTTCACGTGATATTTTATAAGCATGAAGGATCAGCAGATCGTAAACATATTCTTATATGTGTAATCGTTTGCAGGCGTTTATTATTGTTTACCTTGTGTGAGCTAATCGTTCATATATGGAAATTCAGTAGTAAGCAATACAATCGAAAACAGCAATCTAACATATATAATGAATAACAAAGTAATACAATCAAAGACTTCAATCTAACATAATTATAGATTGAATGAAACGGTAATGCTAGCGTTCTCACACATCACGTAATAAACAGTTAAGTATAGTCATGCGTCACGTTTGGCTTGTAGTTTGACACATAATACAATCATATTTATAATTTTTTACACAATAATATATCATTGTCACTTACCTTCAAATTCTGAAAAGGTTTATTCCGATCTCCATCACCTGTTCGCTCTGATTGAAAGTCTACGCTCGCGGCTGAACGTAGACAGTTCGGCTCTCTGATTGGCCTAGAGTCTACAGTGAACGTAGACTCTGAGCCAATAACGGTTCGCCGGCTGAACGTAGACAGATCGGCTCTCTGATTGGCCTAGAGTCTACAGTGAACGTAGACTCTGGGCCAATGAGGGGCCGTAACTGTCTACGTTCAACGTAGACATTGCACTTCGCTAGAGAGAACGTCTGCGAATTCCCCAAATGTGGGAATCTCGACTGCATAATTTATGGTAGTGGGGGACTGCGTTCGCGCTCTCCCCTGGACACACTGGTTAAAAGAGCAGATTGTTCGAGTTCCTCTTCTTCTGGTAGTTAACGACCTAGGAAGTCCAGAGAATTTACCTGCAGTGGTTGATCGAGAGATGTAAAACTCTCAACCTAGGACCAGTCTGCAAAAGTAGGGCTGTTTTTTAGTTTTTTTTTTCATCATTCTTCAAATAATCTCCATTATTCAACCAGCGCTTTGATTGGCAGCAGTGGTCCTAGAAGCAAAGTTGTTCCGAATGAGGAGTTCTATCATGTGGTATGAATACCTTGTGCATGTGTGAAAAATCACCTGACATACAGTCGCCTATGGCCGTATTCATGTTGTTGTTTTTACTGTTTACAGCGCCACCAAGTGGCCAGTCGCCACATCCCTTTTCACCTGAGCACAGGCTGAGCCCGTGCACAGGTGTACCGACTTGGGTGTAATTGTCTCATTCCGTTGGAGAGTTATGGCCATTTAAGTAAAGCCCGCCTCGCCCACTCCCAAAGTTTTGGCGTCCCGTTCCGCAACGTGAATCGGAATTCCGACTTTTTTCCCCATCGCTGTCGGCAATCAGACTCCAGGGAATCTTTCTGCACCGGTTTGGGTCAGATCGGTCGAAAGACCTAGGACTAGTGTGCAAAAGTAGCTTTTTCACAAAATTCCAAATACCCGAAAATCTCGCCAGTGCAACCATCGAATCCGAGGCCTGCGTCTTGTTCGGCCCGAGCCAAGGATTCCGGTGATGTAAGACACTTGGGTCTGCGACGGACGGTTCAGGAGTTACGAGGCATTTCGTACTTCTGATCGCTGCAGTGCCACCTTGGGGCCGATTGGGCCGAGCCTTGGTGATGTTGTAGACCGGGCGGGTACTACCATCCCTCAAGAGTTTCAAGTCTCTACGACGTACGCTTTGGTCTGCCCGCTCACTTTTAGGGCAGAATGTTTGTTGGTACAAAATCCCAGGTTGCACTCCAAAGTGTCGTGTTGTGCGCTCTGCTGTGATCCATTTTCGGTGTCAACAGTCAAGCTGAGCTTGTATTGCTGTGAGCTGAGCTTGTTTGTTGGCGACCTTTAGACCCTCTCGCCACGTCCCAGGTGGGCGTGGCCTTTGACGGCTCCCCCGCCTCTGCGTCATTGTGTCATCGCTTCTCGGCCTTTTGGCTAAGATCAAGTGTCTGGTCTGAAGGTAGAGACAGCGATCGCCTCTTGGAGGTTTTCCCGGCTTGGGTCGTTCAGTGGCTTGAGCCCCAAACTTTTGAGAGGTATATTGATTCAGCTGTTTTCACTTCTGTTCAGTTTTAAGGTAAGACCTTTTTATCTATTTATTTATTTATTTATTTATTGGTATTTTAAAGTTTTAGGCTGTTGGTGCCTCCACCATGTCGGCTGCATGTGCCGGCGTGCGGAGGCACCACAGCGTACGTTTTTTATTTAAAGAAGTTGAGGGGAAGCTCCTGGGGATGTCACGTCTTGACTTCTCCAGGAAGCTGATCCAAAAAACTCTAAATTTTAAACCCGAGGATCTTAACTGTATTGTGACTCTGCCCCTGAACAAATGTTATGATGTTAGCTTTAGAGCGGTTTCCCACCTGAACGATTTCTGGCACAGATTTGAAGCAGATCCCAGTTCTCCATGTTTACTGTTGAAAAGCTCTCTGACAACACACTTAAAACTGTGATTGTCAGAATGTTTAATGAGACAGTGACTGGGGAGGACATTTGTGTCTGGCTGGGTAGATTTTGCACAGTTCGAAGCCATTCAGTCAAGGTTTTAGATGAGGATGGCATCTGGACATGCTCCTGGCGAATTCCCATTAAACAATGGGAAGACGCTGGGGGCTACCAGGGCTTGAATCATCTGCCTTCTATGATTGTGTTGGGTGAGAACAGAGGCTACATTCATTACCAGGGAATGCCCAAATTATGTAGAAAATGTGGAAAGTTTGGGCACTTAGCTGAAGCATGCCAGGAAATTATATGTGGGAAATGCAGAGAAATTGGTCATAATTTTGAAGAGTGTACCAATGGCAGGCGGTGCAACCTCTGTGGGGAGTCCTCCCATCTCTACAGAGATTGCCCAAAAAGTTTTGCCAACAAACTCAAAGGCAACAAAATGGCCGCCCCACAAGTAGCGCAAACAAAAGAACAAAGGGAGGAGGAGGCGATCCCTGAGGTTTTGGCGGGAATTTCAAATTCCCAGCCAGCCTCAGGGATTGGCCAGGAAATAGGAAGTGGGGCGGCCATAGGGGCGGAGTCACAGATTGAAAAGGAACAGGGGGAGGAAACCACTCCCAGACAAGACAATGAAAATGAAATCGAAGAGGAAGAGGAGGAAACGGTTTCCTCCCTCAACACCGTCTCGGAGGAGAGTATGTCCTCCAGTGGGAGTGAAACTGACTTTTCACTCCCAAATTCTCAGGTGCAGAAGAGAACTGCGGGATCTCCCCTGTGTGTAGCAGTGGAGAAAAGACTGAGGGCAACGCATCGGCTAGATAGTTCCTCCCTGGAAGATCTAGACCGGATGTGGCCCTCAGAATCCCCTAATGAAGTTTCCTTTCTGCATTTTAAGCTAAGAACATCGACACCAAAAGAGCCGCAAGAGTTCAGCTCTGTGGTTCCGGAGGTGTCAAGCTCTTGCCCTCCTGAACCCAGTCCCCATGGGAGAAAGGAGAGGCATGAGAAACAAGATGTAACATAATTTTAAAGATACCTCTGTATGTCTTTTATTAGTCTTCTTTTAAAAGTTCATATTCTTTTAACTACACTGCTCATGGCCCTCACTATCTCTACAATAAATGTGAGAAGTGTGAGGAGCAATTTACGAGCACAGAGCGTTTTATCCTTTTTAAAATCCTTTAAGTCAGATGTGTGTTTATTGCAAGAATGTGCCTTGCCGTTTTTATTGAATTACAGGAAGTGGGAGGAGCTTTGGACCCCAGGACTTTCTATCTGGAGTGGGTCCAATCTTAACAAAAATGAAGGTGTTGCTATTTTAATTAACAATCCAAACATCTTGGTGAAGGGCAGCATTGTGGTAAGGGATGGGTGAGCAATTTTAGCAAACTTGACTTTCTTAGATAAGAATTTTAACGTTCTTAATGTTTATGGTTTTACGGAAAAAAATGAAAGATATGAGCTTTTAGAGGACTTGCAACCCCACATGCTGGGTAGGATTCCCCTCGTGGTTGCAGGGGATTTTAACTGTGTCTTAACTCAGAGAGATAGGAAGAGGGTAGAAGATTTTAAAATTGACAAAACATCGGTTTTATTGCAGAATTTAGTCAGAGATTTTAACTTAGTCGACTGTTTTAAAACATTGCATCAAAGAGAGGAGGGCTTCACCTGGTTCAGTGGTGATGGCACCAGGGCCTCTCGGATCGACTACATTTTTACAAGGGACTGCTTGCCAACCGATGCTACATTATCCCCCCTCTTCTTTTCTGACCACATGATGCTATCCTGCACCCTTTCACTGCCCTCGGGTGTGACAGTAGGAGGAGGGCTGTGGAAGTTGAACTGCTCTCTGTTGGAGGATGGGGAGGTTGTTAGAGAATACAGAGAGCAGTTCAACCGATGGCAGACCCTCCAAGACTTATATGACTCACGGGCACAGTGGTGGGAAACGGTGAAGGAAAGGACGAGACTGTTTTTTAAGAAAATAGGAAAAGAGAAAAAGAAAAAAGAAAATAGATGCATGATGGGGTTGCAAAAACGACTGCAGAGGTATTTTAACCTTTTAAATATTGGGTTTGATTTTAGTGAAGAAATAAAAGCTGTAAAACAAGAAATGTCAATTTTAGCCCAAATTCAAAGTGAAGGTGTCATTTTAAGGAGTAGAGAACAAGAGATTGAAGAAGGTGAAAAGTGTACAAGATATTTTTTTAATAAGATTATAACGAGGGGAGGGGCTATGACAAATTTGAAATCAGATGGGAGGGTAGTAAATGAAACGGAAGAGATTTTAAGAGGGGTGGAAAACTTTTACAGGGATTTATATGACCAAAAAGAAGTACACGAAGACAGCTTGATGGAAGTTTTACATTTTTTAGACAAAAAACTCCAGAGTCAATGTGCACTTTTAAGACAGGATTTTACAATTTTAGAAACACAAAAAGCTCTCAAAGGTTTTAAGTGGGGAAAGTCCCCAGGACTAGACGGACTTCCACTTGAATTTTACTTGACCTTTTGGGACGTTTTAGCACATGACTTACTAACCGTTTTTAAAGAATTTGACAACCTGAACAGACTTCCAGACAGCTTTAGAATAGGGATAGTGACACTACTACACAAGAAGGGCGACAAGACTGACTTAAAAAATTGGCGACCCATTACTCTTTTAAACGTTGATTGCAAACTTTTTACCAAAATTGTAGCCATACGTATGTCGACAGTTTTAGCAGACGTAATCCACCCGGATCAAGCATGCGCCGTGCCCGGAAGGAAGATCACGGACAGCCTGGTACTGATTAGAGATGCCATCTGTTACGCGAGAGACAGAAACATTCAGCTAGTAGTCCTAAATTTAGACTTTGAAAAGGCATTCGACCGCATCTCGCACCAGTTCCTTTTTAAGGTACTGGAAAAAATGGGGTTTCCAGGGAGGTTTATAGCCTGGGTGGGACTGCTGTACAACAGTCTGGTCAGTAGAATTGTAGTTAATGGGCATCTTACCAAAGCTGTAAATATCCACAGCGGCGTCCGTCAGGGGTGTCCTTTATCTCCCCTCCTGTATGTGGCTTGCATTGAGCCACTGGCACAGATCTTGAGAAGGGACAAATGGATTAAAGGACTAAACATTCCATGGACTGGTGGACTGACGGCAACCTGCATTTTATATATGGATGACGTGACCCTTTTAGCTACTGACATTTTATCGGTACGAAGAGCAATGGACTTGACTGACTGGTACGGTCGGGCCTCAGGCGCTAAGCTCAACAGGAGCAAGTCTGAGGCCCTGCTCTTCGGGCCGTGGGGGAATGTTGACACAGGTGGACTAGATTTGGATTTTAAAGATAATGATTTGAAAATTTTAGGTGTAAAATTTGACAGAATGGGTGGAGGACAGGGAAACTGGACTGACATGTTAGGGAAAGTTAGACAAAGACTGGGCTTTTGGGGACTAAGACAACTGACGTTAGAAGGCAAGATTTTAATTTGTAAAGCTGTGATTTTACCACTGATTTTACTTGTCTGTTCTGTTTTTAGTCCCCCACGAAGTTTCCTAACCAACCTGGAGAGGGCAGTGTTTTATTTTCTGTGGGGGTCCAAGTGGGAGCGACTCAAAAGAGATGTCGTCAAGAAAAAAAGAGAGAACGGCGGAAAAGGGCTCCCAGACCCCCACCTGTTTTTAGGCAGCCGCTTCACCGCCCTCCACATTAAATACGCACTGACCCCATCCAGAGAGAACAAGACAGCAGCTATGACCCGATTCTGGATGGGGTCGTACCTAAGATCTTTGAAAATTTTACCAGTTGACCTAAAGTGCCCGGTGTCTTTTAATCTGTCAAAAGAGCATAGTTTTATCAAGAAATCTTTAAAGAAATACTTTTTAGAGACAAATGATGCCACTGTTTTAACTAATCACAAGTCTCTTATCTCTCTTGTGCAGGATCGAGAATCAGTGAGCCCGGTTCCAGGCCTCACACTAGGTGAGGCCAAAGATGTTTGGAGGAACGCAGCCCACCCAGCTCTCCAGAACAGGCTTAAAGACTTGTCGTGGATGGTGGCTCATGAGATCCTCCCGGTCAGGGCGGTTATGCACTCCAGAGGCATGGCCAAAAACTCCACCTGCCCACGGTCCGGATGTGGTTCCCCGGAGACCGTTCGACATCTGCTCTGGGAGTGCGGCGCTGCGCGGGACCTGTGGGCCAAGACCGGCCCCCTGTTTTTCCGTGCCTGCCAGCGGGTGGGGCCCAGGTGGACTACAAGCTCGCCATCCTGGGGGTGGGTCAGGGCTTGAAGGAGCTGACACAACCAAAATTTTCCTCGCTCTGGCTCACCCTAAACGTGATCAAGGATGCCATCTGGGTCAACAGAAATCTGCTGGTGGGGAAACGCGTGACGGTCCCCCTCCACGCGTGCGAGCAAAGAATAAGAACAACGCTGCAGGGTGGGCCGCACGTCATTATTCGGATGGGGGGGCCGAGGTCAATAGGAGAGGGTCCCGGCCGCCACCGTACCTGGCCGCCCGTAGATGCACCCTCACCACTCTGGCTACGGGAACAGCGGGCCAGCGGGCCGGAGGAGAGGGGATCTCCGCTGGGCACCAGAAGCGGGGAGTCTGAGGCCTGTCCTGGAGACCTGGAGTGAATGGACAATCTTGATAGGGACTCACCCTCGATCCTGTACAAGAGATGTTTTATTTGGCATGTTTTATTGTTTTATTCCTATTTATTTTAACCCATTTACCTTTCTTTTAAAAACATGCATGGACTTTTTACACAATACACAAACATAACAAATTTTTAACAGTAAATTGTTTTCTTTTTTGTTTAATATGTGTAAATAAATGTGATTTAAAAGAAAATATTAATGGATGTAAATGGAAATAGTGGAATGGAAAACTGTGACAATAAAACTTTTCGAAAGAAAAAAAAATCTGTTCTTATCAGAAAGTTGAATGAATGAATTATCAGTCAGTTTTTCCACTGTGAACATGGAGAAATTGGCTTTGCATGTTTCAAAACGAGACCAGAAAGTATTCAGCTGAGTAGCGGATGCAAAACTTACATCAAAACCCCGATTTTGGGGCAGAATCAACAAACAGTTTATATCCATTGCTTTAAAACCTAGAGTCTGTTGGATGTACTTCCGTGAAAAATCCAATCTAGAACAAGTCAGGAGAGTACCATCCTCTTTTGGCTTGAAATTAAAACGCACGCAGTGGAAAGTTGCGATTGTCAGGATGTTTAATGAAACTGTGAGTGGAGAAGACATTGTAGTGTGGTTGGCAAGATATTGCTCTATTCGCGGACAACCAGTCAAGGTTTTAGACGAAGACGGTATCTGGAGCTGTGCGTGGAGAGTGCCCATACAACAACGGGCAGATCCCAACAGCTACCATGGCCTGAGTCAAATACCATCATTGATTGTGTTGGGGGAGAATAGAGGCTACATTCACTACCAAGGGATGCCCAAGCTATGCCGTAAATGTGGTAAACTTGGACATCTCGCCGAGGCATGTCAGGAAATAATTTGCAGAAAGTGTAGAGAGATTGGGCACACCTTTGAAGAGTGCCACAATGGCAGAAAGTGCAACCTTTGTGGGGAGTCATCCCATCTCTACAGAGATTGCCCGAAAAGTTTTGCCAACAAACTGAAAAGCAACAAAATGGCCGCCCCACAAACAGATCAAAGGAAAGAACAAAGGAAGGAGGAGGTGATCCCTGAGGTTTTGGCGGGAATTTCAAATTCCCAGCCAGCCTCAGGGATTGGTCAGGAAAGAGAAAGTGGGGCGGCCACAGGGGCGGAGTCACAAATGGAAACGGAACAGGGGGAGGGAACCACTCCCGGGCAAGACAAAGGCAAAGAAATAGAAAACGGAGAGGACGAAACGGTTTCCTCCCTCAATACCGTCTCGGAGGTGAGTATGCCCTCCAGTGGGAGTGAAGTTGAATCTTCACTCCCAAATGCTCAAGTGCAGAAGAGAACTGCGGGATCTCCTCTGTGCATAACAGTGGAGAAAAGGCAGAGGGCCACACATCGGCTAGATAGTTCCTCCCCGGAAGATCTGGACCGCATGTGGCCCTCAGAATCCCCCAATGAAGTTTCTTTTCTGCACTTCAAGCTGAGAACATCAACACCGAAAGAGTCACAAGAGTTCAGCTCTGTGGATCCGGAGGTGTCAAACTCTTGCCCCCCTGAACCCAGTCCCCATGGGAGAAGGGAGAGGCAGGAGGCACAGGGAATTCTTTGATTTTATTTGTTTAAAACTGTAACCTTTTACAAAACGTATGTTTTAAGCTTCATGCCTTTCTATTTAATACTGCTCATGGCCCTCACAATCTCGACCATCAATGTGAGAAGTGTGAGGTCCACGTCTCGAGCACAGAGCATTTTTACCTTCCTAAAATCATGTAATTCAGATATGTTTTTATTACAAGAGTGTGCTTTGCCCTTTTTAACCCAGTACAGGAAATGGGAAGAGATGTGGACCTCTGGACCCTCAATATGGAGTGGGTCAAATTTTAATCGAAACGATGGAGTCGCTATACTGATTAAAAATCCAAATATCTTGGTAAAGGGCAGCACAGTGGTGAGGGACGGACGGGCACTTTTAGCAAACATGACTTTTTTAGGAAGGGATTTTAAAGTGTGCAATGTATATGGTTTTACGGAAAAAAATGAAAGGTATGAGCTTTTAGAGGACTTGCAGCCCCACATTCTGGGGAGGGCTCCTCTGGTAGTAGCAGGGGATTTTAACTGTGTTTTAACTAGAGCAGATAGGAAAAGAACGGGGGATGATTTTAGAGTGGACAAAACATCAGTTTTACTGCAAAGCGTAGTCAGAGATTTTAAACTAGTTGACTGTTTTAAAAGTCTGCATCCAAGAGAGTAGGGCTTCACCTGGATCAGTGGTGATGGCACCAAAGCCTCTCGCATTGACTATGTTTTTACACGTGAATGCCCGCCAGCTGATGCTAGATTGACTCCCGTTTACTTTTCTGATCAGGCAATGCTATCCTGCACCCTCGCACTACCCACGGACGTGACAGTAGGCAGAGGGATGTGGAAACTAAACTGCTCCCTGTTGCAGGATGAGGAGATAGTCAAAGAATACAGGGAGCAGTTTAGCCAATGGCAGACTCTTCAAGATTTCTTTGACTCACAAGCACTGTGGTGGGAAATGGTGAAGGGTAGGACTCAGACGTTTTTTAGAAAGAAGGGCAAAGAGAAGAGAAAAAAGGAAAAGAGGTGCATCGTAGGGCTGCAAAAGAGGTTACAACGATATTTTAATCTTTTAAACAATGGTCTTGATTTTAGTAAAGAAGTAAATGAAATCAAAAGAGTAATGTCTGCTTATGAACAAGAAAAAAGTAAAGGAGTAATACTTAGAAGTAAAGAACAAGAGATGGAAGAAGGTGAAAAATGTACACGCTATTTTTTTAAAAAGATTATAACAAAAGGTGGGGGAATAACAAAATTAAAAACAGGTGGGGAAGAAGTGAAAGACACAGAGGGAATTTTAAAGCAAGTGGAACATTTCTTCTCAGAGTTATACAATGAAAAAATAGTGCAAGATGATGCAGTAAGAGAAATGCTAAGCCTCTTAGAAACACAAATTAATAAGGAGTGTGCCTTTTTAACACAGGATTTTACGGTTCTCGAGTTGACAGAATGTAGAAAGGGTTTTAAAAAGGGGAAGTCCCCAGGGATGGATGGGCTTCCCCTGGAAATTTATGAAACATTCTGGGACATTTTAGCACACAATCTATTGACCGTTTTTAAAGAGTTTGACAGACTGGACATATTACCCGACAGTTTTAGATCAGGGATAGTATCACTTTTACACAAGAAAGGAGACAAAGCAGACTTAAAAAATTGGAGACCAATCACCCTTTTAAATGTTGACTGTAAAATTTTTAGTAAACTTTTAGCTAGTCGTATGTCAAGAATTTTAGAGGACGTGATCCACCCAGATCAAGCGTGCGCTGTGCCAGGGAGGAAGATCACGGACAGCCTGATTTTGATAAGAGACACAATCTGTTTTGCGAGAGACAGAAACAATTGGCTTATAGTTCTAAACTTAGACTTTGAGAAAGCATTTGACCGAGTCTCGCACCAGTACCTGTTTCAGGTACTGGAAAAATTGGGGCTGCCAGGGAGGGTTCTAAAGTGGGTGGGGATGCTGTATAAAGACATAACCAGCAGAATTCTTATAAATGGGCACTTGTCAAAAGCAGTAACTGTATGCAGTGGCGTCAGTCAAGGGTGTCCGTTATCTCCGCTCTTGTATGTGGTTTGCATCGAACCACTGGCACAGCTCTTGAGAAGGGACCAATGGATCAAAGGACTGAGAATTCCAGGTACAAAAGGACTGACGGACTTAAAATGTGTTTTATACATGGACGATGTGACAATTTTAACAACTGACCTTTTATCAGTACAGAGAGCACTCGACCTGACTGACCAATACGGGCGAGCCTCTGGAGCAAAACTCAACAGAAACAAGTCCGAGGCCCAGCTTTTTGGACCATGGGGTGACATAGACACGACAGGACTAGACGTGAATTTTAAGGAAACTGACATTAGGATTTTAGGAGTAAAGTTTGACAAAGAGGGGGGTGGACAAGGAAATTGGACAGAAATGGTAGGGAAAGTTAGACAAAGACTGGGCTTTTGGAGATTACGGACGCTGACATTGGAAGGGAAGATTTTAATTTATAAAGCTGTGATCTTACCCTTGTTTTTATTGCTTTGCTCTGTTTTTAGGCCACCAAGGTTCTTCCTCCTGACAGTCGAGAGGGCAGTGTTTTATTTCTTCTGGGGGTCAAAATGGGAGCGCCTGAAAAGAGAAGTGGTGAAGAAAAGGAAAGAAAATGGAGGGAAAGATATTACCTTCCACAAGAATATTGTTTTATTAAAACCTTTTTAAAAAGACATGATTTAGAGAATCAAGATGTCACTGTTTGAACAAATCATAAGTCTCTCATCTCTCTTGTGCAGGATCGGGAATCGGTGTGTCCGGTTCCAGGCCTCACACTAGGTGAGGCCAAAGACGTTTGGAGGAACGCAGCCCACCCAGCTCTCCAGAACAGGCTTAAGGATTTGTCGTGGATGGGGGCCCATGAGATCCTCCCGGTCAGGGCGGTCATGCACTCCAGAGGCATGGCCAAAAACTCCATCTGCCCACGGTCCGGATGTGGTTCCCCGGAGACCGTCTACCATCTGCTCTGGGAGTGCGGTGCTGCGCGGGACCTGTGGGCCAAGACCAGCCCCCTGGTATTCCCGTGCCTGCCAGCAGGTGGGGCCCAGATGGAATACAGGCTCGCCATCCTGGGGGTGGGTCAGGGCTTAAAGGAGCTAACATCAAAGCAATTCACCTCACTCTGGCTCACCCTCAACCACATCAAGGATGCCATCTGGGCCACCAGAAACCTGCTGGTGGGGAAACGCGTTACGGTGCCCCTCCACGCGTGCGAGCAAATAGTTAGATCTACGCTGCAGGAGGCGCCGGATGTCGTCATTCGGATGGGGGGGCTGGGGTCACACCAACGAGGTCCCGGCCACCACCGACCCTGGTCGCCCGTAGATGCACCCTCACCACACCGGCTACGGGAACAGCGGGCCAGCGGGCCGGAGGAGAGGGGATCTCCGCTGGGCATCGGAAACGAGGAGTCTGGGGCCTGTTCTGGAGACCTGGAGTGAATGGACAATCTTGATAGGGACTCAACCGCGATCCTGCACAAGAGACAATGTTTTAGTTGGCATGTTTTATTGTTTTATTTGATTTATTGCTTTTGTATTTTCATTCCTTTTAACTTTCTTTTAAAAACCAACATTTTACACACATGGACTTTTATACGACACACTATCCAACACTTATTTTTAACCTTTAATTGTGTTATTTTGTTTTAAAGACATGTGGAATGTTTAAAAGATAAATATGGAAGTGTAAAGAATGAATTTGTAACAATAAACTTTTTTCGAAAGAAAATATTTCTGGGAACGGTGCACCCCCAAAAACTGTGTTCAATGAAAGAGATGTTTTAGTCTTGTGTGGCAGCAGGTGTTAATGGAAGTAACGTATATTGCTGTGTATGGGTGCTTTAAAGGTGTTGTAGGTGATCATATGCTATACAGGTAATGGTGGTGTGAGAGGGGAAAAAAAACAACAACTCTGTTCTTATCTCGTTTAACATCTGATTCGTCCACTATCCGGTGACCGCGTATGAAATTGATTTTTGGCTCATGGATCCGGAGCATGAAAACAACATCATCCACAACAACAACAGCAAAAGAGCCCGACGCTGCAGGTTTTTGATGTCTCTCTCTTATCTCTTGGAGTTTTTACGAATGAGCTGATGAGTTGAATCAGGTGTGTGTTTGATTGTTGGTGGACATTTTTACGTTGGTGAGGATTGCGGAGAGGGACACGGTGCCTCTGACGGGAGGCCTGGGAATTCATACTTACCTGGCAGGGGAGACACCATGATCAGGAAGGTGGTTCACCCAAGGCGAGGCTCGGCCATTGCACTCCGGTTGTGCTGACCCCTGCGAATTCCCCAAATGTGGGAATCTCGACTGCATAATTTATGGTAGTGGGGGACTGCGTTCGCGCTCTCCCCTGGACACACTGGTTAAAAGAGCAGATTGTTCGAGTTCCTCTTCTTCTGGTAGTTAACGACCTAGGAAGTCCAGAGAATTGAACTGCAGTGGTTGATCGAGAGATGTAAAACTCTCAACCTAGAACCAGTCTGCAAAAGTAGGGCTGTTTTTTAGTTTTTTTTTTCATCATTCTTCAAATAATCTCCATTATTCAACCAGCGCTTTGATTGGCAGCAGTGGTCCTATGAATACCTTGTGCATGTGTGAAAAATCACCTGACATACAGTCGCCTATGGCCGTATTCATGTTGTTGTTTTTACTGTTTACAGCGCCACCAAGTGGCCAGTCGCCACATCCCTTTTCACCTGAGCACAGGCTGAGCCCGTGCACAGGTGTACCGACTTGGGTGTAATTGTCTCATTCCGTTGGAGAGTTATGGCCATTTAAGTAAAGCCCGCCTCGCCCACTCCCAACGTTTTGGCGTCCCGTCGCCAACGTGAATCGAAATTCCGACTTTTTTCCCCATCGCTGTTGGCAATCATACTCCAGGGAATCTTTCTGCACCGGTTTGGGTCAGATCGGGCGAAAGACCTAGGACTAGTGTGCAAAAGTAGCTTTTTCACAAAATCCCAAATACCCGAAAATCTCGCCAGCGCAACCATCGAATCCGAGGCCTGCGTCTTGTTCGGCCCGAGCCAAGGATTCCGGTGATGTAAGACACTTGGGTCTGCGACGGACGGTTCAGGAGTTACGAGGCATTTCGTACTTCTGATCGCTGCAGCGCCACCTTGGGGCCGATTGGGCCGAGCCTTGGTGATGTTGTAGACCGGGCGGGTACTACCATCCCTCAAGAGTTTCAAGTCTCTACGACGTACGCTTTGGTCTGCCCGCTCACTTTTAGGGCAGAATGTTTGTTGGTCCAAAATCCCAGGTTGCACTCCAAAGTGTCGTGTTGTGCGCTCTGCTGTGATCCATTTTCGGTGTCAACAGTCAAGCTGAGCTTGTATTGCTGTGAGCTGAGCTTGTTTGTTGGCGACCTTTAGACCCTCTCGCCACGGCCCAGGTGGGCGTGGCCTTTGACGGCTCCCCCGCCTCTGCGTCATTGTGTCATCGCTTCTCGGCCTTTTGGCTAAGATCAAGTGGTCTGGTCAGACGTCTGAGACAGCGATCGCCTCTTGTTGGACTTGGTCTCGTGTGTTGCTTGTCACACGGGACATACACCCTTCAGGAGGTAAAGTGACAACCCAGCTAACACAGTACGTTGTGACGACGTCGTCAGTTAGTCGTCACTTGGTCAGCGTGACATTACTTTATGACAACGTTGTGAGGACGTCGTGGTAAAGTTCCATTTTTTATAATCTTGGCTAACGTTCCAGAAACGTTGTGGGCACGTTCTCAAAAGACGTCGCTAGTTTATCCCATGGAAAACGTTGTAAAGACGTGGTCAACTGGTCACCAGATAACTTAATACAATTTTTGCTGAATTAAGTACATTTCCCAAATAATATATAAATGGCGTTTCACTAGGCTAATACTTGCAACGCAATATTCTGAAAAGTTATCTGGAGACCAGTTGACCACGTCTCTACAACGTTCTCCATGGGATAAACTAGCGACGTCTTTTGAGGACGTGCCCACAACGTTTCTGGAACGTTAGCCAAGATTATAAAAAATGGAACTTTACCACGACGTCCTCACAACGTTGTCATAAAGTAACTACAATGCAACTACACTAACAGGCTTTAAAAGTTTTATTAAAATAGAAATAACAGAAAGATTTTTACAGCATTAAAAAAAAGAAATAACTGTGCTAATAGTATTAAAAGCAGGACCAATAAAGGAAGGGGGGAGGGGAAAGAATAAACTATTTTGGAGCAAAACACTGGTGTCATTAATCTTTCACCAATCTGTGTCTTTCCTGTAATGCTGACATTAACCTACCATTACCATGACTTTTAAATACTGTCAATTTAATGTGTTCTTCATAATGTAAATCAGTGTGCAGATATTTTTTTTAATGTATGACAATGCTTATTAGCGGTTATTTTTCATGCCACTATATATATATATATATAACTTGACTACAACTACAGCCAAAATGGAAAACCTTTTTATTGTTGCTAAGGGTTTAAAATTTAAGCAGAGTAATGCAAACAGAAATGAAGATCCGACAGTCGCTGAATCGGATGAAAGCAATGACTCCAAGTGCAGAAGAGGCCAAAAAGGATGGAAACGAGTCCAATTGCTGAATTACTGGAAAACAAAAACAAAACAAAAAAGATACAGGTAAGACATACATTCTCATGTAATCTTGGGCTATATCACATTCTACAACCACAATTTAATGTTAATTTAAACTGACAAACTGTCAAAAAGTCAGGCTGCAAAAGGTGATTCTGCAGGTTCTGACGAACACACATAACAGGAAATTATACTTCTGCATAATGTGTCTCTTTTTACACCAAAAATGTGAATTCTGCCGGTATTCAGACAGTCTCATGCATACAGATACCTATACGGGCTACAATCACCTATGTAGGCGAAATTTGTTTGACATTTCTAATCGTAAACACAGCCATGTTGAAGCCTGCAGTAATGTTTTTCATTGATGTTAATCGCAGTCCACTCTGCTTATTGTTTTGTTATACAATAAATATCACATTTGTAATCATGCTGATATTTAGGGAAAATGGCACTCTTTCTCATGTAATAAACTACATCATATGACAGGGCTATTCAATTAGCTTAATTCGGGGGCTGGATTATCAAATCGAAATGTTGAGGTGGGCCGGTGGGTTAAAGGTATACTTCACCGCTGGAAAGATTAATGTCTTTTTAAATTGGGTTATGTAGTAGAAATGTGAAATTATTTTAGAATTTGGTGCCTTCTAGACTGAGAAAATCCAGAAAATGTATTTTTTGGCTCATGTGGATGAAAGACAACTCCCAGAATGCACTTGCTTCACTGCCCTATGAGGCCAGTCCCAAGCCACGCCTACCGGTTACAGAGGGCAGCATCAGAACTTGTTTACAGCTGTGTAAAACTTTTTTCCTTGGAATAAATATGAATTATACAAACTCATAGCAATTGGTAATAATTATTTCATTTATAATTATCATAGGCATAAACGAAAATATTCTGATAGTGAGAGTTGGTAACCACAGGTAAAACCATGCATGGCCACTCGCTCACTACCACTGTATAAAAAAATGCCTAAACAAAGGTAAAAACTAGCAACATACACCGGTATTGAGGTATATTAAAAATTCAATTACTTTTAGTAATTAAAATGTTAAAGGTTTTACTTTGGTTAGTTTGAGCTTAAACTATAAAACATTAACTTTTCTGTTATAGTGATGCTACCAGATTTGTGTTTAAATTTTATTTTGTTTCGTGAGGAGAACAGTTGCAAAGTTCAAAGTTGCAACTGTTCTCCTCACAAAACAAAATTAATTTTAAACAGTTGCAAAGCTTCAGTTTGATTGATATTACTTAAAATGCACACATATATATATAAAATAGTGATAAGGTGTCAGGTAGTTGTGTGGCATTTTAATTTGCTTACCTACAGCTTCATCCTTCAAGCCAGGAAGTAAACTATGACACCAGGCACTTAAACACAGAAACAGAGGGCACAGTAATGAGCATCAATTGTTAGGTTGCGTGAATGCACTCTCTAAACAATTTCCCCATGAATGAACTATCCATGTATACACAGAGCAACAGCCTCAACATTCTTAACAAGCTATAGCCTAACTTACCTGCATCATAATCCCCTGACCCAGTTAGGGTTGTAAAGGAAATAAGACATTTAAAATGCATAGAATGCTCCTCGTCAGTCATACTAAATAACTGCCATAACGGAATTAACGTTTGTTGGTTGAAGACGGTGGTGGATATAGACTGATATAGACGAGCTCGAGTTGATTTTATTTTTTTCATATAAAGATTGTTGTTCAGGTATTTTTAGTTTTTTAATTCAGGTCCATTAGACCACTGTCCCCGCTAAAACATACAGTGACATTTGTGGTAAGTAAAGTTACGTTAAATGTGTAGGGATACGTTAATGTAGAGCAATCCGACAGGCTGATCAGGACCCCGACGCGAACGGAGTGGTCTTGAATCCGTCTGAAGGGGATGTATTCGCTATAACAACAGCATCGCTATACATTATCACACTTATTACATGGCTACCTAACAAATAAATCAATAAATTGACACAAAATATTGATTTTAAAAAGGGGTTTATCCTCCAGAGCAAACAGAACTGTGTCCATGGCAACGCTCTGTTTTTCATGGCAACGGTGTGTTATACAGATGTCTTTTATCAAGAAATAATAGACCGCATACTACCAAGAATTCAACCATTAGAATTCAACCAGGCCATGTAATAAATTAATATATTAACCTTTCGTCCACAGCATTTTAACTCGTATAGAGGCCCATCACACTCATATTTAGCCTTGTTTATTGTTTTTCTCTTTTTCTTTTGCACGTGTCCACAGCAGCCCGATACTGTACACCCCAAAAGTTCTTTTAAGAGCTAAGACTTTTAAGAGCTTTGGTTTCGTAAGTACGTTTTGACTAACTATCAGACAAGTTTTCAGTATTTATTGGCATAATGAAGCATACATGTAACATGAAACTTTAGGACTGCTACCAGGTTTGATTAATGAAATACATTTTTTAACTACTTTTGTTTTATTAGATTTTGGATTGTCTTCCTCTGTCGCCTCAGTTTTAATTGCAAGGTAAATAATATTACTTAGCTGCTCCTAAATGTGTTGTCAGTAATATATGTTGTATATTTTATTTTTAAACTTACATTGGATATTTATATTTGGTAATTTTTTTGCGATGGGACAACTATCCATACATAGGCTATTTATGTAGATTCAGAAATTAAGAGAGCACTGCAAAACTTCCAACTTGATAAATAGATTTTTTTTTATATATTTGCAGTTTAATTTCATGTGAATTGTTCAATATATAGCAAAGTAACATTTTACCAATTAATATCTATTGCAAGTGCCTAAAAATAACAAACCATTCACATTGATGTGTTGCAGTTTTTGTCCATAAGTTCTTTCATTTTGCCTTCAACACTACAAGGTAAGACATTTACAAATTTACAGTAACATGTTCTTTCTAGTAGGATTTGGTTTTAGTGCTGAAAGACCACAAAAGGACCAAACATTACAAAAATACAATATTTAAAAATAAAATCTGATAATCAGTGATCCCTAAATATTTAAGAAAAATAAGACAATTTAACTAACTTGAAAGCTCAGATTGGGTATATAAAAAGGGTGTACAAATTAAATATAAATTAAATAAATGCTACTCTCCTAGAATGAGCTCTGAAAAGAGAGAGATGCACAGGAAATATGTGCATGCTTGGAGAACCACAAGGCAGGCATGGTCCAGATCGCCATCTCACCTGGAGACTAATCCAGCCGTTGAAGTACAATCACTTGATCTTCCAGTTGAAGAACAATCAGAAGGTGCTGACGGAGTAGTAATGTCAGTTGATATGGAGCAGAATTGTGAGGAATATTCATCTGACACTGAACACCATTTGCACTCTGAAAATGCAAGAGAACAGCCAATAGCAACAACATGGGAGGTAATTAACAGCTTGAATGAATCCTTGGCCTTTCACCTTGAAGACGACGGCAGTAAGGACACGTCACTGGCAGAAGAGCTGTCCACTTGGGCTATTGAAAACCATATAAAACACAATGCACTTGACAACCTTCTTAAATTGTTAAAAAGGCATGGACACAGTGAATTACCCTCAACTGCCCGGACCCTTTTGCACACTCCCCGGCAACTTGACACACAGCAATCATCTGGAATGGAATACGTTTACTTTCCACTAAAACAGAAATTACAAGAAACGTTAGAAAGTTACCCACTTGATGAAGTAGTTAAACTCCACTGTATTGATTTATCCCTGAACGTTGATGGATTACCACTGTACAAAAGCTCCAAAACATGTATGTGGCCAGTCCTTTGCGCAGTCATGCTAGATCCTGTTACCATTTTCCCCACGGCTCTGACATGTGGTGCAAGTCGACCAACAGATCTTGGTTTTTTGGAAGACACAGTAAGGGACCTGGGTCATCTGATGAATGACGGGATTACCTTCATGGGAAGAAAAATAAATGTCAATCTGAGGTGCTTCGTGTGTGATGCTCCAGCTCGTGCATTAGTGAAAAATATTAAACTGTATTCCGGGTACTTTGGCTGTGACCGATGTGAGCAAAAAGGTGTGTGGTTAAACAGAGTCACATACCAAGAGACTGCTGACCTCACACTCTGGACAGATGAAGCATTCAGAAACCAAACACAATTTCAGCATCACCATGGGAACACACCTGTGTCTCAGCTCCCCATAGACATGGTGAGGTGCTTTCCCATTGATTACATGCACCAGGCTTGTCTCGGTGTAATGAAAAGGCTCCTGCTCATCTGGACCAGAGGAGACAGAGCTGTGAGGGTTTCGGCCAGCCAAACCAAAGAGATTAGTGCAAGACTGCCGTCTCTCCGGAACTGCATACCATCTGCATTTGTGCGAAAGCCTAGGGGTCTTGAGGAGCTGGACAGATGGAAAGCAACCGAGTTTCGTCAGTTCCTTTTATACACAGGGAAGATTGTGTTAAAGGGAATACTGCCAGATGACATGTACTTACACTTCCTTTCTTTCAGTGTGGCCATGGCAATCCTAGTATGTCCAAGTCTTGTGCAGGAACATTCCAAATATGCCAATGAACTGCTGCAATACTTTGTGGAAAAAGGTAGGACACTCTATGGACAGGAGTTCCTCGTGTACAACACCCATACCATGCTGCACATAGCAAGTGATGCAGAAAACTTTGGTTGTCTGGAAAATTGTAGTGCCTTCATGTTTGAAAACTACCTGCAGTCACTGAAGAAGATGGTGCGTTCTGGCAGACACCCACTGATTCAGGTTTCTAAGAGACTGGAAGAGATGAGCAAACAGAAAAAAACTCCAAACAATACAAATGTACAGAAAATCTCTACAAAGGCCCGAGACTGTGCATACATCCTCAGTGGGGGCCAATGCTGTGAAATTCTTCAAGTGCCAGACAAGGAAGAAAGAGTGCTTTGCCGTGTGTACAGTAAACCGTACC
Source organism: Siphateles boraxobius (assembly GCF_051911475.1). NCBI lineage: Eukaryota > Metazoa > Chordata > Actinopteri > Cypriniformes > Leuciscidae > Siphateles > Siphateles boraxobius. The sequence goes on from NW_027509164.1 coordinate 2,034,461, forward strand.
CTCTGTTCCACAGCCCATGCATGTCATTTTTGATTGGTGCCTACACGTACAACCAAAAAAACAACACTATCAAATGGATTCCAACATCAGAACTCACAAAACATGCGATAAAGATGAATGCAGAAGACAGGAGTGTGATTTTTCTGTCATTGCTCCACAAGTTATAATCAAAGGTAATAGGTTGTCATATGATGTGATTTGAGGCGATTGGTAAATATAATTAGCTTCTTTTCCATTTATAATGATTTTTCTTGCTTCTTGCAGAATGTATGCAATAGTTGAATTTTTGGAGGAGGGGACTTGTGATTTGGTACTACAGACCTGGCTTTTTGAAGAAGATGAGGTATTAAATCTCACTTGTATCAACAACATACATTAACAAATATCTTTACATTCACCATGAAAATCAAAATGGACAATTCTTGCTTTTATGGAACATAACAGTGCATCTTTAAAATTATTCATGCACATTTTTTGTAAAGCACTTTTAATCTTTTTTTACAAAAGTATTTGCATGCCCTCCTTGTAAGGACAACTCTTCTATTTTTTTTCCTCATGTTTCTCTTTTCAAATTTAACACATTGTTCTCCCAACGAATGTTAGTTCCATTTAGCGTGTTTTGAGTACAATTCTCAATTATTAACATTTACATCTAACTTTTTACTTGAGTTAGATTTTCAGTTACTATTGCTTTCATATTACAGTTTGCAATTATTTTCTACTTCTACAATATTTATTTCATAATTTAATTGTACTATTTTAATGCAAGTACAATACTGTTACTGGCCACCAATTAATGTGACCAAAAAAATTAAAAGGCTTGAACTACCTGATAAAAAAAATTGGACCAGGCACAGGGTCAGAGTGTTTGCAAAAACAGGTATTTCATTTTACTTTAAAGGACCATTCAAACAAAATGTTAGTGCAACTACTGTTAAGGAATGCTAAATTATACTCACTGTATTTTTACTTCAGGTGACTATGAAACTGCTAAAAAGTGGTCCAAAAGAGCAGCTGTGCAGTCTTCTGTGGAGAGCTCTGATGACGTTCCTAAGAGAAAAAAACGACAAGTGTGTCTCAGCAGCTCCGATGAAGGTATGAACCTGAGCATGTGAAAAAGTTTACCAGTAAACAATTAAAAAAAAAATGAATAAAAATGATTTTTGAATTACTTTAAAGATACTTCTTCAGTACCTCACCCCAAAAAGAAGAACCGGGTGAACTGTACAACAACTGGTAGGCCTTTCTTAGTTTTAATTTTTTTACTTTACCACAGTGTTTGGGGGTTTTCAGAATACCCAAATTAATTTCATTAGTTGATTGATACCAATACCAGTACATTTCATTTCTTATTTACAGTGGAACCTCAGCTGCCATTTCCCCCAGCATTTAAACCGAACAAACAAAACACACTAACGCAATCAAGACCTGAAGATTGTACCATTCTTGATGCATCATTAAGACCAGCGCCTCCTAGAGACATCCAGAAGAATGGTAAATGCAAAACATAATTTGAAACTTAGTTTTTACCTTTATTTGAATGAATCAATATTGATTCTCCCAGATCACCTCCTGAGCCTACTCACTCAGAGAATCATCAGCATAGAGAGTGAGATGAAGGCGATGAGGAGCTCAACAGCAGCCCTGTATGAACTCTATGCTCGTGCCCTGGGTGATGGCACTCGTCAGCGAGTGGAGGAGATGAGCCTTGATGTGTGTGGCACTATGGAGGAACTCCTCTCTCTTGAAGAAAAAATGAAAGAGGAGACATTTCGGAATAGAGTGGTATGTGAATAGTGAACTATACGTGAAATGACAAAAAAGTGTTAGAATTAAGTTAAATAACAAAAGTTATTACCATTTTGAAAATGTATTCCATCTTGTAGACACACCATTTAAGTCTTGTTGGAGGTCCAAACCCTGGGGAAAACACCCGGCGGGTGATGCGGGCAGTGGCCTCCTACAGTGTGTGGAAGGAGTTTAGTCTGAAGGGGAAGAAAGGGAAGAGACCACTGCAGAACTTGAACATTATGAAGGTCATAAAAAGTAAGTCCAATATGTTAGTGACTCAAAAACCTGTATTACCAGTACTTTTTAAACCATTGCTGCATAATTATGGAATTTAATATTACAGAGGCAGTGATGATGTCCAATCCAAGAATCCAGCAAGCAACAGTGGAGGACATTGTGGCAGACACGCTTAAGCATGCTCCTGCAAGGTGTCAGAATGTAAGCTCCTTTGGTGCAGTTTGCTGTAAAATAGTTATTATCATTATATTCTAATTATATCATTTAAAAAAGGGAGATGACATGTTCAGTTCACTTAGTAAAAGTAGAAACAATGTGAAGTTGACCGCTTAGTCACTGGTTTGATTTACTTACACAAACAAAGAACATCTGACTGTACATGTGAGTGGAACATTTCACATTATGTCGTTTAGGTCAATTAGGCTTGGGGTATGTTTGAATTTTAACTATTCCAATTCCGCTCATTCGAATCTAATTAACGTTAGGTAAAACAAAAGTTTGGATCTCGTGCTATAAACTAACATGATTAGCGCATCTCACCTCGTCATAATTTACATACAGTTGACATCTGACAATCATAACAACAAATAAAATATTAGAATGAAAGATATGATTCATGGTTACTCACACAGCGCAGCTGAAGTTTTTTCTTATATCGTTCATTCAACAACTGCCGAACAAACGTCAGTTCTTCATTTTGGTTTAATGGCGGGTTGCGAACCAACATGCCGCCGTGCACCTACTGTGATGAAGTGTGAAGAGAACTGGTTTTCTCACGTAATCCCTATATAGGCTACTATTTTTTAATCCACTAATACTAATAAACTCACTATTGCATGTATTTGTTTCCTGCATTTGAGCCATTTAGTAAACACAATTACTGGATTTATAGTATATTTATAGTTATCTTATATGATTAATATAATGAAACCATCATATTTTAAATAAATCATATTGACCAGCTGAATCTAACATTTAATTTAATTTCAACAAATGTCAAAGTCAACTAAAAAAAATTATGTGCAATTAATTGTATAAAACTGAAATATACTTTTCATTTTGCAGAAGCAGGACCAGAGAAAAGGTGTGCAGCAGCATGATGACGATGATGAAACACTCCTACTTTTTGAAGACGAATAAGACTTTTTGATTCATTAGAAATTTTCATTGTTTTTTTTCTTTTTTTTTTCTTAAAGATCAAATTAATTAAAATTAATGTATATGCCAAATTTTCACTTCTCAATAACTTTGTTGTTAACTTTTACAATATATATTAAAAAATTATATGTTAATTGTTTATTAGCTTACTGTGGAAAATGTCATCAACTAACTGCTGATTAATAAATGATATGAATGTTTTCTAGTTGATTGATTCTTGAGGCACATGTGTGTGACACATTGATGCATGCGGTGCATATAGGCTACACACAATCGTACAGGTAACACACTGAATAAATGCTGATTAGAGATTTTTTTTATGTGGTTTTGGTCGTTGCTACAACTAACACAGTGCTTTGATGTTACGTCCTCACAACATACCAGTTTGGTCATTGAGACGTACTCATCACGTTCTTGCGACGTACCACTATAACGTCGCCACGACGATTATGGGAATCACAAAGTTACGTCGCTGGAACGTTATGTGGTACGTCGCTACAACTAACACGGTCCTTTGATGATACGTCCTCACAACATACCAGTTTGGTCATTAAGACGTCCTCATCACGTTCTTGCGACGTACCACTATAACGTTGCCACGACGATTATGGGAATCACAAAGTTACGTCGCTGGAACGTTATGTGGTACGTCGCTACGACGAATATGGTCTGGTCCGGTTACGTCTTCACAACGTAACTGTGTTAGCTGGGTATAGGCCAATCAAAAAGGTTCTTTATTGTAAACCAAAAACTATTAACTTTAACCAAAGAAAAGGGAATGAGGTGTGAAAATGTCATAATGTAGGATGTATGTAAAGTGCAGGGATGCGTGAATCTGTGTGTGTGAACATGACTGAGTGGAAACTAAGTAAAACTACAAAGGAACAAAGCAGGATCATACCTGGAGGAGCAGAGAGAGAGAGACAGAGTGGTTAGTGAGGAAGTTTAAATACCCTGAGCCCAGGTGGCTCCAATCACTAACGACCCTCCTGTGCCTGCAGGAGAAACCACCCCTGTAAAGCAGAGGGGCCATGACAAATGGAAGCACACATCTTACCTAATTCAGACTAAAACACATATATTTATCCTCACATACTGACTTTATATTTATATATGACCCTGTATTTTCTTTGTCATTTTTAGGAAAAGCACTTAATTACCATTGTTTATTTCTATACCAAATGTCACACACTTGCAATGAAGCTAAAAATATAAACAACTACATCATTATGTTGATATCCTATATTTTTACAATAAAACTTACGACAAACATGTCTTCTACTTCTGCTCTCAACGAAGGCGGTCGCATTTTCTCTCCCTCTCCCTCCCCTGCTTTGCTCCTCTCATCACGTCTAGTCTACTGTCTTGTACTTTGAGAGACGCTCTCAGCACTGATCAACTGCACAACCTCCAAACTAAGAGATCAACTGGTCTCTCAACGCAATTGACACCATCTTCTGGACGAGAAGCTTGGGTTCGGGGGAACCTGACTGCCCTGCCGGGACGTTCCCAGCTGGCTACACGATGCGTGGGAGAGGTGGCGGGTCGTGTGTCTGGCGGCTCTTTCCGTGGAGGACGTTGAAGATATCTACCTATAGACCAAAACGGACCAGGAGAATAGCCTGTGTAAATTGGAATGCGGCTACTCGCCCCAAGACCAAACAATCCCAATCTTATCTGTTTCGGCACCAGCCAGCACTGGCCTTCCGCTGCTGGAACAACAACTCCCCCGGAAAGATTGTTTAAAAGCGGACAGAACATGACCAGAAACAAGACAAGTATTTATCAATGATAAAATACATGGTCCTACGGTGTCAAAGACTTCTCGGATCAGACGAGAGGGAATACTGTCTGAGGGCCATTCTGTGGGCCGCAGATGATTGACCATCTCAGATAGGGAGAGGATTGATATAGGCTCAAACTGATCTAGCGCCGCGAGGCATATAGGAGGAACAGAGGGATCATGGTCGCAAGGATGAAGTTACAGAAGATCGAAGAGTAACAATCTTCTCAACAAAGAATTCTAGAAAAGAATTACAGAGGTCCAACGTAGGTGTAATAGGAGCAGAAATACGGGGATTTGTAATAGTATTAAACATGTTAAAAAGAACCTGTGGCCTGTGACGGTTGTTTGCGAGCAGTTTAGTAATAAAAACAGATTTTGCAAATTTTACAGCTCTCTGATAATCAGATAGGTATTGCTGTAGAATTTCATATGACACTCTGAGTTTATCTTTCTTCCACCTTCTCTCAGCTTGCCGACATGTACGTCTGATCGCTCGGGTGGCGTCATTTAGCCAAGGCTCTGAAAGTGCTTTCGTGCGTTTCATCCTCAACGGATATTTGTGCAGGTTGAGTTAAAAAGAGTTGAAAAAAAGAAACTGTGCCGGGGTTTGACTGTTAATTACACGGCGGCAGTGTGCAAAAGGAGACTTGCCCACAAAACATGGGACTGTAATCGTAAATAAAACAGGAAAGTGATCCGAAATACATACGTTACACATTTCATTTACATGAACACACAAGCCATGAGACACATGAGTCTAATGTGTGTCCTTTTTCATGTGTTGGGCCAGACACCGACTGAGTTAGATTAAAAGCATTAAGTAGATTTAAGAAGTCCTTAACCATAGGTTTGTTTTCACAACAAACATGCAAGTTAAAATCACCAAAAATTATAAAATGATTATAGTTTAACCTTAGACCTGCTATAAAATCAGCAAAGTCTTGCATAAAATCTTTGTTAAATCTCGGTGGACGATACACAACTGCACACAGCGTCGGAGATGAGGTATTTCATTTGAATAGCTGCAGCTCAAAGCTAGAATAGTTGATAGCCGACATTGGAAGGTGGATTTAAAGGTTACACCACCTTGACACTTCAGGAATTTCACTTGACTCACATGATTCCCCAAATAATTATAATATTCACAACAACGGTGTTCCATTTAATTTTATTTACTGATAAATAGTTCTAATGTAAGATTATGCCAAACTAGCTGTTTTATTGAGAATTTCACCATAATTTAGAAGATTTGCTAGTGTATCAATGTCTGCATGTTAGTGAATTAATACAACTTGTCCTTGTCATGTCATTATATTTTAAATAACTTTTAGGTTTCTTTTATCAAGTAATTTGTAACTATTCTTAATTTGTGGTAAGATGTGTCAATTATGTAGAAATTATGTATTATTTTATTTTGTGTGTGTATTTGTATGTATTGCCAATCCTTAGCTTTTACATCCTTTCCACATGTTATTGTTATTCGAGGATTAATAAATTCAACTCCAGCACAGTAGGTGGCGCTATGAACCTACAACCTTTGTTTGTTTGCTAATTATCAGGAAACGCATAAAAGAAGAAGAAACGCGGACGAACCTAAGAATGGAGCATCCAATAGCCGGGATCTTCACCGTGGGCCAGAGGACAGGAGTGGAGGTGGCCTTCATTCGAGAAGGCCAGACCGGACCTCCACACTGTCCCAGGTAACATTAACACATCTAGTGAGGAACTCTCTCAACAGCTGCTGTTTCTGTGAGTTTAGTACTGTTACTAACCTGTGGATCATCAGTACAGTGAATCTGGAACCTGTAGTGTTGAGACTGCATTGTCCAGTCACTCGGGTTTGCTTGTGTTGGCATGACATGTTTAGCCTCATTGTGCATATTTTAAATGTTGAAGACATGATATATACATATGAAATTTAGAGCAGTATTCAGTGGCGGCTGGTGAAAAATATCTGAGGTGGGGCTGTGTCATATTCTGTCGGATTCAATCATTCAATAGAGATTGCTAATGTGACGTCATCGTGACGTATTACCAGTGGTGAACGCAAAGCATTTTGGGAATCCGCGGCACAAACAGAAGGCGCCAGACTTGACTGCATGGAGGGAAGAACGCAGTGTTCAAGATGCCGTCTACCTGCTGTGTTATAAACTGCAATAGTCCTTCTTGCACAGTTTTGAAAACGAACGTTAAGGGTTGTTTTAAGGACATGTTTGTGTATGCTCGTAGACAGCCACTCTGAAGCGGTCAGAGGCGATTCTAAAAGATTCAAAAAGTCGAGACAGGACCCATCGTCAACATTCTACCCATCACTCTAACTTAGTTCATCCAAAACAAACTAGAAAATAGACTCAAAGTGCTAAATACCTGATTTATCCTTTAAGAACGGATCAATATATTTGTTTTCCTTAATTTTAATTAACCCTAACTTTATTCTCATCTGAATATGTAACTGCTCTGAAGACAAGAAATGAAAACCAATGCGATATGAATAATGTCCAAAAGATGTAACCCACAGACTGTTTTGAAATGGAGTTGGATAAATATGTTGCTTTTAAAACTGTGTGTGAGGTTACAGTTTGACAAGAGTTTAGAGTGTGACAAAAGCACAATGTTGGGTTTTATTGCGAGTGTAAGTTACACAAATAAGTAAACACTTTGCAGTTTGAATGATAACCTCTATGAACAAAATGACGGAGTATTTTTTTTATGTTTCCAAATTCCACTGTTTGATCTGTCTCTCTGTCTCTCTCTCTCTCTCTCTCTCTCACTCTCTCTCTCTCACTGACTGACTGACATGGGCTTTGTTCATGTCCATGTTGTGGACATGGAATAAAGATTATATTCTCCTTCCTCCTCTTTCCCTCTGTTAGGTTCACGGTGAGGGTGCGCCTGGGACTGGAGGAGTTCCCGGAGGGGTCCGGGAGCAATAAGAGGGCGGCGAGGGAGGCAGCGGCCCGTAAAGCTCTGCGGGAGCTGAGGAGAAGAGGGTCGCTGCCGGAGAGGGTGAGAGAACGACCGACACCACAGAAACAGTGTGACGATAGTTGTCACCGGTCCCCTCCAGATGATATTTTATTCATTAGTGAACCGTCACCAGTTATTGTAATCTAGTCTCTGTGAGAGATGATTGACGCTGACAGCTAGTGGAAAGCATGAGGCTTTAGTTCACAGTAGTGTTGTCACGATACCAAAATTATTGTTTCGATACCGATACCAAGTCAAGAACTGCGATTTCGATGCTTTTCCTGAAAAGGGAGAAACAGTGTCAAATATCATTGCTGTGCTTTATTTTAAAACCGGGACAACATTCTAATCATACAACACACTAATATATGAACAGCAGATATGTTAAACATTTGAACAAAATATGAAATATAAAAAATAAATTAGAGCAATGACCTTCAAGGTAAAAAATATAATAAATAAGAGTTACCGGGAACTGATAAGATTTTATCAATATCAATGCCACTGACGATTCTGCTTATCGATCCGATTCTTTAACGATTCTCTTATCGATTCCTGACAGCACTGTGTGGAAAAAAGTAGTCATGCTTTTTTGGGTGGGAAAAACAAGTGGTTTTATTCGTTTTAAAGCTTACACTTGAGTAAGCAAACTGTATTTTTATGTAATAAATGAAACCTTATTGTAAAGTGTTACCGATTAGTTACACACCGATTCAGACGTCTCGTGAGTTCAGTGTTGGAAAGATCAGTTGTTTAAACCGCCCTCCCTCTCGCCCTCCCTCTCGCCCTCCCTCTCGCCCTCCCTCTCGCCCTCCCTCTCGCCCTCCCTCTCCCTCTCTGCTCGTTCAGTTAAACATGCGCCCTGTCACGCTTAGCAGTTCATCTAAGTTACATTACTCACTGATCAAATAAGTCTTTAGCGGGACAAAAATTCGCTGTAGTGTTTGTCACATGACAGCTGCAGCTTATTAGTATCGGTACTAATACATTTAGGAATCGTGACGTTTTTAATTTCTGAGAATCGCGATACTTCAGTACTTCACAGCAGAGACTCGTTCAGAAACCGAGAGAAATGCACTAATAGTGCTAAAACTACTCCGACTAGTAGCCATCAGTGTCTGGGACGGTTTTCCATTGTTATTCCAGGTAAAACAGACAAGACGCACCGCAGTAAACCTGTAGCGACCCGTATGGTTTCTATAGGAGACGCTTCAGCAGTTTAATACAGAACTAGAGTCAGACGTTCACTAACCACACTCTTTTATTCCCTTCTGCTGTGTGTCACATGATGTAATCTCGAGTTTCTCTGTCCTAGCAGAGACTCAGAGAAGGGCCACGGCTGCAGGACTGCCTGAACCGGCAGTCTCTCTCTGGCCTGCGCTATTACGCTGCCGCTCATGGGGAGGAGCTGGAGGTGGTTTTAGTGGAGCAGACGGGGCCCCCCAATTCCCAGAGGTACACACACACACACACACACACACACACACACACACTATCTCTCTCTCTCTCTCTCAAGGCAAGGCAAGTGTATTTATAGAGTATCTTTTATCCTTTTACACTATGGCAATTCAAAGTGTACACCAGTGTATCAATATTATGCACAGCTGCTTGTTTTACTGTGAGATTTCCCCATGGTGATTACACTGTGTCTGTGGTGTTATTTCGGCCCGCCTAAGAAATCGATTGGACGTCTCCAGTAGACCCCATTTTCCCCTAAAACTGACTCACGGGGTAAACATCACTTAATTTACTTAAGCTGTGACGCTATTTTCTTCTGGAAGCAAACTTTTGCATCACTTTCCTGTTATCTCTGTAAAGCTGCTTTGAAACACTCAGTATGAGCTATATAAATAAAGGTGACTTAACTCTCCCACACGCATCTGGACCTCATCTCATTGTGTCCCCACTGTCATGATCACGTTTCGCACACCTGTCATCCACTCTTCTCACGGTCTCTCTGTCTCTCAGGTTCACCTACCAGGTGAAATTGGGGGGCCGCTCCTTCCTCCCCATGAGCGGCTCCTCAAAGAAGCAGGCCAGAGAGAAGGCGGCCCACGCAGCGGTGGCCATCCTCCTCGAGGAGAACTCTCAGGTACTCACTCACTCTCTCTCTCACTCTCTCACACACAATCACTCACTCTCTCTCACACAATCACTCACTCTCACATGCCCTCCCTCACTCTCTCTCACTCTCTCACACAATCACTCACTCTCACACTCTCTCTCTCTCACACTCCCTCTCACACAATCTCTCTCACACAATCTCTCACTCTCTCACACAATCACTCCCTCACTCTCTCACACAATCTCACACTCTCACACTCCCTCTCTCACTCTCTCACACAATCACTCACTCTCACACTCCCTCTCTCACTCTCTCACACAATCACTCACTCTCACTCTCACACTCCCTCTCTCACTCTCTCACACAATCACTCTCTCACACTCCCTCTCTCACACACTCCCTCCCTCACTCTCTCACACAATCACTCTCTCACACTCCCTTTCTCACACACTCCCTCCCTCACTCTCTCACACAATCACTCTCTCACACTCCCTCTCTCACACACTCCCTCCCTCACTCTCTCACACACTCCCTCCCTCACTCTCTCACACACTCCCTCCCTCACTCTCTCACACACTCCCTCCCTCACTCTCTCACACACTCCCTCCCTCACTCTCTCACACACTCCCTCCCTCACTCTCTCACACACTCCCTCCCTCACTCTCTCACACACTCCCTCCCTCACTCTCTCACACACTCCCTCCCTCACTCTCTCACACACTCCCTCCCTCACTCTCACACACTCCCTCCCTCACTCTCACACACTCCCTCCCTCACTCTCTCACACACTCCCTCCCTCACTCTCTCACACACTCCCTCCCTCACTCTCTCACACACTCCCTCCCTCACTCTCTCACACACTCCCTCCCTCACTCTCTCACACACTCCCTCCCTCACTCTCTCACACACTCCCTCCCTCACTCTCTCACACACTCCCTCCCTCACTCTCTCACACACTCCTTCCCTCACTCTCTCTCACTCTCTCACACAATCACTCACTCTCTCTCGCACTCTCACACAATCACTCACTCTCTCTCGCACTCTCTCACACAATCACTCTCACTCTCTCAGGCGGCAGTGGATGTGTTTCTATGAACCCCTAAAATATTTTTGGCAATTGTAATTTTTCTACTGGTGTTTTCTCCCAATTTTTTTAATTATTGTGCTGGTCCCCAAATTTCACATCCATATAAAATAATTGTTTTTATTATTGAATTATATAATTTTATCCAGGTTTTAATGGGTAATTTTAAGTGGCCACATCAGGATTTTATTGCATAAAAACCCCTCTGAGCCTTTTCACTCAGTGTTTTGACAGCCAGACCGAAGCGTCCCGAAGCGCTGATGTCGATGCCCAGATAGCTAGAGCTATGTAATGGATTTTGATAATTTTTAATTGTTTTCTCCAAGTCTTCCAATGTTTTCTGTATTTTACTCTGAGGTTGGTTAAGGTCCGCTGGTGCAATTTTTCGATACAAAATTTCAAAGTGAGATTTCCAAATTGTGCCATTCTGGAGTGACATCTCTAATTTGGGTTTTTCAAGTTTTTTATATAGGTTCCAGAAAGTGTTTTGATCTACCGAATCATCAATTTTGACTTTAAAATATTTTTCTTTTTTGTTCCACAAAAGTCTTTTATAATTTTGCAGACAGTCTGAATAAGAAAGCCGTAATGTCTGGCTGGACGGGTCTTTGTGCTTTTTGTTAGAGAGTCTCCTCAGTTCTTTTCTGAGACCTGCACATTCATCATCGAACCACACATCCTTTCTCATTCTCTGTTGATTTGTGTTATGTTTGCTTTGCGGTTTAATGTTAGATAGAGTTATCAATGTTTTGAATATGTAATTTAAGTTTTTTGTTGCTAAATTTATTCCATTAATATCTAAAGTGAAATTAGTGGACATAAATTCATCCAGCATTTTTAATATAGTAGGACTGTTCATATTTTCTTTGAATTGATCCGAGTTGGATTGATTCCATTTGAGTTTAGGTTTCAAAGGAAACAGTTTTTCAGAATTAAGTGGAGAAGTTTTAGTTATATCACATGAGGGTTTCAGATAAAGCACAGTTTGACAGTGATCGGAGATCGGGAGCTGAGGTCTGACTGTGAAGGCATTAATAAAGCTTGGGTCAATATCTGTTATTGAAGAATCAACCACACTGGTTCCTAATCTGGAGCAGTAAGTGAATCTACCTAAAGTATCTCCACGAGTCCTGCCATTAATGATGTAGAGTCCTAAACCTTTACAGAGTTTTAACATTTGTTTTCCATTAATGTTCACTGAGTTATCATAGCTGTTTCTTGGTGTGATATTTGATGAGGAATCTCTCTCTCTCACTCACAATCACTCACAATCACTCTCTCTATAATTAAAAAAAAAATGCATGAATACATTTTGTACCAACATTCAAACAAGACAAAAACAATTCTGACTTTGGTTTTGTCCACTTGCTGACTCTCGTAGTTTGTGGCAGGCTGTTACATACTTTGCTGCTGTTGTGATTGAGCTAGATTCTTCTCCCAAAATATGATTTAATTTTTCTGAATTTGGTAATGCCATAAAATTTGGTTCTAGCTGTTGGAATCTAGTGAAATAGTCCGATCTAATGCTGTTATAGTGATCACAGTGTATCAGGAAGTGTTCTTCTGTCTCCACCTCTCTCTGAGAGCACAGAGAACACACACACACCTCTCTCTGAGAGCACAGAGAACACACACACACACACACACACACACACACCTCTCTCTGAGAGCACAGAGAACACACACACACACACACACCTCTCTGAGAGCACAGAGAACACACACACACACACACTCTGTCACTCTCACTCAACCACAACCCTAAAGCTTTGAATCTTCTGTCAGTAGCTTTTCACACTGAAGCTTGATTCCTTTCCCCATTAACACCTGATCTATGATGTCCACAGCCGTCCTCCGGCAGCTCCCAGTCCCCGACCCACGGCAGCTCCCAGTCCCCGGTCCCCGGCCCCCGGCAGCTCCCAGTCCCCGGCCCCCGGGACCCACGGCAGCTCCCAGTCCCCAGCCCCCGGGACCTCCGGCAGCTCCCAGTCCCCGGTCCCCGGGACCTCCGGCAGCTCCCAGTCCCCGGTCCCCAGTCCCAGATTAAGGTTATTATTAGTATTATTATTAGGAATATTAATTTCATCAAGCTTTTCTATGAGCTCTTTCATTCAGCAGACTCTTGTATGCTTGTATGTGTGTGTTTGTTCATCCTGTGATATGATTCAACTTCTGCTGTGCAAATTATTCACTTGTGTTTGTTTCAATTTAATTTTCAGATGGAGCAGGACTAAAAAAAATAAAAAAATATTTGTAGAAAAATCTGTTTCTAATTTTTTTTCAATAATTTGTGCTTTAAAGCACCAAAATATAATGGTTCCTTCAGCAAAGGCCAATCCACACGGCCCAGACAGATGCCAACATTTGAGTTGTTAATTCATGAGTTCACACAAATAATTAGAGTAAAAGACTAGTTAATGAAAAATACTAGAGTTAGTCAAGGCAAGGCTATTTATATAGCACATTTCATACACAGTGGTAATTCAAAGTGCTTTACATAGAAGAAATTAAAATAATCAAAAGAAATCACAATAATTAAAACCGTTTTGAATAAAAAAATAAAATGCAGTACGTACAGACGGACGAACAGTGGTACAGTGCTCATCCAGTAAATGCACAGCTAAACAGAAGTGTTGTGAGTCTGGATTTGAATGTGACTGTAGGAGCACATCTGATCTCTTCTGGAAGCTGGTTCAGCTGCGGCTGGCATAGTAGCTAAAGCGGACTCGCCATGCTTAGAGTGAACCCTTGGTGTTTCTAGCTGATGTGATCCTAATGATCTGCAGATATGCTCACTGAATATAAACCCAACAGATCACTCAATGTATTGAGGTCCTAGGCCATTTAGTGATTTATTTACCAGAAATAATACTTTAAAATCAATCCTATATGTAACTGGCAGCCAGTGTAAAGAGCTGAGGACTGGTGTGATGTGTTCATGTGTTCTGGTTCTGCTCAGCGTTCTGTATGAGCTGCAACTGTCTTATGGTGTTTTTGGGAAGGCCAGTGAGGAGTCCATTACAATAATCCACTCTGCTGGTGATGAAAGCATGCACACGTTTCTCTAAGTCTTGACTGGAAACAAAGCATCTAATTCTTGAAATATTTTTCAGGTGATAGAATGCTGATTTAGTTATTGCTTTGACATCCCAGCTAGAATTTTTTTTGTTCTAAAAATGTTCTGAGAACATTACCATGCAGTGTTCTAATAATGTTTTCAGCAGGTAGTTTTATTTTGGTTCCCAGAATGATCTCCTATAAGCTAGGATAACATTCTCTAAAAACATTCTAAATATGTTTAATGCTAATATTGTTAGAACATTATTCCCAAATGTTCTTCTGACATTTTCAGCTGGTAGTTTTATTTTGGTTCCCAGAATGTTCTCTTAAAAGACGGCATAACATTCTCTAAGAACACTCTAAAAATGTTTTGTGATGACCTTCTTTTTTAATCATTAAGGTTTAATCATAACATTTTTAGAACATTACATCCCCTAACATTCTTATAAAGTTTTTAGCGGGAAGTTTTATTTTTGTTCCCAAAATGTTCTCTTAAACAAAACAAAAAATGCTTAGCTATAACGTTGTTAAAACATACAATTGTATTCATCTCAAAATCTAACAGGTTTATAAATGGCATCCACATAAATTATTAGAAGTTCTGCGTACACTAAATGCCCAACATTACATGAAGAACTCAGTAAAGTCCAATGTGCAATCATGCGTCTTGACTGCAGTGTTTGCTCAGAGCGCTCATCATCAGTCTTCGCTTGTCTTGGTTCTTGCAGAAGAATAATACAGTCATCTGTATTAATATGTGTTCTACTGTTCTCTCTTCTAGTTGTCCAGCTGCTCTCCCAGTTAGCAGCAGTGAACTCTATTCTCTGTGTGCATGGTAGAGTTTTTCCTCATAGCCTATAAAAGAAGATCATGCATCAGTGTTAACAGAAGGAATACAAATACATACATATTAAGATCACAAGCAATATTGACATTGAAAACTTTCAAAGTTAGCCAGCCTAATTAGTAATCAGAAATTATGTAAAGACTACTTTATTGAAAGTATAAATATGATACCTTATAATCCGTGTATCATTTGTTCAGTCTTTATTTAATACTGAAAATAGAAAATTCCCCCAGAAAATCAAGAATTCAGCTTGATTCTTCGTTTTTCGTTCTGAGGTAGAAAAATAAATAAACAGCTTGAATATTCTATTTCTACAGGTGGGCGGGAATGAAACGCCCCTTTCCTCTGATTTGTCAGCCGCAGATCAAACTGTTCCGTCATCTCTTCCTCAGTTCCGCACAGCAGAAGAATAAGTAATAATATCAATATATATCGCAATATTTTTTTTTTCCGATAACGGTGATATGATTTTTAAACACATTTTCGATATTTCGATATACAGCATTTGTCACTGACTGACGTTAGGGGTGCAGCCGGCAGAAAGAGCAGAACACAATTGGCGACTTTCGTGATGACGTTCACCACAGACACGCGGACGCAGCCAGTGCTCAGCTCAGCAGGAGTGGGCTGATCTCATTCTCCAACGCGGCAAGTTTCAGCTGCAGAATGAGCGCCCCTGACCGCAATACAAATGTGACTTAACGAGCTTCCACAAGCGAGTAGAAAGCAGACGAAATAGTTGATAAGAGAGGAAAGACTAATTCAGTGGTGTTTCGGCTGAGATCTCAAAACTTCAGGTTTCAGCGCGCTGCAAAATGTGGCGGAGAGTGGTGCCGACTAGCAGCGGGAACACATCAAACCTGTTCCACTATCTGAAGCAGTTTCACCCGATAGAAGCAGCATAAACAACACTTTAACCGGCACAAACAAACGAGACTTTTTTGCGTGAATTTGGAGCATGTGGGGATGCTGAGTGACCTCAGAATGACCAATATGATTTTAATATCTAAGAAACCGAAACTTCACGCAGTGATTGACAGGGCGGGAGGGGGCGTGATCGGCTCGGAATGCAATTTCAATTTGCACATTGAATTTTGCTACATTCATTGCGGGACATTTAATGTAAATGCAATCGCAAGTGTCTTAACTGTGAGTGTAAATGCAATTAAGAAAAATAACAATCATTTTGCTACAGTTTTTGCTTGAAAATGTTAAACATATCTAATCTGTAATACATTTTAATTTTGCAACTAACAAAGCGTTAAAATACACTCACCTAAAGGATTATTAGGAACACCATACTAACCATACCTTCGCCTTAATTCTACGTGGCATTGATTCAACAAGGTGCTGAAAGCATTCTTTAGAAATGTTGGCCCATATTGATAGGATAGCATCTTGCAGTTGATGGAGATTTGTGGGATGCACATCCAGGGCACGAAGCTCCCGTTCCACCACATCCCAAAGCTCAACCTCTATTGGGTTGAGATCTGGTGACTGTGGGGGCCATTTTAGTACAGTGAACTCATCGTCATGTTCAAGAAACCAATTTGAAATGATTCGAGCTTTGTGACATGGTGCATTATCCTGCTGGAAGTAGCCATCAGAGGATGGGTACATGGTGGCCATAAAGGGATGGACATGGTCAGAAACAATGCTCAGGTAGGCCGTGGCATTTAAACGATGCCCAATTGACCCTTCGCTAAGCCACGCCCGAAAACCGCCACTAGCCAATCGTGTCTTAGCAACCGTAACTAGGCGCGGGAGGTCTGGCAAGCTTTCGAGCGAGGGAAACATGCCGAAGCGTTGTGCGTATGGATTGTGCAAATCTGATACCCGGGATTCCTAAAAGTTTGGATGGGGGAGTGGAATTTTTTTCCTTCCCGAAAATCTAAAAGCCGAGGGGAGAAATGATCGGCGCGGATCAAGCAGTGTGTGTGACCCCATTCACAACTAAGTGTCGACAGGATTAACAAAAACACATATTGCTTGGAAGTTGGAAATAATAACGGTTCTTTGTTCATAATGCACGTTTTAACGTAAAATAAGACGTTTAAAGACAAGACGGAGGCTCACTGACATACTTTAAAATATATTTCAGCATTTTGTTTATCGACGGCCTACTGTTGGCCCTGACTGAGTAACTTTAACCCAATCCGATCGCGGCTCTCCCGGTGTTAGTGTTATTCCACAAGATTTATGGATAAACTGTTTGATTTATAATTATTAGATTAGTTTCACATTTCACTTACCCTGCTTTGCACGAACACAGCTGTTCCTCAGTGTGTTTGTTTCCCATGATCGGTCAGCATACGAGGCGGCAGCTGCTGCGACTATAGGCTTTAGCTTCAATTTTTATGAAATTATTCTCTAATCGGTTGCATATGTTGTGACGTTTTTCCTTCTCAAGTGTTGAAAACTTAGAAGTGCAGACCAGGAGACTTTAAGAGGTATCTTTCGAGCAGAAGTTCTTTATTGCGTCGCTGTAGTCATCTCAATCAAGTCTAAATAAGAGAACTTTACATTGCAGTTTATATACATTTCAAGGGGGTGGAATTAATTTCATAGAGGAGGGGACTCTTGATTCAGCTGGTTACCTGATTTCATCAGGTAACAGTGTAACTCAGAGTCTTGAGATGCTAATTCAACAAGCCTGATTAGATGAACAAAAGGCCCAGCTGACCTTTGAGATGTGACAAGAGGTTAATGTCTGAAACCTTGATTGCCTCAAAATGGAAAACAGTGTGTGCATCTTTCTCAGTTAAAATACTATAGTATTGGAAGCTCAATAAAACATTTAAATAAAATTTGCAATCCTACATTTCCCCCTTTGAGAGTTCTAAATAACTCTCACAAAATACAAATTTAGACACTTAAAAATTCATTCTTGTAACTTGTGTAAGTTACAGGCACATAGCAAGTTCATTCTTGTAACTTTTTTAAGTTACAGGCACATAACGTGATCTGTGTTGTTCATCTTTTTCCGAACCATGAAAAGTTATCTTCAGTCATCTGGTGTAATTTTGTTGAAAGATCAAGAATGTCTTCTTGTATGTTCTCTGATGGATGACTGAAGTTCCCATAGGTTAGTCTCTGCGTTGTGTATTTTTTTTCTTTTGTGATTGGCTCGTTCAGCAGTGCGTCTAGTTGTCTTCTTAAGGTTGTGGCTTCATAGGCAGATGAGGTCGTTGCCTATGGATCCCAGAACAGCCATCACAGCAAAGTGGTATCTGCACAGAGGAAGACAGAAAACAAAAGACAGGAGAGCAGTATTTGTTCAAACACTAGGGTTGTAAACTTTTTCTGAGTCTGCTAAACAGTAGAGCAGTACTGGTTCAAACACTAGGGTGGTAAATTTTCCGAGTCTGCTATTGTTGTTCCTTCTTTCCCTATTTCTTAATTATGACACCTAAAGAACGCAGTGAGGTGAGGATGGATTAATGGATGGGAAGGCCAATGAGGGATTCTTCACCGAAGGGTTGGCCCCGACGCCTGTTGCAATCGGTTCTTCCCTCGGCTCCCCACTGGTTTGTGTCCTATCCTATCCCTGTTGGAGGGGGAACAACTTTACAGTGTGATACGTGAGTCCAGGTTTTCCTTCCCTGACACAATACTGCAGCTGCTGTAATCAACATCACTTGATGTGGTCCATGCCACTTAGGTTCTAATGGCTTTTTCCTGAATGACTTTATCATGACCCATTGACCTGGGATGATTGTGTGTCCACCTTCTGGTGGAGTCTGCCAACATGACTCAACTCTCCCTCTGCCACTCTGTACCGCCTTTGTTAGGTTTTCACAGTAAGCAATCAGGGCATCTGAGGCAATGTGTACATCAGAATTTCTAAGATCAATCACACCTGGCATCTGCATGGGGCGTCCAGAAATAATCTCATGAGGGCTCAGTCCTACTGTTCTGTTAGGTGATGCTCTCATACTACACAGTACTGCTGGCAGCGCTTCCACCCATGGTACCCCTTCCTGATGCATTTTGCTTAGTCTGGTTTTGATTGTTCTGTTCGATCGTTCAACCTGTCCTGATGCTTGTGGCCTGTATGGGCAGTGAAGATTCCACTTAATCTTCAAAATTCTAGACACTTCCTTGACTACCTGTCCTGTGAAGTGTGTACCTTGATCTGAGTCAATGCAATCTGGTAATCCCCATCTGGGAATGAAATCAGTGACAAGACATTTAGCAGTATGTGCAGCTGTAGCACGCCCTGTTGGATAAGCTTCTACCCATCTTGAGAACTTATCTATTACTACCAAAACATCAGTTTTTCCCTTACAACGAGGCAAGGATATGTAATCAACTTGCAGGTGACAAAATGGTCCTGGTGGGGCTGGGGTATGTGCTGCTGGTGTAGTGGCTGCTGGTACATCATTATTTTTCTGACATGTAACACACCTTTTGGATGTTTCCGTGGCTACATTTCTGAATTTTGGATTCCACCACTGATTTGAGAACCTGTGATTCATCGTTGCTGGACCACTGTGACCCAAATTTTGTATTTGTTGAGCCAAATATGGCAACAGTGATTCGGGAGCAACATACTTTTCCCCTTTGGTCCAGCACCCGGATGAATCCACTGTGGCTCCTTTGTCTAACCATGTCCATGCTTCATACAGAGGAACGTCTTTGTACAGATCAATTATTGATTCAGGAGGCATAATTGTCTTCTGTGCTGCACTACCTGAACACACTTGTACAGTTGCATAGAAACAAGCCTGTTTAGCTGCTATATCAGCAAGAGCATTACCTTTAGCTTCCGTAGTATGAGTTGTGAGATGTGCTTTCACTTTTATCACTGCTAATTTCTTTGGAAGTTTCATGGAAAACATTAGATCTTTCACTAATTCAGCATGCTTAATGGGGGATCCAGCAGAAGTTAGAAACTGTCTGGTTTGCCAAATGACACCAAAATCATGAATTACCCCGAAAGCATATCTGGAATCTGTGTAGATATTAGCAACTGATCCTGAAGCTAGTGTGCATGCTCTTGTTAGGGCTACTAGTTCTGCAGCTTGAGCTGAAAAATGATCTGGAAGACGTCCTGAAGCTAACACTTCCGTGGTGGACGTTACTGCATAACCTGCTCATCTGTTACCTTCAATTACTTGAGCTGACCCGTCAACAAACAACTCAAATTCTGAATTCTCTATGGGAGTTTCTCTTACTACACTCGTAGGTGTATATGTAAGCGTAACACAATCGTGAGTACTTCTCCTTCATCCTCTAACAAATTCTCAGTCATTGCAGACATCATACATGAGGATGGGTTTGTGACAGGTGCACGCTGTAAGACAATATTCGGGGCTGTGAGAGTTGCTAACCAATTTCCCCTGCGAGAGGAAGTGACAGAAGTGACTTTTGCTTGATTCATTAATGCGGACACAGCGTGCGGACATCTTACGTTTACAGACTGTGCTAACACCATTCCTGATGAAGCCTGTAGCGCTAGATGCACTGCCTGTACTGCTCTGAGGCATGGGCCCATACCTTGAGCTACTATGTCAAGTTTACCAGAATAGTAATGAATTGGGCGTAAACTGCCCCCATGATCTTGCATTAGACATGCAGTCATGAAGCTTAAATGTTCATGGACATAAAGCACAAATGGTCTATCAGTTTGGGCAATTCCTAATGCTGGTGCTTGACATAGCGCTCTTTTTCAAATCATTGAACGCTTTGAGGTGACATTCTTCCATACAAACAGTATCAGAATCTTTACCATGGCCTTTCAACAAGTCATAGAGCGGCTGTGCAATTGAGGCATAGTCTTCAATCCAAGGTCTACAGTAACCTGCTGTTCCTAAAAATGATCGGAGTGTTTTAATGGTAGTAGGCGGGGGTATGGCTTTGACTGAAGCCGCTCGATCCTGTGTAATGGATCTATTTCCTGCACCAATTGTTTGACCCAGAAATGTGACTTGCTTTTTAGCAATTTGAGCTTTGTGAAAGCTGCATTTGTGTCCTTTCTTATGCAAATAGTCCAACAATGATGCCAATTCAGTTTGATGTACCTCGTGATCTGTTGAGGCAATCAAAATATCATCGACATATTGGATCATAGTGGACTGTTTTACCGGACATTCTGGGTCACACAAATCACGTCTGACAGCCTGATGGTATATGGTTGGGGAGTTTTGAAATCCCTGTGGCAAACGTGTCCACTGGTATTGCTCATAGTCAACTGTGAAAGCTAACCATGGCTGGCTGTCAGAGTGCAATGGTACAGAAAAGAATCCATTAGACATATCAATTACTGAAAAAATCTTACTCTCTAATGGTATGCCATTACAAATTGTGGAAGGATCTGCCACTAGAGGGGTGATTTTATCAATATTTTTATTGGCTACTCTGTTTTGATGAGTCTCCATGTCCCATTGGATTTCTTGATGGGCCATATGGGCGAGTTACAGGGACTATTGGTTTTAACTAGCACTCCCAGCATCAGCTTTTCTACAATAGGTTTGATCCCCTGTATAGCTTCCTTATTGATCGGATATTGTTTGGTGACCGGGGGTGGAATCCCCGTCAATTTAATTGGTTCTACACCTGTCAACAAACCACAATCATCCTTGTCTTTAGCCCAAATTGGATGATTCTGTAAGAAAGCATACTCAGAAGGGATCACATTATTGGTAGAAACTTGTGCTGAGGAAATTTTAATGCTAGCAGATTCTGAGGACACGTCTAAAGTTAGATGTATTTGTCTCAGGAGATCCATGCCTAAAATTGCACCTGTATTTAATGGAGCACATAACAATTTTGTAGTCAGAGTTTTCGGGCCAAATTGTACATCTATGGGCGGGGTTTCATACAAATCAGAATCTTCACCTATTACGCCAGTTAAAGAAAATTTGGTTTTCTTGTACGGAATGTCTAAACCTTTAGCCAATTTTGTAGGAATTATGGTAATTTCTGCACCTGTATCAAGCAAAAAATCAATTTCTTTCTCTTGTATGCTACCTTTCACAAAAATTCTTGTGTCATTATGATGGATTACAGGGGTAAGGTAGCTACTCACAGCCCCAACAATTAGTTTTTTTCCTGGTCTTTTTGTGCTCTTAAAAGAGCCTGAACAAGCTGTCCTAAAGTTTCAGTGGACACGTTCGGAACTGCTTCCGGGTTGTAAACAGGCTGAGAAGGAGCAGAATTATGCATAGCATTTCTTTTTGTATCTTGCAATTTCTTCCTACACTCTTTCTCCCAATGTCCTAATCTTCCACAATAGTGGCAGCTCCCTTCTTTTTTAGACCACCTGTTTTCTTGTTTTGCTGTGCTAAATGTAGCTGCTGCTGCTACTCTCACTTTGGTTTTAACATCAGCATCTCTTTCCCATGCAGCTAACCTGTCAACGTTACTTCTGAGAGTTCTGTTAGACCAAGTTAGATCTAGGAATGGCAAAGCTCTTCTGTATTCGGCTACAAGGCCATCTGACCAGATACGAATTAGTGGTCCTTTGTCATCGAGCACACTTTCAGAATCATCCACTATTCCACTGTAAGTTATGGCTGACTGACAAAACCGTTCAGTATATTCATTTACCGTTTCTTCTTTCTTTTGTACACAGCTAGTAACTCTAGACCAGTCTATTTTGGGTCCTAAGATAGTCTTTAGGATTTTCAAAACACCTTCTCTCATATCGCCTCTACTGGCATGTTGTAGTTCAGAAGTCACTGCAGATTCAAAACTGTTGAATTCAGAATCAGTTAAAATTTGTGACATTAACTGTGTGACTTCTGTTAACGACATGTCATATAGACGAATTTTGCTGATCAATGCCCTTCTAAATTCAGAAAACTGTTTACGTGGTGAGGGTAAACTCTCAGAGAGTCGAATATCCTTAGGTCCAAGGGCTTTTGCGACAGTTTGTATTCGGACTACAGAAGGGTGGGTAGAAACACTTTCATTTTCCTCAATTCCCTGTGATCTTTTTCTAGCTCCACATACATAAACTGAATTTACAGGCTTATCAGTGACTGATTAGACGGCTACATCTGTTTCAAAGAACGCTCATAAATCAGGGTAAATGTTATCAGGCTGACTTACTTCTTCCACATCAGTTTTTTCTGCATCTTTGTTGTGGTTCAATTTCTTGGTCAATGCGGAAACTCTAGCACGTAGCTCTTTGTTCTCTTTCTCTAGCTCTGCGTTATGCTGAGACTGTTCTGTAGCTTTTGCTAAAAGAAATTCTCTATGGCAACAAATTATGGCTTTCACATTGTTCTTGCGAATACTTGCTCCTAGTACTTTTTTACACTCTTCTACAGACCAAATCTTATCTGGATGAATCTCATATTTCCGTGTTAGTTCTTGTCTAACTTTTTCAGTGACTATTAGATCCATCTGTTCTCCTAACAGTGTTTTAAATTCGCTATCTGACCACAAAGGAGTAGCAAGACCACCTTTTTTAGTTGTGGAGATTAGTCTAGCACTTTTCTTAATCATTTTGTGGATTTCTTTGTTAGCACACAAACAAACACTAAAACTTCTCTGATCAGAAGAGGTTACACTCGTTAACACAGACTTGTTACCAACACATCACAAACTATTAGCAGGTTACGCTAATCTTCCCTGCCTGAAACAGAGGGTCAAACTTTTCTTCTCTAAAATATTTTTTTTAGAGGGTAACAACACAAAATAACAAAAAAATAATAATAATAATAATAATGATTTCCATTACACGAGAGTAGATGTTAAAACTTCATGCTGATTTGTACTCGGCTTTCGCCAAGATAATCACCAACTAAGACGTAGCTTTACAGTAACCTATGCTTCTCCATCCATTTACGCTTCTTTCCATCTGGTGACGTGAATCTTCTGTCTGGTGTTAATATTGCGCGTCAGCACACACAACGGCTGCAACCACAGTGCGGTCCCCCCATAACAACCCCCTGGATTGAGCGGAGTAGGGAACATCTCTAGGGTCTTCAAGTGGGCACCTTCCGTCCTCAGTGTTTCGTCGACTAGCCCACGACACCTCAAGAGGGCTCGACAGTGACTCTGGCGTCCCAGAGTCACCCCCCTCCGTCCCCCACTCAAATCAGCCCAGCTTACTGACCTCTACTTCCCTCTTGCTGCTGAGACCTAACCACAATCTCACAATCTCTCCGCAACCCAACCATACGCGCAAACCCGTTTGACTAAGGCTGTCGAGCCCCACTGGTGCATTAATATGCAGTTTCAGTGGCAACGGTTCCGTATGGCATACCACCTACCACAAAACACAATATCTGCCCAACCACCCGTCATTCACGCAATATACACAGGAACGTAATGACTGTAAATACAATACAACCTCTACAAATAAACCACCAGTTGCTGCTGAGACCTAACCACAATCTCACAATCTCTCCGCAACCCAACCATACGCGCCAACCCGTTTGACTAAGGCTGTCGAGCCCCACTGGTGCGTTAATATGCAGTTTCAGTGGCAACGGTTCCGTATGGCATACCACCTACCGCAAAACACAATATCTGCCCAACCACCCGTCATTCACGCAATATACACAGGAACGTAATGACTGTAAATACTATACAACCTATACAAATAAACCAACAGACCTTTCAAGTTTTCCTTTCAAATAATTAGCAAATGATACTAATCTTCCCTGCCTGACAAACAGAGGATATCTTTTTAACACGTGATGTTAAAAACTTCTCTGCCTGAACAGAGGTTCAAACTCTCTTCTCTAAAAGAAATTTTTTAGAGGGTAACACCACAAGGTAACAAACAACAAAACAAATAATTAGCAAAATAATACTAATCTTCCCTGCCTGACACAGAGGATATCTTTTTAACATGTGATGTTAAAAACGCCCCTGCCTGAACAGAGGATATATTTTCATCTTTAAAAGACAACTTTTAAAGGATAACTTTAGGTAATCAAACACTACAGCTGTCTGATAACTCTTTCTCTGACGGCACAGAGGCACAAAATTCGTACTGGTCTGGTTCTTTGAATAGAGTGAAACTCACCGAATCGTTGTTTGAATGAAAAGATTCAGTCTGGAAAACTCAGTCAGCTTTGTTGAGGTCCAGTTGAGATTCAGTTCTGGAACTCAGTCAGAAAGTTCATTCTTTGTTGAGATCTTTTGTTGATTCAATCTGGATTCTGGTGAGTAGCTCTATCCGGGTCGCGGCAGCATCTGTTGTGACGTTTTTCCTTCTCAAGTGTTGAAAACTTAGAAGTGCAGACCAGGAGACTTTAAGAGGTATCTTTCGAGCAGAAGTTCTTTATTGCGTCGCTGTAGTCATCTCAATCAAGTCTAAATAAGAGAACTTTACATTGCAGTTTATATACATTTCAAGGGGGTGGAATTAATTTCATAGAGGAGGGGACTCTTGATTCAGCTGGTTACCTGATTTCATCAAGTAACAGTGTAACTCAGAGTCTTGAGATGATTAGATCAACAAAAGGCCCAGCTGACCTTTGAGATGTGACAAGAGGTTAATGTCTGAAACCTTGATTGCCTCAAAATGGAAAACAGTGTGTGCATCTTTCTGCATACAGTGCATACACACTGTAATAGACGTGCTAGACGAGAAAGCTTGACAGGCGTAGCAACAGTAACTAAGGAGGGCGGGGCTTAGCGAAGGGTCAATTGGCACTACACACGCAATGGAGAATGGAGTTTATCAAACCAGGAGAAAATACATCTGCTTTGGAGAAGAAAGTAAAAAACAAGTGGCGCTGGGCATGGCTTGAAGAAAGAGGACAAAACGGGAAGGCTTTAGGCACTTGGTGCAGTAAACTTGCGGAGCCTGGAGCTTGTTTTTGCATAGTTTGCCACAAAAAGCTTCACTATGCCACTAGCGGTAAAAAAACAACAACAAACAAAAGACTTGTCCGTCATGATGGAGAATGGAATTAAAGAGTAGTGAGAGAATGAGATGCGTGAGATCCTGTCAGCAGCGGCAGATCTTAAAGTTACAGCAGCCACTAATTCTCTGTCAGTAAAGTTAACCTAAGAACAAAGGGAACAGAGAAAACTACTAACTACTCTTTGACTAAAGAACGCTTGTAGTTTTAGTAAGGATTAATCTAATTTAATTTATAATTTATGCAGTGCGGACTGTTTTATAACCTTATTCAATTTCTGTATATTTCATACCTGTTAGACAGGAAAGGTACAGATAAATATGACATTTATTATGGGTTTAAGTGAGGATTGTTTTAAGTTCACTTTAATTAAAAGTTATTTTTTTGAAGCCTAACAAATGTTTAAAATTTGGGGGGGGAAATAATTTTCATCGAGACATCAGTAGCTATATTAATATCAGTGATACTGGCCCAGTAATAAAAAGATGCAATTAAGATACAGCCGTAATACTTGAGAATAAATGGTTCCATTTGAGAATAAGTCCGTCTCTGCAGTCTGTCTATTCAGTGTCTGCCCCCCCCCCCCAAGCAAGAAAAAGTTCAGGCTCAGGATTTTTTTTCACTTTAACCCCTGTAATAACTCAACAAAAACATCATACAATTTTAGAAATATGTATTCCATAATAACACCAGTAGCTACATAAAATATACATATGGGCACAAATATGTAAACAGTCTACACAAGACTAAGTGCAAAATGTGTAAGTGTGTCAGGATATAAACGAAATAGCCTTTTTAGTCTTAAAGACGACACACATGAACAGCATGTATCAACACATTTATGAGCCTCACAAGACATTGCTGTCAGTGTCAGGAGCTCAATCTATTTACCTCTACAAAATCCACACGCCGTACCAAAAATCTACATTACACATCTTCTATACAAAATTCACACCCTATACAAATCCCACAGCTGTACAATTTTCACAATTTTATACGTTTATATACTTTTAAAAAATATAACATTTTTATACAATTTTATACTAATTTTACCCTATACAATACTCATCTGGATTGAAGCAGCAAACATTCAGTGTAGGAGTAAAAACAATGACATAACATTATTTAGCTAATATTTGAATCACAGCTTATATCGTGTTTTGACCATGGTTTTGACATCTACAACCCAACTGCATTTTACCTTAAGAAGCCGCAATCGCTTCTCGGGTCGACATTAACACACTGACAAAATTGTATTCAGAATTTAAAATATTTTAAAATATTTGTTATACCACTTTTTAATGTGTGATTGTGTAAAGGTGTTCACGAGATACCAACCTTTCGCGAACTTGCTTTCAACGAACACTCGTTTTCATGGAGACGCGGGAGGGACTGTCTGTCTGTGTTTGTGTGTGTGTGCGCGTATGTGAGAGAGACGCGTGAGTGACAGAGAGAGAGCAGGGAAAGGAAATGCAGCTGAACGAATACGCTGCGTTTTTTTTTTTTTTTAAATGAATACCGAAACGCAATATGTGGCGGCCGGGGCGGCGGCCCAAGACATTGACAAAGACGAAAACTAAGGACATTTACTCTATAATTTTATTTTATTTTAGTTAGTTTTGCCAAACACACATTACAGTTTTAGTTAGATATCGTTTTTTTGTAATGCCTCGTTTTTATTTTGATTTCAGTTAACGACAATGTTTTTTCCCACCTAGTTTTGGTTTTTCGTTCGTTTTCGTTAACGATTATAACCTTGGTGAGTGAGTGCGAGAGTGAGTGACGGAAGAGGTGTGTGAGTGAGCGTGAGAGTGAGCGACGGAAGAGGAGGTGTGAGAGTGAGCGCAAGAGTGAGCGACGGAAGAGGTGTGAGAGTGAGCGACGGAAGAGGAAGAGTGAGCGCAAGAGTAAGCGACGGAAGAGGAGGTGTGTGAGTGAGCGACGGAAGGGGAAGAGTGAGCGCAAGAGTAAGCGACGGAAGAGGAGGTGTGTGAGTGAGCGACGGAAGAGGAAGAGTGAGCGCAAGAGTAAGCGACGGAAGAGGAGGTGTGTGAGTGAGCGACGGAAGAGGAAGAGTGAGCGCAAGAGTAAGCGACGGAAGAGGAGATGTGTGAGTGAGCGACGGAAGAGGAAGAGTGAGCGCAAGAGTGAGCGACGGATGAGGAGGTGTGAGAGTGAGCGACGGAAGAGGAAGAGTGAGCGCAAGAGTAAGCGACGGAAGAGGAGGTGTGTGAGTGAGCGACGGAAAAGGAAGAGTGAGCGCAAGAGTAAGCGACGGAAGAGGAGATGTGTGAGTGAGCGACGGAAGAGGAAGAGTGAGCGCAAGAGTGAGCGACGGATGAGGAGGTGTGAGAGTGAGCGACGGAAGAGGAAGAGTGAGCGCAAGAGTAAGCGACGGAAGAGGAGGTGTGTGAGTGAGTGACGGAAGAGGAGGTGTGTGAGTGAGCGACGGAAGAGGAAGAGTGAGCGCAAGAGTGAGCGACGGAAGAGGAGGTGTGTGAGTGAGCGACGGAAGAGGAAGAGTGAGCGCAAGAGTAAGCGACGGAAGAGGAGGTGTGTGAGTGAGTGACGGAAGAGGAAGAGTGAGCGCAAGAGTAAGCGACGGAAGAGGAGGTGTGTGAGTGAGCGACGGAAGAGGAGGTGTGTGAGTGAGCGACGGAAGAGGAAGAGTGAGCGCAAGAGTGAGCGACGGAAGAGGAGGTGTGAGAGTGAGCGACGGAAGAGGAAGAGTGAGCGCAAGAGTAAGCGACGGAAGAGGAGGTGTGTGAGTGAGTGACGGAAGAGGAAGAGTGAGCGCAAGAGTAAGCGACGGAAGAGGAGGTGTGTGAGTGAGCGCGAGAGTGAGCGACGGAAGAGGAAGAGTGAGCGCAAGAGTAAGCGACGGAAGAGGAGGTGTGTGAGAGTGAGCGCAAGAGTAAGCGACGGAAGAGGAGGTGTGAGAGTGAGTGACGGAAGAGGAGGTGTGTGAGTGAGCGACGGATGAGGAGGTGTGTGAGTGAGCGACGGAAGAGGAAGAGTGAGCGCAAGAGTGAGCGACGGAAGAGGAGGTGTGTGAGTGAGCGACGGAAGAGGAGGTGTGTGAGTGAGTGACGGAAGAGGAAGAGTGAGCGCAAGAGTGAGCGACGGAAGAGGACGTGTGTGAGTGAGCGACGGAAGAGTGAGCGCAAGAGTAAGCGACGGAAGAGGAGGTGTGTGAGTGAGCGACGGAAGAGGAAGAGTGAGCGCAAGAGTGAGCGACGGAAGAGGAGGTGTGTGAGTGAGCGACGGAAGAGGAAGAGTGAGCGCAAGAGTGAGCGACGGAAGAGGAGGTGTGTGAGTGAGCGACGGAAGAGGAAGAGTGAGCGCAAGAGTAAGCGACGGAAGAGGAGGTGTGTGAGTGAGCGACGGAAGAGGAAGAGTGAGCGCAAGAGTGAGCGACGGAAGAGGAGGTGTGTGAGTGAGCGACGGAAGAGGAAGAGTGAGCGCAAGAGTGAGCGACGGAAGAGGAGGTGTGTGAGTGAGCGACGGAAAAGGAAGAGTGAGCGCAAGAGTGAGCGACGGAAGAGGAGGTGTGTGAGTGAGCGACGGAAGAGGAAGAGTGAGCGCAAGAGTAAGCGACGGAAGAGGAGGTGTGTGAGAGTGAGCGACGGAAGAGGAGGTGTGTGAGTGAGCGACGGAAGAGGAAGAGTGAGTGCAAGAGTAAGCGACGGAAGAGGAGGTGTGTGAGAGTGAGCGCAAGAGTAAGCGACAGAAGAGGAGGGCTGCGTCCGAAACCGCATACTCAATGAGTAGGTACTTAATTTCAATAAGTACTTACCTAACTTAAGTACTTACTTAACTCTGTTTTCAACAGAATTGCTGATCCTGATCCTGATCGATTGCTCCTGTCTGCCTTGCTGCCTGCTGTGTTTTGTTTGCTTCGAGGCTGTAAGCTCCGTCTAAGCCTCGTATTAGCTTTGTATTTCTTTCTGTTTTGAACCATCATTTACTACCATATCTAGTTGTTTATACTACTAAATACAGCTTAGACAACATCTCAGATTAACCTGACATCGCTAGCTTCCGTTATTGTTAGCACAACACGCTAGTAACTCGCTAGCCTGTTAACGCGCCACCCGTGCGCTCAGTTATTTATTTATTTTTCTCTTGCGCGCCCGCGCCTCTGAGTTCATAAAAAGCCCAGGTAAGTAAGAATCAGTCAACAAATACGGTGAGTAATGTCTTGTCCTGTTATTGTCACCTGCACTTCATGTTACATGTTTAGCATAGCCTTCCCCGTCGGCAATATAGGGTTTATTTGTGATAAATGCAAGGAGACAGTCAGGCTGACGGAGAAGATTTCAGAATTAGAAACACGCATCCAAACTTTAATTGAGGATAGTAAGTGTGCTAGAGCTTTAGATACTATTTTGGATGCGCCTAGCATAGTGAACTCTTTACATGATTCGGTTCCGGCTGAATTATTGCCTGTGCAGCCAGGCAGATGGGTGACAGTGAGGGATCGCTCTAGTCGCGGATAAAAAAAAAACTCTTCCGTTCCGATTACCACAACAAATCGATTTGCCCCACTCAGTGAAACACCCACTGAGAATTCTGTTGATTGTGCCCTGGTAATTGGCGATTCTATTACACGGAACGTGAAAATAGGGACACCAGCCAACATAGTCACATGTTTGCCGGGAGCCAGAGCGCCTGACATCAAAGCAAATTTAAAAGTGCTGGCTAATGCTAATCGTAAATTCTCTAAGATTGTTATTCACGTCGGCACTAATGATGTTCGACTTCGCCAGTCGGAGATCACCAAAATTAATATTAAAGAGGTGTTTGAACTCGCAAGTACGATGTCAGGCACTGTAATTTGCTCTGGCCCCCTTCCTGTTGAAGGAGTGATGAGATAGTTAGCAGATTGTCATCACTAAATGGCTGGCTGTCTAAGTGGTGTCCGCAAAATAATATAGAATTCATAGACAATTGGAAAAGTTTTTGGGGCAAACCTGACCTGTTGAAAAGAGATGGAATTCATCCCTCCTGGGATGGTGCTGCTCTTCTCTCTAGTAATTTGGCTCATAGTCTTAGAGACAAAACATGACAATCTGGGGCTCAGGTCAGGAAGCAGACAAACTGGCTAAACCGACCGTCTGCTAGCGGCCTCGTGTCACCAGGGTCAGATAAATCCCATCACATAGAGCCTCATTCACCTAGATATCATCATATAGAGACTGTGTCTGTTCCCCGGATTTGGAAATCCAAAAAACTTCCAAACCGATCTAAGGTTAATAATGTAATTGATATTCAACAAATAAAAAATAGATATAATACCGCTGAACAAACGATAAAGCTAGGGCTACAGAATATCCGATCCCTTACTTCAAAAGCGCTCATAGTTAATGAAATGATTTCAGATTATAACCTAGATGTGCTGTGTATGACAGAAACCTGGCTAAAACCAGACGATTACATTACTTTAAATGAGTCCACCCCCCATGATTACTGTTATAAACATGAACCTCGCCTGAAAGGCAAAGGGGGAGGTGTTGCTGTAATTTATAGTAATATTTTCAAAACCACTAAAAAATCTAGTTTTAAATATACTTCTTTTGAAGTGTTGGTGCTTAATGTAAAAATATATAATGTAAACGATAAATCAAGTTTGAGAATTCTGCTGGCAAAATTATACAGGCCACCAGGGCACCATAAAGATTTTATCAAAGAATTTGCTGACTTTCTATCAGAATTAGTATTGACTGCAGATAAAGTCCTAATTGTTGGTGATTTTAATAGACATGTAGATAATGAAAAAGATGCATTGGGATTGGCATTTAAAGACATTCTTAACTCTATTGGAGTTAGACAACACGTGTCAGGACCTACTCATTGTCGTAATCATACTCTAGATCTAATATTATCACATGGAATCAATGTTGATGCTGTTGAAATTCTGCAGCAGAGCGACGACATCTCAGATCATTATCTAGTCTCATGTAAATTACATTTAGCCAAGGCTGCAAAGCCAACTCCATGTTACAAGTATGTTAGACCTATCACTTCTGCCACTAAAGATTGCTTTATCAATAATCTTCCTAATCAGTTTCATCATCTCAGCATCCCAGATAGCTTAGAAGAACTTGATATTGCAACAGAAACTTTTAACTCTCTCCTTTCCAGCACTTTAGACACAGTTGCTCCGTTGCGCTTAAAGAAGATTAAAGAAAATAGTCCAACGCCGTGGTACAACGAGCACACCCGGGCCCTTAAGAGAGCAGCCAGAAAAACGGAGCGCAACTGGAAGAAAACAAAACTAGAGGTATTTCGGATTTCATGGAAGGAGAGCTCGATTGCTTACAGAGAGGCTTTAAAAGCTGCTAGATCTGCTTATTTTTCAACCCTATTAGAAGAAAATAAACATAATCCTAGGTATTTATTTGAAAAAGTGGCTACACTAACGAAAAAGAAAGCTTCAAGCCCAGAAGTTTCCAAGAAACACAGCAGTAATGACTTTATGAACTTCTTCACTTATAAGATTGATAATATTAGGGACAAAATTATAACTATGCAACCGTCTACTACAGCATCGCATCAGGGAGTGCATTATGGTCTCCCTGAGGTAAAATTTGATTCATTCATTGCCATAGGAGAGGAAAATTTTTGCAAACTCGTTAATTCATCTAAATCGACAACATGTATGTTAGACCCTATACCGACTAAACTATTGAAAGAGATGCTTCCAAAAGTCATAGATCCTCTTCTTAACATCATTAATTCGTCTTTGTCTCTAGGATACGTACCAAAAAGCTTTAAGCTGGCTATGATTAAACCACTTGTTAAAAAAACGCAACTTGATCCTACAGAATTAGTCAATTACAGGCCGATCTCAAATCTACCTTTTCTATCAAAGATATTAGAAAAAGCAGTATCCTCACAACTGTGTTCCTTTCTTGAAGGAAATGATATCTGCGAGGATTTCCAGTCAGGATTTAGACCGCACCATAGTACTGAGACAGCTCTCATTAGAGTCACAAATGATTTGCTCTTATCATCCGATCGTGGTTGTATCTCTCTATTAGTGCTACTCGATCTTAGTGCTGCATTTGACACCATTGACCACAACATTCTCTTAAATAGACTAGAAAACTATGTTGGCATTAGTGGAATTGCACTAGCATGGTTTAAATCATACTTATCTGACCGCTATCAGTTTGTAGCAGTAAATGAAGAGATGTCTTATCGATCACAAGTTCAGTATGGCGTACCACAAGGCTCAGTTCTCGGACCGCTGCTTTTCACTCTGTACATGCTACCTTTAGGAGATATCATTAGGAAGCATGGCATTAATTTTCACTGTTATGCTGATGATACTCAGCTCTATATTTCTTCCAAACCTAACGAAACTCACCAATTCACAAAATTATCGGAATGCATAGTTGATATAAAAAATTGGATGACTAGTAATTTCCTACTACTAAATTCTGAAAAAACAGAGATTCTAATTATTGGACAAAAAACTTCCACACGTAATAACCTAGAATACCGTCTAACACTTGATGGCTGCTCTGTTAAGTCTTCGCCGTCAGTTAGGAACCTGGGTGTGCTCTTTGATACCAATCTTTCATTTGAAAGTCACGTGTCTAGTGTCTGTAAAACCGCATTTTTCCATCTTAAAAATATATCTAAATTACGTCATATGCTCTCATTGACAAATGCGGAACAACTAGTTCATGCGTTCATGACATCAAGGCTAGATTATTGTAATGCTCTACTGGGTGCTTGCCCTGCACGCTTAATAAACAAACTACAGCTAGTTCAAAACGCAGCCGCTAGAGTTCTTACCAGAACCAGGAAGTACGACCATATTAGCCCGGTTCTGTCAACACTGCATTGGCTCCCTATTAAACATCGTATAAATTTTAAAATATTGCTGATTACTTACAAAGCACTAAATGGTTTGGCTCCCCAGTACTTGAGCGAGCTCTTAACGCATTATAGTCCTTCACGTCTATTGCGATCTCAAAGTTCTGGCCAGTTGATAATACCTAGAATATCTAAATCGACTGCTGGCGGTAGATCCTTTTCCTATTTAGCACCAAAACTTTGGAACAATCTTCCTAACATTGTCCGGGAAGCAGACACAGTCTGTCAGTTCAAAGCTAGACTAAAAACACATCTCTTTGACCTAGCATTCACATAACACTCTATAGACTTCTATAATTCAATATTAGGCTGCTTAGATAAGGTCAGCCGGAACTGGGAACACTTCCCTTAAATCCTGATGTACTCGTAAGAAGAATGGCATCTACGCTAATTTTAGTGTCTTTGTTTATCCCGAGGTTTTCCCGCAGCCTGCCGGATCCAGGCCGTTTCCAGATCTGACGAAGGACTTTCGCCTGGACCCGATGACAATGCAGTGCTGAAGTGCCAACTAGCCTCTCCCTATGGAGGATCCCTATACCACTCTACAGATAAAGCCTTGTGGAATTTTTTGGTTCGCGTACCTACCCGAAGTGATAAGATAAAATAAAATTCTGCAAAATTTATAGACAAGACAAGTTGTTTGTTTAGGCATGGTTTGTAAGAATTACAAACCTGCGCACATATATTCAAACGCACATAACTATAGAATCAATTCTTAATGCGCATGTGAACGCCATCAGCGTCTATCACAGGTTCACGTTTAAAGTCTGTTTAGAGAGAACGGTGTCGTCTTAGCGGCCCCTAATTTAATAACAAATGATCATTTAGACGGAAGTGAATCAATCAAAACTAACTTTAGCTGGAAAAAACATTTTCAAGAACCACTATAAAACTAAACCAATCTCTGTTACCTTAAATTATATGTTTGTCTCTGTAAAGCTGCTTTGAAGCGATCTACATTGTTAAAAGCGCTATTTAAATGAGGATGACTTGACTTGACTTAACGAGCTCTAAAAGAGTAGGTACTTTATAGCCAAATCTCGTTGAGTATGAATGCGAACCGGACATCTGCCATGTTGACGTTATCATGTGACCTACGACGCGTTATCACAAGTGCAACAACTTAAAAGATATGAATGACACGTTTAATTAATCTCTGTAATATCTTGATATTGATTAAACCTGCTTATTTTGTGATTGTAGTATAATCAATACATTAAGGGTCGATTTAAGTTCTTATTTTTAACGCTTCTAATGTGACCCACAGTTTAAATATGCTATATATATATATATATATATTAATACTTATATATAACACCTTAAATATATAATTTTTCATTACAAAAAACCTAAATCGTCATCTCTTGAATATGTTTTTAATTTCTTTATTTTAAATCCAAAATGTTCACCCACAAGCAAAAAGCCCTTTTGGGCCCCTAAGGGCTGTCCTTTATGTTTTCCTCTTTTTCTTGTTGAATGTTTCATCCCTCTGGATTATAAATAACAACAACAACAACATTAGTTTGTTTGTACCGCTATTATTCAAAGATATTTAAACTTGTCATTGTTCTTTTTTTCCTGTGTATATAATATCATATTATGATGGATGCAAACCCATATTTATGTTTTCTGTCATTATGATTGTTCATCCTGATCTTGTATGTAACTATAAGTTCTGCAATAAAAAATGATATGAGCGACAGGTGCACTAACACCTCATAACATCAGTAACTCGACAGCCATACCTAGAACAGTTTTCCTCAGCGTTTGTAATGTCTGCACATTGCTCACAGCACACGACTGCTCGAAGATCTCACCTTTGGAGAAGACTGTTGATTTTTATACTAGAAAAATGTAAGTATCACTCCTTAAAAAACAAGATTACCCCAGAATGAATTGCATCGCTAGCCCACCCCAAAACTTACACAATAATAATGATAAATGCTGACCAAAACTTTTTTTTACTGAAAATTGTATATTTTAGTAAAAACAAGCAAAATGTAATTTGTTTTGTCATATGACATGCATGAATACACACTAGATAAATGCAGTAAATACAGTTATAGTCAAGCAATGAATTAAAGCATAAATATATTAAATAATTGTATTTTATTTACTGACAACAACAATAAGAAACATGGATAAGTAAAATAATGAATAAAAGTAACCATCAGAATAAACAAATGCATATACAAGTCAACAACACAAACAAAGCTTTATTCAAACTACAAGCATGTATTTACAGGCGCTGAACCCCACATCCTACTGCCATCTCCACACAGCGGTTCTCATTCTGTGGCTTTATTCTGATGAATCAGCTGACCACCAGGTGACCGTGCCTCCGTGCCGGAGGTTGTTCTGAGGCGATAAGGGCCGGTGGAGTGATGGAGCGTCTCATCCATGTCACCATTTCCAGGATTCAGCTCCGGGCTCTCCATCCTCAGTGCTCACACCAGTCTGCAGACATTTCAGATCCGAATGAGAAAAGTGCTGTAATTACTGTGTTTGAAATTACAATAATTAAAATAAACTACAACTTAAGATTTAAATAGATTTTGTTATTCATTTCTGTAGTATACTCACTCAAAGCCTTTGATGCAGCATTCAGCTTCATGAGCCACTCTCCACTCCCCCAAATGTTCCTCAATTTATCAACAGTACTAATGGACAAATAAAATAGATAACATGTTTACTTACTTTATAGATTTGTGTATTTACCTTACTTACAGCACATTTATCTAATGTAAACAGTGTTGCCACAACAGTAAATTCTAAAATAGCACACATACATCAGATGTCTATTTCATGTTGTGATGTGCTCATCTGCAATACTTATAGAGGATTTTCTTGTCAGATGTAAATAGACATTTAAAATAAGCATCTTTAAGAGGTATATGGTTTATGTACATCTACTTTGGAGATGTGTGCTTACTGGAGCTCTCCTGATAGCAATACACAATAACGTGTTTTTACAGCAAAATGTGACGGGAGTGTGTGACGGGACAGGAGCGAGTGGGAGGAGTGTGTGATGGGAGCGTGTGACGGGAGCGAGTGGGAGGATTGTGTGACGGGAGCGAGTGGGAGGAGTGTGTGACGGGAGTGTGTGACGGGAGCGAGTGGGAGGATTGTGTGACGGGAGTGAGTGGGAGGAGTGTGTGACGGGAGCGAGTGGGAGGAGTGTGTGACGGGAGCGAGTGGGAGGATTGTGTGACGGGAGTGTGTGACGGGAGCGAGTGGGAGGATTGTGTGACGGGAGCGAGTGGGAGGAGTGTGTGACGGGAGCGAGTGGGAGGATTGTGTGACGGGAGTGTGTGACGGGAGCGAGTCGGAGGATTGTGTGACGGGAGTGTGTGACGGGAGTGAGTGGGAGGAGTGTGTGACGGGACGGGAGCGAGTGGGAGGAGTGTGTGACGGGAATGTGTGATAGGAGCCTGTGACACGGGAGTGAGTGATGGGAGTGTGTGACGGGACGGGAGCGAGTGGGAGGATTCTGTGATGGGAGTGTGTGACGAGACAGGAGCGAGTGGGAGGATTGTGTGACGGGAGTGAGTGGGAGGAGTGTGTGACGGGAGCGAGTGGGAGGAGTGTGTGACGGGAGCGAGTGGGAGGATTGTGTGACGGGAGTGTGTGACGGGAGCGAGTGGGAGGATTGTGTGACGGGAGCGAGTGGGAGGAGTGTGTGACGGGAGCGAGTGGGAGGATTGTGTGACGGGAGTGTGTGACGGGAGCGAGTCGGAGGATTGTGTGACGGGAGTGTGTGACGGGAGTGAGTGGGAGGAGTGTGTGACGGGAGTGTGTGACGGGACGGGAGCGAGTGGGAGGAGTGTGTGACGGGAATGTGTGATAGGAGCCTGTGACGGGAGTGAGTGATGGGAGTGTGTGACGGGACGGGAGCGAGTGGGAGGATTCTGTGATGGGAGTGTGTGACGGGACAGGAGCGAGTGGGAGGATTGTGTGACGGGAGTGTGTGATGGGAGTGTTTGACGGGAGTGTGTGATGGGACGGGAGCGAGTGGAAAGATTGAGTAACGGGAGTGTGTGACGGGACGGGAGCGAGTGGGAGGAGTGTGTGACGGGAGTGTGAGACGGGACGGGAGCGAGTGTGAGGATTGTGTGACGGGAGTGTGTGATGGAAGCGTGTGACGGGAGTGTGTGACGGGACGGGAGTGTGAGACGGGACGGGAGCGAGTGGGAGGAGTGTGTGAAGGGAGTGTGTGATGGGAGTGTGTGATGGGAGCGTTTGACGGCAGTGTGTTAGAGAGACCGAGTGTGTCTGAGAGAGCGCTCGACAGTGTGTGAGAGAGACCGAGAGTGTCCGAGAGAGCGCTCGACAGTGTGTGTGAGACCGAGTGTCCGAGAGAGCGCTCGACAGTGTGTGTGAGACCGAGTGTGTCCGAGAGAGCGCTCGACAGTGTGTGTGAGAGACCGAGTGTGTCCGAGAGAGCGCTCGACAGTGTGTGAGAGAGACCGAGAGTGTCCGAGAGAGCGCTCGACAGTGTGTGTGAGACCGAGTGTGTGAGACCGAGTGTCCGAGAGAGCGCTCGACAGTGTGTGTGAGACCGAGTGTGTGAGACCGAGTGTCCGAGAGAGCGCTCGACAGTGTGTGTGAGGCCGAGTGTGTGAGACCGAGTGTCCGAGAGAGCGCTCGACAGTGTGTGTGAGACCGAGTGTGTCCGAGAGAGCGCTCGACAGTGTGTGTGAGAGACCGAGTGTGTCCGAGAGAGCGCTCGACAGTGTGTGAGAGAGACCGAGAGTGTCCGAGAGAGCGCTCGACAGTGTGTGTGAGACCGAGTGTGTCCGAGAGAGCGCTCGACAGTGTGTGTGAGAGACCGAGTGTCCGAGAGAGCGCTCGACAGTGTGTGAGAGAGACCGAGTGTGTCTGAGAGAGCGCTCGACAGTGTG
This sequence comes from Siphateles boraxobius, assembly GCF_051911475.1. Classification (NCBI taxonomy): domain Eukaryota; kingdom Metazoa; phylum Chordata; class Actinopteri; order Cypriniformes; family Leuciscidae; genus Siphateles; species Siphateles boraxobius. The sequence continues at coordinate 2,073,073 of NW_027509164.1, forward strand.
TGTGAGAGACCGAGTGTCCGAGAGAGCGCTCGACTGTGTGTGAGAGACCGAGTGTGTCTGAGAGAGTGCTCGACAGTGTGTGTGAGAGACCGAGTGTGTCTGAGAGAGTGCTCGACAGTGTGTGTGAGAGACCGAGTGTGTCCGAGAGAGCGCTCGACAGTGTGTGAGAGAGACCGAGTGTATCTGAGAGAGCGCTCGACAGTGTGTGTGAGAGACCGAGTGTCCGAGAGAGCGCTCGACAGTGTGTGAGAGAGACCGAGTGTCTGAGAGAGCGCTCAACAGTGTGTGAGAGACCGAGTGTGTCCGAGAGAGCGCTCGACAGTGTGTGAGAGACCGAGTGTGTATGAGAGAGCGCTCGACAGTGTGTGAGAGACCGAGTGTGTCCGATAGAGCGCTCGACAGTGTGTCAGAGACCGAGTGTGTCTGAGAGAGCGCTCGACAGTGTGTGAGAGACCGAGTGTGTCCGAGAGAGCGCTCGACAGTGTGTGTGAGAGACAGAGTCTGTCCGAGAGAGCGCTCGACAGTGTGTGAGAGACCGAGTGTGTCCGAGAGAGCACTCGACAGTGTGTGAGAGACCGAGTGTGTCCGAGAGAGCGCTCGACAGTGTGTGTGAGAGACCGAGTGTGTCCGAGAGAGCGCTCGACAGTGTGTGAGAGACCGAGTGTGTCTGAGAGAGCGCTCGACAGTGTGTGAGAGACCGAGTGTGTCCGAGAGAGCGCTCGACAGTGTGTGTGAGAGACCGAGTGTGTCCGAGAGAGCGCTCGACAGTGTGTGAGAGACCGAGTGTGTCTGAGAGAGAGCTCGACAGTGTGTGAGAGACCGAGTGTGTCTGAGAGAGCGCTCGACAGTGTGTGAGAGACCGAGTGTGTCCGAGAGAGCGCTCGACAGTGTGTGTGAGAGACCGAGTGTGTCCGAGAGAGCGCTCGACAGTGTGTGTGAGACAGAGTGTGTCCGAGAGAGCGCTCGACAGTGTGTGAGAGACGAGTGTGTCCGAGAGAGCGCTCGACAGTGTGTGAGAGACCGAGTGTGTCCGAGAGAGCGCTCGACAGTGTGTGTGAGACCGAGTGTCCGAGAGAGCGCTCGACAGTGTGTGTGTGTGTGAGAGACCGAGTGTGTCCGAGAGAGTGCTCGACAGTGTGTGAGAGAGACCGAGTGTCTGAGAGAGCGCTCGACAGTGTGTGTGAGAGACCGAGTGTGTCCGAGAGAGCGCTCGACAGTGTGTGTGAGACCGAGTGTCCGAGAGAGCGCTCGACAGTGTGTGTGTGTGTGAGAGACCGAGTGTGTCTGAGAGAGCGCTCGACAGTGTGTGAGAGACCGAGTGTGTCCGAGAGAGCGCTCGACAGTGTGTGTGAGAGACCGAGTGTGTCCGAGAGAGCGCTCGACAGTGTGTGTGAGAGACAGAGTGTGTCCGAGAGAGCGCTCGACAGTGTGTGAGAGACGAGTGTGTCCGAGAGAGCGCTCGACAGTGTGTGAGAGACCGAGTGTGTCCGAGAGAGCGCTCGACAGTGTGTGTGAGACCGAGTGTCCGAGAGAGCGCTCGACAGTGTGTGTGTGTGTGAGAGACCGAGTGTGTCCGAGAGAGTGCTCGACAGTGTGTGAGAGAGACCGAGTGTCTGAGAGAGCGCTCGACAGTGTGTGTGAGAGACCGAGTGTGTCCGAGAGAGCGCTCGACAGTGTGTGTGAGACCGAGTGTCCGAGAGAGCGCTCGACAGTGTGTGTGTGTGTGAGAGACCGAGTGTGTCTGAGAGAGCGCTCGACAGTGTGTGTGAGACCGAGTGTGTCTGAGAGAGCGCTCGACAGTGTGTGAGAGACCGAGTGTGTCCGAGAGAGTGCTCGACAGTGTGTGAGAGAGACCGAGTGTCTGAGAGAGCGCTCGACAGCGTGTGTGAGAGACCGAGTGTGTCTGAGAGAGCGCTCGACAGTGTGTGTGAGAGACCGAGTGTGTCTGAGAGAGCGCTCGACAGTGTGTGAGAGACCGAGTGTGTCCGAGAGAGTGCTCGACAGTGTGTGAGAGAGACCGAGTGTCTGAGAGAGCGCTCGACAGTGTGTGTGAGAGACCGAGTGTGTCTGAGAGAGCGCTCGACAGTGTGTGAGAGACCGAGTGTGTCCGAGAGAGCGCTCGACAGTGTGTGAGAGACCGAGTGTGTCTGAGAGAGCGCTCGACAGTGTGTGAGAGACCGAGTGTGTCCGAGAGAGCGCTCGACAGTGTGTGAGAGACCGAGTGTGTGCGAGAGAGCGCTCGACAGTGTGTGAGAGACCGAGTGTGTCCGAGAGAGTGCTCGACAGTGTGTGAGAGACCGAGTGTGTCCGAGAGAGCGCTCGACATTGTGTGTGAGACCGAGTGTGTCTGAGAGAGCGCTCGACAGTGTGTGTGAGAGACCGAGTGTGTCTGAGAGAGCGCTCGACAGTGTGTGAGAGACCGAGTGTGTCTGAGAGAGAGCTCGACAGTGTGTGAGAGACCGAGTGTGTCTGAGAGAGCGCTCGACAGTGTGTGAGAGACCGAGTGTGTCTGAGAGAGCGCTCGACAGTGTGTGAGAGACCGAGTGTGTCTGAGAGAGTGCTCGACAGTGTGTGTGAGACTGAGAACGAACGATCCCAGAGATCTCCAGATACTCGCCCACATCCTGAGCTTCGGCTGGCGAACACACACACACACACACGACTAACATCATCATAATTTGGCTTGTCCAGCAGAGGGAGCATGTAAGGCTCTTCTAGATCACAGCACTAACATAACATCAGTGAGTGAGTGAGGAATAATAATCCAGCAACATAAACATCCTAGTTGAGAAAAACATCGCTCACACACACACACACACACTGATCTGGTCAGCTTTTCATCAGGAAGTTGAAAAGCATTTCAGATCACGAGTGAGCAGAGGAGGTGCTCATTTTTTATTAATGAGCATCATTTACCACAGAGAGGCACAATCCATTTATTTAGTGAATACTAATTTATGTAAAACCATGAAATTGGCAAAGTTCAGCAGAACTGAAAGATCACAGACACAATAAATACACTTAATGTTTTCACACACAAATATATATAATAATTATGTAGCTTAATTAAAACTAATTTTAGATTTATAATGTTAAATTTTCAGTGTATAATTGGGTGTTTATAAAAGATCGAAACCCTGTAATAACGTTGGTCCCTCACATCAGGATGATCGTGTCGTCTAGAACAGGGTTTCTCAACCTTTTTCCTAATGCGACACACTTTTTTTTTTATGTCAATACGACCCACTTAGGCGGGAAATAAATCAATAGCCTAACTGAAATGCCTCTTTAGACCTAGGCTACACCGTAGGCCTATATGCTTATTATAATTCATTTCACGAATATACGAATAAACACAAATATTTTCAATAATTAGGCAGACTATGAGGCAAACTGTTTTTTTTACTCACGTTAATGTGACACTTAAGAGTGCCACTCTGAACTGATCATATCCAGACGCGGTGGAATCTGGAAAAGTGCAACTCGTAGTGTCACACACACACACACACACACACACACACACACACACACACACACACACACACACACACACACACACACACACACACACACACACACACACAGAGTCACCAAACAGCATAAATGTGAAGGTTGTGTTTCTGTTCAATGACTAACATGAACCCTTCAGTATAAATGTGTTATTTAAGATGAATCTAAATCACTAATCGAGAGAGTGAAAGGAGCACATCTCATCTGACCAGTTTCAAAGACATTTTTAATGTTTGAGACTCACAGCCAAAGTGACTCGATTACAGACACATGACACACGAGTGGGTTAATGTGCAGACTGAGCTGGTTTAGAGCTGGTTTAAGGCTCAGAACTGGTTTAATGTTACACTGATAACACTTGATTAATGTTCCAGCTGGTAAAAAGCCTTCATCTCTGACCTTTAGTGACCTGATGTGGAGAGCAGAGTCTCCAACCATCACTGCATCTATCCAGTGACACACACACACACACACTTTGAAAGCCACGTTTCTAGCATCTGTAAAACCGCATTCTTCGATCTTATAAATATATCTAAATTACATCATAAGCTTTCAATGAAAAATGCAGAACAGTTAGTTCATGCGTTCATGACATCAAGGCTAGATTATTGTAATGCTATTATGGGTGGTTGCCCTGCACGCTTAATAAACAAACTACAGCTGGTCCAAAACGCAGCCGCTAGAGTTCTTACCAGAACCAGGAAGTACGACCATATTAGCCCGGTTCTGTCAACACTGCATTGGCTCCCTATTAAACGTATACATTTTTAAATATTGCTGATTACTTACAAAGCACTAAATGGTTTAGCTCCCCTGTACTTGAGCGAGCTCTTAACGCATTATAGTCCTTCACGTCTATTGCGATCTCAAAATTCTGGCCAGTTGATAATACCTAGAATATCTAAATCGACTGTCCGGGATTTTTTAACATTGTCCGGGAAGCAGACACAGTCTGTCAGTTCAAATCTAGACTAAAAACACATCTCTTTGACCTGGCATTCATATAGAACATTATACATTTCTATTATTCAAATCAGTTAAATGATTATTAGTCACCAAATGAAAGTTATATCTCTCATTCTCAAGCAGCTCTCTCAGCCGGAACCGGGAACACTTCCTATAACACCTGATGTACTCGCTACATCATAAGAAGAATGGCATTTACGCTAATATTAGTCTTTCTGTTTATTCCGAGGTTTACTGAAGTCAGCCGGATCTGGGCCGTATCCGGATCAGATGGTGGACCTGCGCCTGGACACGACCACAACGCATCCCTGAAGTGTCAGCAGAGATTGTGTCCACTAGACTCTCCCTGTGAAGGCCTCCTCGGCACTGATCCTCCACACACTCGTCTCCAGACACGCGTGATGACTCCGGTCTTCACACAGATGAACTGCATAATATAATGTTCCGATCCAATCTGACCTCTGACCTGTAATGCTCCTGAATCATAATCATACTCTGTTGGTTCGTTGGCCAGAGGAGAACTGAGTGACTGAGTTTGGGTTCTCACAAGGGTTTTTTCTCCATTCTGTCACTGATGGAGTTTCGGTTCCTGTCACTGTTGCCTTGGCTTTTGGCTTGCTTAGTTGGGGACATTTAATATTCAACAATATTATTGATCTGCCTTACTTACGGTAGACGATGATGCAATTTTCAAAAATACGGCTGTCCATCATCATATACGTGACGTAACGATGTCACACATCACGACTGATGTTCGACCAATCCGCTGATGTTCTGGCAGTTTAAAAGGCCCCATTGACAAGGAGTGAGCAGATCAGCACCAGATCTCATTCAACACCCGTGCCTTTGGGTTAAAATGTCAATAGAGTCATGATCACGACACATTAATGTTTGTTTATGCGGTGATTTCGAAATCAACACACCTTGGGGTTTGTTTATTGTTGTTGTTGATGTATTATTGGACTGATCTGAGAGAATGCACTGTTTCAGCGCTAGATCACTCAAAACTCGTATTAAGTGCAGGTGTGTGCGTATGACTGATCCCTGTGTTACACACGGATAATCTGATTCAAACGCAGTGTGTTGCAGGTAGTAACCACTTAGCGTTTCTTGATTTCGAATTCTACTGATTGTTGGCCTTTATAAATCCATCTTCAAAAACAACGGTAGATAGCATTGTTTTTGTTAGTTAGTTGAAGAGTGTTTGCCATACACTGTATCTTTTCTGTTTTAGCCAGCGTAGTTTATTTAAGGCGTCGTATACGTTGAAGATATCGGGTTTGTTTCTGCATTTTTCTTTTGGTAGGTAATTTTAGAGGTTTGGGTTAAATAGTTATGGAAATTCTGTTTTGATTATTTCATTGATTTGGCGACGCTCTTGTTTTCTTGGATTTCTGTTTACTTGTCTTTCTTTTATACTTATAATCTGTTTTGTAAACTCATTGCAGCTTTTCAATTAAAACATACTTAACGTTAATTTTTCTGCTTCTTGGTAGTTTCTGCTACTTGCACCCATGGCGACAGTTGTATCTCACTTAAATGTTGCACAATCATCCTGTTAACATCTTCAAGCACGTAACACACACACACACTCACACATACTCTCACACACATGCACACACTCACCACATATTGTTGAGGATTGTCAGAGGGAACGCTTCCTTTCTGTCTAAAACGCACACCAGAACAATAAACCTCCCGAGTTTGATCCATTCTGAAGATGAACGCCATTTGGCTGTAATTTATTTAGTCAGGAGCCGTCCTTTATTTTGTGCTGCGTCGCAGAGCTGCTCGTATTAATCTTGAGGAAAACTTGCACAGCCAAGTGGATCTTCTCTAATTGTATAAAGATTGATGATTTTGCAAAAACAAAACTGCACCATACAATACAAAGACTAATGAACATGTTCCTGCATGGAAAACAAGAATGGGTGCTTTTCTGCTCCCGGTATGGTATGTATGTAAAGTGCAGGGATGCGTGAATCTGTGTGTGTGAACATGACTGAGTGGAAACTAAGTAAAACTACAAAGGAACAAAGCAGGATCATACCTGGAGGAGCAGAGAGAGAGAGACAGAGTGGTTAGTGAGGAAGTTTAAATACCCTGAGCCCAGGTGGCTCCAATCACTAACGACCCTCCTGTGCCTGCAGGAGAAACCACCCCTGTAAAGCAGAGGGGCCATGACAAATGGAAGCACACATCTTACCTAATTCAGACTAAAACACATATTTATCCTCACATACTGACTTTATATTTATATATGACCCTGTATTTTCTTTCTCATTTTTAGGAAAAGCACTCAATTACCATTGTTTATTTCTATACAAAATGTCACACACTTGCAATGAAGCTGAAAATATAAACTACATCATTATGTTGATATCCTATATTTTTACAATAAAACTTACGACAAACATGTCTTCTACTTCTGCTCTCAACGAAGGCGGTCGCATTTTCTCTCCCTCTCCCTCCCCTGCTTTGCTCCTCTCGTCACGTCTAGTCTACTGTCTTGTACTTTGAGAGACGCTCTCAGCACTGATCAACTGCACAACCTCCAAACTAAGAGATCAACTGGTCTCTCAACGCAATTGACACCATCTTCTGGACGAGAAGCTTGGGTTCGGGGGAACCTGACTGCCCTGCCGGGACGTTCGCAGCTGGCTACACGATGGACGCGTGGGAGAGGTGGCGGGTCGTGTGTCTGGCGGCTCTTTCCGTGGAGGACGTTGAAGATATCTACCTATAGACCAAAACGGACCAGGAGAATAGCCTGTATAAATTGGAATGCGGCTACTCGCCCCAAGACCAAACAATCCCAATCTTATCTGTTTCGGCACCAGCCAGCACTGGCCTTCCGCTGCTGGAACAACAACTCCCCCGGAAAGATTGTTTAAAAGCGGACAGAACATGACCAGAAACAAGACAAGTATTTATCAATGATAAAATACATGGTCCAACGGTGTCAAAGACTTCTCGGATCAGACGAGAGGGAATACTGTCTGAGGGCCAATCTGTGGGCCGCAGATGATTGACCATCTCAGATAGGGAGAGGATTGATATAGGCTCAAACTGATCTAGCGCCGCGAGGCATATAGGAGGAACAGAGGGATCATGGTCGCAAGGATGAAGTTACAGAAGATCGAAGAGTAACAATCTTCTCAACAAAGAATTCTAGAAAAGAATTACAGAGGTCCAACGTAGGTGTAATAGGAGCAGAGTTACGGGGATTTGTAATAGTATTAAACATGTTAAAAAGAACCTGTGGCCTGTGACGGTTGTTTGCGAGCAGTTTAGTAATAAAAACAGATTTTGTAAATTTTACAGCTCTCTGATAATCAGATAGGTATTGCTGTAGAATTTCATATGACACTCTGAGTTTATCTTTCTTCCACCTTCTCTCAGCTTGCCGACATGTACGTCTGATCGCTCGGGTGGCGTCATTTAGCCAAGGCTCTGAAAGTGCTTTCGTGCGTTTCATCCTCAACGGATATTTGTGCAGGTTGAGTTAAAAAGAGTTGAAAAAAAGAAACTGTGCCGGGGTTTGACTGTTAATTACACGGCGGCAGTGTGCAAAAGGAGACTTGCCCACAAAACATGGGACTGTAATCGTAAATAAAACAGGAAAGTGATCCGAAATACATACGTTACACATTTCATTTACATGAACACACAAGCCATGAGACACATGAGTCTAATGTGTGTCCTTTTTCATGTGTTGGGCCAGACACCGACTGAGTTAGATTAAAAGCATTAAGTAGATTTAAGAAGTCCTTAACCATAGGTTTGTTTTCACAACAAACATGCAAGTTAAAATCACCACAAATTATAAAATGATTATAGTTTAACCTTAGACCTGCTATAAAATCAGCGAAGTCTTGCATAAAATCTTTGTTAAATCTCGGTGGACGATACACAACTGCACACAGCGTCGGAGATGAGGTATTTCATTTGAATAGCTGCAGCTCAAAGCTAGAATAGTTGATAGCCGACATTGGAAGGTGGATTTAAAGGTTACACCACCTTGACACTTCAGGAATTTCACTTGACTCACATGATTCCCCAAATAATTATAATATTCACAACAACGGTGTTCCATTTAATTTTATTTACTGATAAATAGTTCTAATGTAAGATTATGCCAAACTAGCTGTTTTATTGAGAATTTCACCATAATTTAGAAGATTTGCTAGTGTATCAATGTCTGCATGTTAGTGAATTAATACAACTTGTCCTTGTCATGTCATTATATTTTAAATAACTTTTAGGTTTCTTTTATCAAGTAATTTGTAACTATTCTTAATTTGTGGTAAGATGTGTCAATTATGTAGAAATTATGTATTATTTTATTTTGTGTGTGTATTTGTATGTATTGCCAATCCTTAGCTTTTACATCCTTTCCACATGTTATTGTTATTCGAGGATTAATAAATTCAACTCCAGCACAGTAGGTGGCGCTATGAACCTACAACCTTTGTTTGTTTGCTAATTATCAGGAAACGCATAAAAGAAGAAGAAACACGGACAAACCTAAGAATGGAGCATCCAATAGCCGGGATCTTCACAGTGGGCCAGAGGACAGGAGTGGAGGTGGCCTTCATTCGAGAAGGCCAGACCGGACCTCCACACTGTCCCAGGTAACATTAACACATCTAGTGAGGAACTCTCTCAACAGCTGCTGTTTCTGTGAGTTTAGTACTGTTACTAACCTGTGGATCATCAGTACAGTGAATCTGGAACCTGTAGTGTTGAGACTGCATTGTTCAGTCACTCGGGTTTGCTTGTGTTGGCATGACATGTTTAGCCTCATTGTGCATATTTTAAATGTTGAAGACATGATATATACATATGAAATTTAGAGCAGTATTCAGTGGCGGCTGGTGAAAAATATCTGAGGTGGGGCTGTGTCATATTCTGTCGGATTCAATCATTCAATAGAGATTGCTAATGTGACGTCATCGTGACGTATTACCAGTGGTGAACGCAAAGCATTTTGGGAATCCGCGGCACAAACAGAAGGCGCCAGACTTGATTGCATGGAGGGAAGAATGCAGTGTTCAAGATGCCGTCTACCTGCTGTGTTATAAACTGCAATAGTCCCTCTTGCACAGTTTTGAAAACAAACTTGTCGACTTACTCGAACCAGGGCGGTGGCGCGCCGCGGGGACGCCCCCTAGCGGATCGCCGTTCGCTGGGGCCCCCGACTTTGAACGGCTATAACTCGGGGACCCGGGCGAGTTGGACCTCAGGGGTGGGCTCATTCGAAAGGGCCCGTCCAGCACTACGATCTAGTAGAGTTTGGGGAACATTGCGCCAGGAGTTCTCGAGATATAAGCCGACAAAGCTGCACCTTTGACCGGACGTAACTCCCTGGCCCCGAGGCCCTCGGGGACGGGGGTGGCCTCGTTGGACAGGGCTCCTCGAGGCCTACAGACGACCCAAGTTTGAAATTTTTTCGCCTTGTGGTTTTTGAGATATTCGTGAAAAACAAACATTCCCATACGTTCAGTGGTTATATGGCTGTCACCCATGTCTCCAACGGGACTTTCAGATGATTAAAAACTTCTTTTTCAGCCCCAACCACCTCTACTGTACTAAGCACACCCCACTGAACACATCTCACTAATTTTCAAGTCATTTCAGTGTTTAGTTTGCATTAAAACGAGTGTCCTCGAAACCACGTTTTGGTACTGTAATAAATGCTACGTGGGATGGGAAACATTTTCTGTGAAACACATTTTAATGAAAGTTCCAAATCATGATAAAAACTATTTTACTGCACTCATAGGCCTCCCCTGAGTCCGTAGCACCAAGTCCCATCACCCTCTATCAGAATCAAGAGTTTCGGGTCGAACAAGAGTTTCGGGTCGAGATTTTGAGTTTCTCCAATCTTCTTGAAACTCTGGATTCTGATAGAGGGTGATGGGACTTAGACCTGAGTGCAAAAATGGAGGCTCTAGACCCTTCCTGACCAGAGCTATGGACATCCCACGTAGCATTTATTCAATAGTAAAAAATAATGGGTTCGTGGTCAGTGGAATTATGGGATGGGACTTGGTGCTACGGACTCTGGGGGGCCCCCTGAGTACAGTAAAATAGTTTTTATCAAGAAAAAAACTTTTCAAAAAATGACTATCACAGAAACTGTCAGATCCCACGTAGCATTTGTTCCATTGTAAAAATAGTGGTTTCGCGGTCAGTGGAATTATGGGATGGGACTTGGTGCTACGGACTCAGGGGAGGCCCCTGAGTGCAGTAAAATGGTTTTCATCATGACAGCAACTTTAATTCAAATGTCTATCAGAGAAACTGTCCCAATCCCCATTCAATCGATGGCAGGTGGGATTGTGTCCAATTGCAGCTTATTGAATGAAGGGCGGGATAGCATTTTACAAAAAGGCTTCGTGGGATGGGACGTATAGTGGGTTATTGGACAAATTGTGGCTTCGTGGGATGGGACGTATAGTGGGTTATTGGACAAATAGTGGCTTCGTGGGATGGGGACGTATAGTGGGCTATTCGAAAAAATAGTGGCTTCGTGGTTTGGGACGTAAAGTGGGTTATTGGACAAATAGTGGCTTCGTGGGATGGGACGTACAGTGGGTTATTGGACAAATAGTGGCTTCGTGGGATGGGACGTATAGTGGGTTAGTGGAAAAATAGTGGCTTCGTGGGATGGGACGTATAGTGGGTTATTGGACAAATAGTGGGTTCGTGGGATGGGACGTATAGTGGGTTATTGGACAAAAAGTGGGTTCGTGGGATGGGACGTAAAGTGGGTTTTTGGACAAATAGTGGCTTCGTGGGATGGGGACGTACAGTGGGTTATTGGACAAATAGTGGCTTTGTGGGATGGGACGTATAGTGGGTTATTGGACAAATAGTGGCTTCGTGGGATGGGACATATATTGGGATATTGGACAAATAGTGGCTTCGTGGGATGGGACGTATAGTGGGTTATTGGACAAATAGTGGCTTCTACGGATGGGACGTATAGTGGGTTATTGGACAAATAGTGGCTTCGTGGGATGGGACGTATAGTGGGTTATTGGACAAATAGTGGGTTCGTGGGATGGGACGTAAAGTGGGTTATTGGACAAATAGTGGCTTCGTGGGATGGGGACGTACCGTGGGTTATTGGACAAATAGTGGCTTCGTGGGATGGGACGTATAGTGGGTTATTGGAAAAATAGTGGCTTTGTGGGATGGGACGTATAGTGGGTTATTGGACAAATAGTGGCTTCGTGGGATGGGACGTATATTGGGTTAGTGGACAAATAGTGGCTTCGTCGGATGGGACGTAAAGTGGGTTATTGGGACCACTATACGAAGTGGCTTCGTGGGATGGGACGTATAGTGGGTTATTGGACAAATAGTGGCTTTGTGGGATGGGACTATTAGTGGGTTGTTGGACAAATAGTGGCTTCTTGGGATGGGACGTTTAGTGGTTTATTGGACAAATAGTGGCTTTGTTGGATGGGACGTATAGTGGGTTATTGGACAAATTGTGGCTTTGTGGGATGGGACGTATAGTGGGTTATTGGATAAATAGTGGTTTCTTGGAATGGGACGTATAGTGGTTTATTGGACAAATAGTGGCTTTGTGGGATGGGACGTATAGTGGGTTATTGGACAAATAGTGGCTTTGTGGGATGGGACGTATAGTGGGTTATTCGACAAATAGTGGGTTCTTGGGATGGGACGTAAAGTGGGTTATTGGACAAATAGTGGCTTCGTGGGATGGGGACGTATAGTGGGTTATTGGACAAATAGTGGCTTCGTGGTATGGGACGTATAGTGGGTTATTCGACAAATAGTGGGTTCGTGGGATGGGACGTAAAGTGGGTTATTGGACAAATAGTGGCTTCGTGGGATGGGGACGTACAGTGGATTATTGGACAAATAGTGGCTTCGTGGGATGGGTCGTACAGTGGGTTATTGGACAAATAGTGGCTTCGTGGGATGGGACGTATAGTGGGTTATTGGACAAATAGTGGCTTCGTGGGATGGGACGTATAGTGGGTTATTGGACAAATTGTGGCTTCGTGGGATGGGACGTATAGTGGGTTATTGGACAAATAGTGGCTTCGTGGGATGGGGACGTATAGTGGGTTATTGGACAAATAGTGGCTTCGTGGGATGGGACGTAAAGTGGGTTATTGGACAAATAGTGGCTTCGTGGGATGGGACGTATAGTGGGTTATTGGACAAATAGTGGCTTTGTGGGATGGGACGTAAAGTGGGTTATTGGACAAATAGTGGCTTCGTGGGATGGGACGTATAGTGGGTTATTGGACAAATAGTGGCTTCGTGGGATGGGACGTATAGTGGGTTAGTGGACAAATAGTGGCTTCGTGGGATGGGACGTATAGTGGGTTATTGGACAAATAGTGGCTTCGTGGGATGGGAGGTATAGTGGGTTATTGGACAAATAGTGGGTCGTGGGATGGGACGTAAAGTGGGTTTTTGGACAAATAGTGGCTTCGTGGGATGGGGACGTACAGTGGGTTATTGGACAAATAGTGGCTTTGTGGGATGGGACTGTTATGGAATTTTCCATCTATTACCCTTCTTTCAGTGATTCCTAATTATGGTCTCATCTGTTTTCTCACTTGTAGTGAGAGGGGGGCTTGTGTGATAATTTACTGTGGTTGGTGGTCAGTGGAGGTAAGGAAAAGCAGATGGTCAAGGGGTCATCTTGAGTGCATTTGTACTTTATAGCCTAAAGGGTTAAGGGGGCATTTACCTCTCAGGGCCAGGGAGGAATAGAAAAGACAAAGTATACCTCTCTCCCTGAGGGGAGGGCAGAAATAAGGCCTTGGAGAACATGAGATATAAAAAAGACAGACACTGCTTCTCCTTATCTCTCCTCACTGACTCACAAATGTGTATTGGTGACGAGGATCTCTCTTGCAAGAGAATAAATACTTTATAAACTATCAATTTGGACTTAGAGTGTCTCTTACTCAGTGATGATGTTTGTTTGATGATAAAAAAAGCCACAACAGTTTTGGTGTCAGAATAGTGGGATCCTTGGACGTGATTCCGGGACTGACGGACGGACGGAGGCTGATCACCTAGGAACTGACAAAGTTCCAACCCTACCTCGAGAAAAACATTAAGAGACGAGGGACCGTTTCCGCCGTTAGGACCGGATCCGGCCACTGGAATCAAAAGAACTCAAGGTGGCACAGAGCAACATCTCTGGGTAAGCGAATTAAATTCAGTTTAAAGGGGGGAAGAGTGAAATTGAACCATATTGGCTGAGGGCTGTTTCTGTGGTACGTAATCTGAGATTAATTGAGATCTATATATAGATCAAGAGGTTTCAAACAGATACGAGAGGAAATTATCTGAGATTAATTGAGGTCTGTAATAGATCAAGAGGTTTCAAACAGATACGAGAGAAAATTATCTGAGATTAATTGAGGTCTGTAACAGATCAAGAGATTTCAAACAGATAGGTAACCTGAAAATCAGTTGTTCCACCACGGAGCAAATTGTTTTTAGGTGCTGAGGCTAATTGGGGGGAACCAGAAAAGATTTTTTTGGTGAACCATAATTAGGAGGGCACTAATAGTGCAACCCGACCGATTTGGGTTAACAGAAAAAATCGGGTCTGTTGGGGACGCCTAACAGATCAAGAAAACGCGCGTTGAAGAGAAATCCACAGAGAACAGAAAAGCGGCCAGTATGGGGAAATCTCAGAGCAAGATAATGAAATATGATACACCGGTGTACTACCAAATGAGAAAACATTATGGTCAGAAATGTATGTTAGATATTGAGAAATTAATCAAGCATCCAGATTTTCCCGAAGGGGGAACATTGAGCCGCACAAGGCTGAAAGTGGTGAGAGACTCAGTGGAAAAGAGTAGTGAGAAACAATCAGCTTGCTGCTGCAAGTGTGTTAAACATGTATGCAAAAAATGTGAAGACACAGTCGATTGCTGGC